>NC_056730.1:757853830-758171330 GCF_019279795.1 Protopterus annectens
GTAAGGATTATCGGTTGCTGGAGAATGCTATAAGTGGTAAGCAGAGGTGGAAAGTATGGATGGACTGTGAATGGGTTATCCTTTGTACGGTACAGGTGCCAATAGAAAAACGATCCTGTTGAAGGTCAGAGAAAAATTAATGTGCAGGGATAAAGAAGGAGGTGGGGAAGGATGCGAAAATTAGGCTGTATGATGCAGAGGGAGGTCTACCATTCTGCATGTCAGACTATGGCACATATGCTCCTTATGGGTCCAGGATACATAACACTGGAGCCACTCAAGTGCAGATTAGGGATGGGGAAGGCAAACAAGAATGGGAGGAAAGGGAACTTTGATAATAACAAGACTGCAATAGAATGTATGGTTAAGCACCCTTCTTCAATAGGTAAGGATAATCACTTGCTACGAAAGAACTCAAATTAGTATACTTCTGTTATAAAAGGCAAAATTCTAGGAGAAAAACAGGCGAAAAGTGAGACGTTTCATTGTAGTAAGAGTGGGGGATTATAAGGGTGGATGGTAAAGGGAACTGGTAATGTTGACCAAAATAAAAAAAAAAAAAAAAAAACGGTTTAGGATGGATTCCAAATTTAGTTGAGAGTAATGGAGGAGGAAGATGAGTAATAGGTCCAGGGTAAAATGGAGAAGGATCATCATAGGTATCATTCATGAGATTAATGTTCATACAGATCAAGCGATTAGGGCTTTCTTTTATGAGGTAGGCAGGACTGGGGGGTCAGAATGATAGAGTAATATTGGACAAGTCCTTAATATAGTAGTCAATCCCAAACGTGATTGGCTCTTTAGGATAGAGGATTCCCAAAAGACATGTCATAGATAATTTAAGGGGTCATTGCAGAAAGTGAGCTTATATATTCTACAAATTGTAAAGACTGTGGTGAAAATTGGATAAATATTCAGAAGAAACCCTAAACAGCAGACAGTCTTCCAGATCAGTGTTTCTCAAAGTGCAGTTGGCCATGGGGATTTCCTGGTGGGCCTCGAGAGTTAAAAATAAATATGTATGTCCTCTTCACTGTCTGGATTTTTTTATGAATTAAATAGCTTTGTCTGGTGTCTGGATGTGTTGCTGCCACGAGCCCTCTTTTTTGAAATTGATTGGTTAATCTCAGCTAGCATCAGCACAGATTCAGCACTATGCCAGAAACTGAAGGAGAAACCTTGCCTAAAACAGCAATTCCATCTATGCTGTGCCACACACGGAAGCTGTTATTTGAAGCCAGTACTTCACTGAGACTGCATGCTTGTTAGGTATGTGTCGCTTGGGCAAACATTTCATTTTTGTGCTTGTGTCTACTTCAACATTTTACTGAAGGGGTCACTTGGGTGAATGTTTCATTCTGGTACTTGTACTCATGTTATTGAAGGGGTTGCTTGGGTGAATGTTTCATTCTGGTACTTGTACTCATGTTATTGAAGGAGTCACTTGGGCAAATGTTTCATTTTGGTGCTTTGGCATACCTCAACATTTTACTGAAGGGGTCGCTTGGGTGAATGTTTCATTTTAGTGCTTTTTGGTGCTTTGGCATACCTCAACATTTTACTGAAGGGGTCGCTTGGGTGAATGTTTCATTTTAGTGCTTGTATATACGTTACTGAAGGAGTCTCTTGTGGAAATGTTTCATTTTGTTGCTTCTGCATATTGTACCCGGACATTTTACTGAAGAGGTCTCTTTGTGAAATATTTCATTTTGGTGCTTGTGTATACCTGTACATAGTAATAAAGATGCTGCTTGGGGAAATAATTAATTTGTGTATCAGGGAAGTGCTTGTGCATACATGGTCACACTGCTGAAGTGACCCCTGGGCAAAATAATTTATTGTGTCATTTTAGTGCTTGTGCATACACAATACAAACTAATGAAGGGGCTACCGGGGAAAATTATTCATTAAATTAGCACATCAGGACTGAGGTTTTATGTATGTCAATAATCAAAATATGACCTATCTTTAAATCATGTGATTTATGGAAGGGGCTAGTAGACCACTGAGTTATGTGCTTTGTCCAAGTGGGCCGAGATCAGAAAAGTTTGAGAAACACTGTTCTAGGACTTCAACTGGGAATGGAAATTGATTTTCTTGAAGAAGGATGTTTTGGAATGATATACATTTACTGGGTCAAGCATGGAATGGGGTAAGGTTTGCCAAAAGCATTGATGGAATCCTTAGGATTGGATGAAGACGGATACCATAAATTGACTGCAAGTGCTACTACAATGACTTAGGCTGGAAATCACTGCAGAATTACTGGATATTTTTGATTTTTTTGTGGCACGTGGTGAAGAGGGTGGGAATTAAGAGGAAGAAAGGGAGATTGAGGAAAAAGAATGAGGGAAATGTGCAGAAGTTGGAACATAGAATGAATCAACTACAGGAGCAAGCAATGGAGAGGAAGAGAAAGGTTGGGGAGTTTGGTAGCTTAGTTCTAAGATAGGATACATAGTAAGGCCACAAAAAGGATGATAGACAAACATCTGTGTGGTGATTACGGGGAGGGGAGGTACTGAAAGATAGTAGAAAAAAGGGCAGGAACAGTGATCACTGAAAAGAGAACAAAACATTATACAGTGGAAATCCTAAAGATTTTTGCAGACTTTTGCCTAGAGCATTACACAGAGTAGAACAGGAAATGAGAACATCTAACAACTGAAAAAGTTTAAGGCTAGTTGAGAAGGTGAACTCCCAACAGAGTATTATAAGATAATTGGAAACTAACTGTTGAGATATATGTATAGATTATTAAATAGTTCAATAGAGCAGGAACTGTAACACCATCATGTTAAGAGGCCATTGTGAGTGTGCTGACAAAGGAAAGGAGGGAAGGGATGGTTATGCTCATTTTAGGCTGATCTCATAATCAAAATTGTTGCAGAGATATATTCTAACTTTTTAATGTCAGGTTGGAAAGGATCATAAACTGTTCAGTAGCAGAGGAGTCAGTGGTTTTATCAAAGGCAGATGTTCCATAGATTACTAGCATCTATTATTATTAACTTCACAGAGATGACTGGGAGTCAGTGGACATCATCTGGCCTAGGTATAGTACTTTGACAAAGAGATGGCATTTGATTCAGTTGGCCTTTCTAGTGAAGATGCTTGAGGATAAAAGCCTAGGTAAGAGGTTTACATTAGTCAAGGTGCTGTATAGCTCTCTGGAACTCATAGTGCCTGTTGGTTGTTTAGGGGCACAAAGGAGGATATGGGGACTAGTAAGTGCACCTCTTCTCTTACTTAATATTCCTGATGGTTAACATGCTACAGCCAAAATGTAAGCATCTGAGGATGAGTAGCAGAGACAGCGGGTCAGACTGTATTCTTAGGCATAGAAGTCGATTTGTAGCTGAACGCTGTATAGGGATCACATATATTAAAAGAGATGTACCAGATATTGTACAGGAGTGTGCCAAGTTTGCAGTACAGACTATAATCTAGTACCACACGTTAAAATATGTGATGATACTTCTATGGAGGACTGAACTATGAAAGACAATTCTACCACTATCTGTATCTTAGGAGTTTCCACAACTTACAAGAGACAGATGATATCAACTGGAAGAAGATGGTGGTAAATGTGCCAGCTACAAGATGGCTGGCTAAAGGTGAAAGAATCACTGTCTAGTAGGAATGGCATCATGTACAAGGTGTTGTTTCATAGCTTGATATAGTGTCACAAAGCCAATGGGCAATGAGGTGAAGCAGCTACAGGACTTGTGAGTAAAACTTGTTTAGAGGGGTTGAGGGAGCAGGATTGGGAGGGCTTTATTGAATGGTCAGATAGAAGAGGAAGGATGCGTGTTGCTAGAGTTTATAGACACTTGATGTGGTGTAAATTAATTCCATTGCTAAGAACACGTGGGTCAAACTTTCCTTAAAGAGCAGTGTGTGAGGTAAAAAAGAGAAGAAAAGAGGTGAGATGAATTTAGGAGCTAGGGAAAAGGCCTTACCTCTCAACATCTCAGTGCAAGAAATCTGGAGAAAGACTGACAAAATGGGGGGACAAAGGCCCAAAAATAGGGACATATTTTAAAAATTACTCTTATAAGTTTAGGAAGTTGCTCGAGTAACAAGGTTTGTTTTAACATGTATTTTCTGAAGGATATGAAGTCTGAAACTCAAATGTATGTCATTTATTTAGTGAATTCTGTCCTGAGAGCATCCCAGTAATTTGTCAGAAAAATGCAGAATGTATGAGGAACAGACCCAAAATATGAGCTAAAAATCTGGACATTCTGCAAAAATCTGTACAGTTGAAAGATATGGAAAAGGCAGATAGAGGTGCATCAAGAAATGTGCAGCAAACATGGAAGAAATTGGTTGTGATTAGATGCAGGGCTTGAAAGAGAAGGATGAGCCAAGGAGAAAGAAAACTTTTGGTAAATGAAGTCAAGAATGTAGAGTGCCCGGGACGGTATGGCTTGCACATACAGAGATCAAAAGTGGATTGACTGTGGGTGAGACAGGGGAAGGGGATGACAGTGAAAAGTATAGGAAGTGTATAAAGCATTTTTGGCAGGGTAATGGTCCCAGCAAAGAAGGTAGTAGAGAAGAATTGCACAAAGAATTTGGAAAATACTGGAAAATGTCAGTTTTAGAAAAGGAATTGTACAGTGGCTGCTAAAATAGCTTGACTGAGTTTATACTTTTAGGTCATGAAACATTTCTCTGCACATACTTGTCATTGAGGAGAAATGACTGAAGTAAAATTCAGCTGCAAATTCACATGCCTGTCATAAATTCTCTGCACACAAAGAAAAGCATGCAGCTCAATGCCCACAGCTTCAATGACTAAGTACATGGAGGAATATTTCCAAGTCCCACAAAGACCCTAGAAGCAACAGGTAGTACGGCAGGCATCAGCAGCAGGATACCATGCAGGCATGTAAGTGGGAGTAAAAATGCAATGCACAATGGGCAGTAACTTTACTAATGGTGTGGGTGGACCATTACCTCCTTTGGAGTGTCTAGGTATCACTGCCTAAAACATATACTGGAGCATAAGTGTGACCACAGCATCATGTAGGATTTCTTTCATGCTGTAGCACAGTACTACATACTGAAGTTTCAAAGATATGTACTGTACATGAAGCACAGCAGACATCCCATTTACTGCTCCTTGTGCACTTGGTTTTTGAAGCTGTTGGTATGTCTTATCTATGGCCACAGTCAATTTTCCACAGCCTTATGTTTCTGCAGCTGAATTTGACTTCAGCCATGTGGCTCACCCAAATGTAGCCACAGAAAAATGTCTCAGTATCTAACAGCCTGAATCTAGTCCTTTTTGGAGGGGCTCTTGTCACCCCCATAGTGCCTTTTTTTAGGCAAGGCTCAAATGACAAAACTACCACCATAACAGATAAAAGCATGCAAAATCTGAAGATAATGCCAGTCAATCCTGGAAGTCTAAACCTCAAAATGCACGCTCTCCAGGCACTCCTAAAAATGGAGAACATCAATATCTGTGCAGTAACTGAGGCCTGGTTCAAGGCTCCAGAGAGCACCCCTGCAATACCAGGCTACAACTCTTACCAAACTTTTCGGCCACCAAACCAGGACCAAAACACTAAAGATGGTGGAGTGTCCATATTCACCAAGGATATTCACACCTCCAGGCTAGTTGCCCAACACAATGCATCTGATATTCTCCAGGTGCAACTAACACTAGGTAAGACTGCAATCCAAACTGTAGCTTGCTACAGATCCCCCACCATGCCCCAAGATTCTCACTACACCTTTTTAAACATACTGGAAAATATTAAGACACAATCTAACACACTAATACAGGGTGATTTCAACTACCCTGCCATTAACTGGGAAAATTCCTCGGGTACCAACACCTTTGCCAAATGGTTCTTGAAATTCATAAATTCCAATGCCCTGGATCAACTAATCCATAGTCCCACCAGGGGCTCAAATATCCTTGACCTGGTCATTACCAACATGGGAGATCAATGCTCCACACCAGTGGTCACCCGCTCATTGGTCAGGTCTGACCATAAGCTAATCACCCTTGATGTCCACATCCCACCCCCACCCCTTACCCCCAGTAGGGAAACCTCCATAAAAAACTTCTTCAAAGCCAACTTTATGCTACACAAGTCAGAAGTGACAAACTTCACAACACCCATGCAGACGGGAACTGAAAGTTTGACAGCTGAATCCTACACTAAGGCACTGTATGAGCATATCCATGCCATGCATGCATAAATCATGCCATTCCAAATAGAACCAAGACACTCTCCTCCAAAAAAAGGAAGCCAATCTGGTGGTCCCTGGCCAAAAACAAGTTATACAACAGAAGGAATAAACTGTTTCAGAAAAGAGGAAAATCCCAGGATACAAAAAACTCCCTTACCAGCTTCAGTAAGAAGCTGAGATCCCTCATAAAATCCTCCAAAGCTAGTTATGAAAATACAATTGCCAACGATTGTAAGGAAAACCACAAGGCATTCTACAGTTATGTCAAGAATCTAAATTGTAATGCTCAGATCTGCTCTGAGCTACTACAGGATGGGACCAAATATACTGATCCCAAGGATATTGCCAATATCTTGGCAGATCGATTCAGTGCCAACTTCACCCCCCTCTCACCCACTAAAGAGCCCATCTCAATACCAAAAGATTGCCAAATACTGGCAATCACAACCACACAGGTAAAAAATACACTCTGCAAAGCTAAGAATACAACATCCATGGGACCAGACGACATCCCGGGCTGTGTACTACATGAACTACAAATGAACTGGCACCTCACCTAAGTGTCATGTTTAATCATAGCCTCACCTCAGGCTTCGTGCCCAATGGGTGACACACAGCTACAGTTATCCCACTCCACAAGGGGGGATCCACCTTGGACCCCAGGAACTATCGTCCCATCAGCCTGTTGAGCTTGATCTGCAAAGCCATGGAATGCATTATCATGGAACTTATAAACAAAGACATTGGCAACTTTCAAACACTGTACCCCACCCAGTTTGGTTTCGTGAAGGGCCGATCTTGTCTACTCAACCAGATTGACTTCCTCGAATCAGTCTGCAGAGCCGTGGATGAGGGTAAGACTGTCCATACAGCCTACCTAGACCTCGCCAAGGCCTTCAACACCGTTCCCCACTTCTGGAATCATAGATAAACTTACTAAGCTTGGCATTAATCCTTATGTCACTCGATGGGTCACAAACTGGCTTACTGACAGAACCCACACTGTTAAAGTAGCCGACTCCAAATCCAGCTCCAGACAAGTGATAAGTGGAGTACCACAGGGTTCAGTCTTGGGACCACTCATGTTTGGCATCTGCTTCTCCGAAGTACAGGCCAACATCAAGGGACTCTGGCTAACAAAGTTCACAGATGACTGCAAACTGAGAGCAATTATTGAATCCCCAAGTGATGTGGATATTCTACAAAAGGGCCTTACAGAGACAGATGCTTGGTGCCAGAGCCATGGGCTCAAGCTCAATGCCAAGAAATGTATAGTTATTCCCTTTGGGAAAAAACATGTATCCATGAATTACCACATAAGTAGCAGTACACTTAATACTGAAAGTGTGATAAGGGACACGGATGGACAGTGGTCTCACCTTCGATAACCACATCACCACATCAGTCAGGAAATCCTTCTATGTGGCAAATCTCATCACTAAGGGCTTTTCATCCAGAAAAAAAGGAGGTAATTTTTCCACTGTACTCATGCCTCATTAGACCCTTTATAGAGTACAATGCCCCGTTTGGTATGTACCTCACAAGACACCTGCAACAGTTGGAAAGGCCACATAAATACCTCACTAAAAGAATAACAGGCCTAAAGCAGATGCCTTATGCTGACCATCTAAAATAACTCCAGCTATACTCTGTCACATATCGTCTACTCAGAGGCAAACTCTGCTTAACATACAAGGCCATGTCAAACCCAGAGCTGTTGGACATGTTACACTTAAAGAAATCCCAGTCCTTCAGAGCCACGTGCTCCAGGGATCTAAGCCTGGTCATCAAAATGAACAAAGCATGCTGGAGGGATAGGTTCCTGTCCCAGAGACTCCCAATACTCTGGAATAGACTGCCCATACATGTCAAACACAGCACCTCTTTGGCCCTCTTCAAAAGGAACCTTGATGACTGGATGGGAGATAGGAAATTCATCCCGGGGATCATGTCAATCACCCTGCTAGACAGGGGACCAGTGAAGTAAATGTCCTGGGTAGAAATAGATGGGGAACTGTTATGGCTAGGCTTGTATAGGCCCTAGGGCCAATAGCCTAGTACCAACCTATGAACCTATGAACCTATAGCATTTGATATGACAAATGGAGACTATTAGAGAGTTATGGACACTGTGTGCCTTGCAAGATATGCAGTTTCAACTGTTACACATATTGTATCTGATTCCAGTAAGGCAGAATTGGAGGGTTTGGAAATTAAGACAGGGTAGAGGATCCAGGCAGGACACTTGCATATAGATTCGCAATACAGAGAAGTCAAACAACTCTTGTAAAGTGTCTCAGAGATATACAAAGAGGTATATGGATGCCGTTAAGTCACCATGATGTAGGAATTCTTTTTGTTCCAGTAGATGTGGAGAAAGGAAGATGACATGAATGGACAGAGTGATGAAAACAGTGATGGAATAAGAATGAAGAATGCGATGGCTGACAAATGTGTGGGGGTGTATTGTTCTCAGTCAACATGGAAATGGCTAAACATGATGTTGGAAGGCTACAATGTGGTGCAAAATTTTGAAAATGAGGAGCAGTTGAAACTGTTGGTGCAGTGTACAGGAACAGAGGAAGAAAATGGAAGGGATGTAGCACTAGTTATAATGCAGTACTTGTGACTGCAAAAGCTAGCAAGGATGTGAATTGTTGTTATAGGATCACATGATCATAGGAAGTCACTAGGTTAATGGTCCTAGTGCCCTTACAAGCCTAGCCAAGCTCCAAACTTGTTTCCATGATCAGCACATATTTCCCCTTCCAAGAGAGACACAGGTGGAACCCCCAGAGTGAATTTATGGTTACCCATCCATTCGTCCAGATTGCACTTGAATAGGACCAAAGTGGTGCTCTGCTTTATGTTAATTGGGAGTCTGTTCCACAGGTGTGGAAACCTCTGGAAGACAAATCTGTCCCTCCAGCAGGATCTGTTACAGGGTTTAGTCCATACTTAGGCTTTATACCAGCACTCTGTATCTTAGTTCACACCTTGTGTTGCTTTACTATGAGTAATGTAGCTGGTGGCAAGGAGGGGGTGCAGCAGAACATTTTGTGGATGATATTATAAATAGGAAAGGGGGTGGTTAGGATTTTTTCCCCATAACTATTTATGGCACCTAGTGTGTTTAGTCTAAGATAAGGAGGAGACAGAGAAGGAAGAGTTTCAACAAAGCATCTCTTGTTGCAGAGTAACGTGGCAGGTAAACAGAGTTTAGATACTAGAACTGATTATATGCGACACAATAACAATGTGTTACTTTAAGTATCTTGTTGAAGATTCAGATTTTACAGCTTTATGCTTTGAGGCATATATGAACAATAATATTTTGTTTGATTGCTCACCCCCCAAAATATGTATAGTTAGCAAAACTACAAAGCATTCAACATATAATTTTTTCCTTGTCCGTCTTCTCCTATTTCCTCTCTGATATATGACATGGAGCTTGTTTTATAAGCTAAGGGTATTACGGCTCCAATAATGCATGTGAGAAGGTATTTTTAACTTAAAAAACACATAAAACACTCACTGTTGTGATGAATTACTGCTCTGATGAGTTGTGATTTGATAAGTCATTAGGATGTCCTAATTTTTACTGATACTTTGAAAATTTTCCAAAAAAAATGTATAGAAAATGATTTCTAAAATATATATCCTCCTTCAAGCATTCCACCTCTTCCACAATGCATTCCTTCTGCACTTTCGATGAACTGATACAACTTACATTTGCAGAGTATGCTTGCATGGTTAGAAGTCTATAAGTTCTATTATACAAATGGTAATACACTAGAAGGTGAGGAATGCAAACAGAAATAATCAATTTGCATAGTACAAACACTGAATCTGTTGGTTTTCTGACAGCAAGCACATTAGTAACACAAAGGCAGTATTTGCAAAAATATTACCAACAAAAACCTTTCGCATTCTCCATGATAGTTGCAATTAGAGGTATGTCAGCATTTTATTCTATTGCTGATACAGAATCAGAAAATTTTATAATTTTCATCTCTGGTGGAATCTTGAGTCTGATGGGAAACTCTGACAGTGGCAAAATGCTGACATTTGTAAATATGGAGTTAGTGAAATATTGACCTTAAGTCAAGTTTTTTGACCTCATTATTATCTGGTGCATTTCATTTTGGGAGTTCTACTAAAAAGAATACCTGAAACTGAAAATGTCCAGTACTGCATCCTGCTAAGTCTTTTCAGACAGTGCCCTTATGCACAGACTGCAATAATTCCTTCTCCCTGCAGTACTGAAGATCTTGAAGAGGTGATGACATCCATTTACTGGACAATTCCTAGTACCTTTTTAACCAGCTTTCTCCTTTTGTGTAGGACCCATTTCAAGTTTGACTTATGAATACTGCTATGATAACAGACTTCTTAGTTTCACAAGACTTAGTTAAACACAACGGATGGTAACAGAGTTGGCTCATGGACAAACTTATTCAGTTGAGATTATCTTGTAAAATCACTGTTCTTGCAAACTGAGATTTCTATGGTTACAAAACAAAGAGCTATACTTTTTTGGGCCATGAATACATTAACCATGCATCCAAATCATGATTTTATAACCTGAAAAGTTTTTCCTGCCACTTAACATGAGGTGTTTGTTTTATTTCATAAATGGAAAGTAATCTTTTCAATGGAATTATTTCAATACATTCCGGTACAATTCCAGTTAAAAAGTGTTAACTGCATGCAACCTAACAACCTATATATATATATATATATATATATATATATATATATATATATATTGGAACACATGCAACACAGAACCGCTACATAGACAATATTAGTAACTTATTCAGATGTTTGTTTTGTTGAAGGAAATAATTGTAAAATTGTTCACATCACTGTAAGCTGTTGTTATCCTAAAAAGAAAATGTTGCTGCATTTGTGCAATGGGACAGTCGCAAATGTTTCCAAGGTTTTGTAACAGTGCTGAGCAAAGCCATTTGCTACTTACAAAACTAGTTTAATTTTTTAAAATGTAAAGAACACAAAAGCACCTACTATGAGGATGAACGAACTCTGCACTACAAAGATCGAAAAAATAAAAAATGAACATTGTGGAGTCCAAAACATGGCCTGTTCATGATAAAACTCCTTTATTACAAATATGAGGTTAGCGCTTTCATGAGCTACATACTCGCTTCATCAGACCATATAAAACTACTATAAAACAAAGCGGACTTTTAAAATCAAAACATCCTATCAAAATTTTTCTTCAGTGTCATGCCCCTCTTTTGAAGGAACTACAAGTCAAATATAATTAAATATCCCTACCACACAAAAAGTGCACGTAATATAAAATTAATATAATGTGAACTACATATATACATATCTCACACATACTATATGAACTAGATATATAAATGGATATATAATAAAATATAATAAAGCAAAACTAGTATTAATCAGTAAAATAGCTATACTATAACACATATGTATTGATTAAGACTCGTATAGAACAGACATGATTATGAATAAAACATACAAAATGCTTCAAAAAACCAGCATGGCTCTTTTATGGGGCTACCGTTTCCCATATGACAAAGGACAAGATACAGTTGGAGTCGATCCAGAAGCCGGGGGAGGCAGAAAAGAAAACATACATTAGAAGTAGTGGGGCTCCACATGATCAAGAAGATGTGGAGGAATGTGAGCCCTCATTAGTATGGAATATCTCTAAAATGACTTTAACTGTTTATGAGACCTCTGTCCTTGAAAAGGACTGACCTTTATAGCATCACAACCAGTGGATTTAACTGAAACCATATTGGATGTAAAGATGTTCATTTGGAATGTGATGTAGAAGATGCAATTTTCAGCATCCGAATCAGGTACTGTTGTTAATACAAATATTTGCAGGAAGCCTTGCAATTATATGCCTATTAGTCAGCCATTGTTAGAAGCATTTGGGTAGCTTTGTATTGATGATTTATATTCTCTATTTGATCAATCGTGTAATAACAGAAGTTTTTACAATTTAAATAGACATGAACAAGAAGCTTTGAAAGATCTACAGTGAGATGTAAATATTACTATAAAACCTATTGATAAGGGCGGACCAACAGTTATTATACACTTCTTTTTTTAATAACAGTATGTATGAAATGTTGAGTGATGAACAGGTTTATAAACTGATTGATGTACTGGAGATGTTTAATATCAAAGGACATACAGATAGTATCTTTTTAGAGTTCCTAAACCACAGGCACATTGCAGATGATATATAATATATATATATATATATATATATATATATATATATATATATTTATAAATATTTTCTTGTTGAGCACCCCAAGACACCATGTATACAAGGGATTCCTAAAATTCACAAGCATCCATACAATCCCCCCTTGCTTTCTATAGTATCTGACGAGGGTGGCTGACAGAACCACTTTCTCTTTATATAGAAAAACGATTGTGTCCCATAGTGAATTGTAACAAAATATATTGCAGGACACTAAAGATTTTTTACAGGACCTCTATAAGTTTTTCTCCGAATGGGATAATAGAGTACAGTTTGATTTTGTAACAATGGATGTTTGTTCCCTTTTCACAAAAATACTGAATGAGTATAGGGTTTGTGCTTTAATGAAATATCTAGGAGTGAATAGTAAATATCAAAAATTTGAAATAGACACTTTATGTACTTTTACGTCTTTGGTGTTAACAAATGATGTTTTTGTCTTTAACACTAAATATTGCCTTAAGCTTGATGGTGTAGCTATGGGCACAGCTTGCGTCAACAGCTATGTCAACATTTTCATGACTGTTTTGGAGAGGAAGCACATTTTAAATAATAATGATTTATTAAGTACATCCCTTTCTATTGCCGTTTTGTGGATGATGTATTTTTAGTCTGGACAGGGGGTGATGATGAGTTTTCTGTGTTTAGTGAGTATTTGCAAAATATTGACAATTTTTTTAAATTTTACATAAAGAAGGATCAATTTAATATGGATTTCTTAGATGTTAGAGTTACAAGAGATGGAACAGGAAATATAACAACTGGAGTATATAGGAAATCATGTTATCGTAATAAATTACTCCATAGGAATAGCATGCACCCCCCTCACGTATTTCCAAATGTAGTAAAGGGGCAAACTGTTATTGTTTCTAGATTGAACACATCTGTTGTAGGATTTGAAAAGGGGTTGAGACATTTAAATGACAATTTTACAAGTAGAGGGTGTAGAGATTCTTATATCTCCCCTATTTTTAATAATGTACGTCATGAAAGAGCCACTTTCACTCACCCCTATTTTTCTAAGGGGAATGAATTATGTGTAAAGAAACCACGGACACCAATGAATAATGTGAGATTTTCATTATTTTATAGTAATGATAATAAACATATTACTGAAATTATTAATAAAGACTGGAGCATATTAACCACTGATATGAAAGTTAAAAATGTAGTGGGAGAACGCCCGTGTTTTAGATATACAAATAAGAAATCTAGAAAGATATTATTGTGTGGATATAGAGAAAATAATTGTAAGGATCCTGGGCAACATGAATTAATTAGATGTACCAAGCCTTGTTCAGCCTGTAATTATTGTCAATATATCAATAGTAGTGGTATACTTATTCATCAAGTCACACAAAAACAGTATAAATTTTATGTGAAACTAATTGTAATAGTATTAATATAGTATATTTAGCTCAGTGCACAGTGTGTCATTTTTATGTTGGAAAAACCAACAGAAGACTTAGAGATCACATAAGAGAACACTTATATAATCTTAGCAATCAGAATAAAAATAATGCCCTTGCTAGATATGTTAGTTGTAATACCACTAAACATCTATTTGCTTTTATGGTAATTGAACACGTAAAAATTAGTGAGCGAAAAGGAGACTTTCGTAATTATACAGAAGTCAAGGAAGTCAAGTGGATAATTCATTTAAGGGCAGATGGTGAGATGGGATTGAATGGACAAGTGCTCTTGAAGCCCATCTTAAAAGCTAGATCTTTGTTTAAGTGAATGTGAGCTATGTTTTTTATTCTTATGTTAATATATATATATATATATATATATATATATATATATATATATATATATATATATATATATATCGTTTTATTTAGTTATTTTATTTAGTGAGGCCAGGAAGTTTCACCTTTATGTACATGTTTTACACATCATCATGTCTGTTGTGTATGAGTCTTATTTAATATATATGTGTTATTTTACTGAGTAATATTAGTTTTGCTTTATTATATTTTATTATACATGCATTTGTATATCTAGTTCATACAGTATGTGTGAGTTGTATGTATATATGTAGTTCACATTATATTACTTTTATATAACTTGTACACTTTTTGTGTTGTAAGGATATTTAATTATATTTGACTTGTAGTTCCTTCAAAAGAGGGGCATGACACTGAAGAAAGATTTTCCCCCAGATTTACTAAGCTTCATGCAGGACTAATTTAGTCCTGCACGGAAGCAACCATTTAGGAGCAGGACTGCAGCCTGTCATACATATTAATGAGGCATGCTGCCCAAGCTCCTAGGCCTACACGGAGCGTGTAAGAGTGCATGGGACGTGTCTGAGAGCAGAGCTCTCAGAATAAACACACCCCCGCAATGTAGAACAGCAGAAAGGGGAATGCAATGAGTGAGACCACTCACAGGTGACCGCATATCCCCATCAATAGTCCCCCTTGTATACAATAATAACAGCATATATAAATAAAATGAAGAAACCCTTTTATGTTTTTTTTTAAAAATCCGACGAAAGCTAACCGTAGGTGTACTGCTGGGCCCATCGCTTAGCTACGGTTAATGCAGCTTAAATGGCTGAAGAGGATAACAAGGAAGATATATGTAAATAAGGCAGCATAGCAATAGAGTAGTGGGCAGAGGATTTGCCTTGTGAGCAAGCATTCCTGGTTTGAGTCACACTGCAGCACATTCCATTTTACATAGCAAAGCATGTTATGAGTAATATTTATGTTGCATAACTCACTAAATAACATGTTTTTATGAACTGGAGTACTGCAGTAAATGCACATGTGAGGTGTCAGTGTCATAATGAATAAAGCACTAGTAAGCAGGTATAAGCACAAATAAGCAGTAGTAAGCATATGTAAGCACTAGTAAGTGGGCTTAAGCCCATTTGCGTGGTGGTTATCAATGCCCACACTGGTTAAGCAATTCTAAAGCTGACACTGTGTAAGCAGATGTAACGGCAGGTTAGCAGTGCTTACCATCGCGCAAACCCACCTACAACTGCTCAAAAGTGCCTTAATCACTCTGTATCCAACGGCCATTGTTCTGCACATCAACAAAATAAACAGCCATGCAGGTCTTGAACCCAGGACCCTATACACCATTGGCCCAGGAGTTATCCACCAAGCCATCACAGAAGTACAGAAAAATGAGGTAGTGCAAACAAGTCCTCACCATAGTATAACCAAACTGAACCTGTGAAAGGAATCAGTATACAGTTATATGTACCATAACCCACTCTTCTTCTTTTGGCTTTTCCCAGTTATGGGTTGCAACAGCAGATCACATGTCTGCTCATGATTGGCAGTGGAGTTTTACAGTGCTGAGTTGCTAGCCCGGTGCCCAACCTTCCACAGAAGGCACACACATGCATGCACTCATGCCTAGGGCCAATTTAGAGTGTCCAATCCATCTACAGCATGTCTTTGGGATGTGGGAGGAAACTGGAGCGCCCGGAGGAAACTCACAAGACCACAGGGATGACATGCAGACTCCGCACAGAAGGCACCCCAGCCGAAGATCGAACCAGAGAACCTCTTGCTGTGAGGCGACAATGCTAACCGCTGCAGCACCGTAGCCACCCTACATAACATAAATGTGTCAACTGGAGTACAGCAGAAAGCCTAGAAGTGAGGTGTAATTGTAATAGTGTTGAAGTCCCCAATAAAGCACAAGGGACCTCACAGAGTGTACGTACACATTAATAATGGATACCAGGCATACAAATAAGGTGTAATGAATAATAACACAATGCCAAAAAGGCATTAAAATGAAAGTCTAATTTAAGCAGTGCTAAGCATTGCACAGGCCAGCTTAGGAGGTGTGAGCAATGTGTATACCAGCTAACTCATTGTGCCCTGTGGTATACCCTTTTAAACAATGCCAACTTTAGGTAAGCAGGTTTGCCATAGCTTAGACTTTTCAAAACTGGCCAATCATGGAAAAGTGCAGGAAATTTGCCCTACATAAATGCAAGAGGCGGGAATACATCTCATAACTGGTTGTAGCTTCCCCTTGCAGGCACTATGACAATAAGGGGAGAAGGAGTGCACTTCTGGGTGCAGCCGCTGGTGCATCCAGGTGTCGAAGGTCATGGCAGGACTCCTAGTTAAAGACCATGCTCAGTGACTGTTGCAGGGCCAGTACCAGGGCTCCCAATATAAGGCGGAGGCTTGGGACTGTCTCGACTGCAACTGCACCAGTGCCACTGGCATACCATGAATTGGTGAGCAGGTCAGGCACCACTATGCCGACCTGAAGCGGTGGAAGGGGGGCCTCTTGGAGGTGTGGCTCAAAGAAGCTAGAATGTCAAGGGGATGTTCCAGACATGTGTAAGTATCACCCCAGTATGTGTTTAATAATTTCCAGCTCAGGTATATCATGAATAGGTATGCCTAAATATTCCTCTTATGTCCCCCACAGCTGCAACGGAGCGGGCCTTGAACCAGGAGGCCCACATCAGCTGCCTGGCAAAGTTGCGATGCGAGGCAGGTCAGTAATACTCATGCAGTTACTGTCATAGGAAATAAAAATAAAAGTAGTAGCAAATTAATTGTTAGTATAAAACCTGTATTGTTCAAGGCAAGTACTGCATACACTAGACAATATGGCAGCAAGAGTATCATATTGTCTGTAAGTCAATAAAAGTGTAATAGCCTGAAAAAACAGGTCTAACTGGTGGACTGCATGTTTATATCCTGGTATCATATGGTAATGTAGATATGCAATCATGTAATAGCACTGTGATATTAAGTACTGTTACCCACACTGTGCACCATAAAGTGAATGTGTAGGAATGCTTGTATATGGCAGGTATAATCCCCAGAGGCCAGTTAGTACAACTGAGAGACTCATATACACTACACAGGGAAAATGCAGATGACAAAAAACGAATAGCACATGCAACTGAAATGTGAACTGTAGCTTTTTAGCACACACAGCCACGGTTTGAATCCTGCTAGTGGTAGAAATCTGTATACAGAATGATATCCCACAACTGTCCAGAATGTCTAGTAAAGTGGCCCATATCTGTTGCCTATCAACCTGCCCCCCCCCCCCTGGGAAATCAGTGGGATGATCCCAGACATATAGACAGTAAACAGGAAATACAACTGATTGACACACAACTATGAGAACAAAGCTGGCACACTAGCAACTCCCCAATACCTTATGTGATTAAGAAGCCACGTATGTCCCATTTACACCCTAACTTGTCAAGCTGTAGTAAGAGTGTGTACAGTAACAGAGTGAGATGTATGTGAATAATAGTAGTGTGGACTCTGGTACTATGTGTGGGAACATTCAGGTAGGGCTAATAAACTTTCCTCCCACAGGTCTGTCAGATACCAACACTGTGCCCTGAAATACAAGAATGATATGCAGTTGCTCTGAATAATGAGGTATTACACATCACTGTCACCCACACAGTCCAACAACATATAACTGTCTAGGAAACTGTATATGAGTGTTGTAATACAAGGTCAGAATGCAAAAGCACAGGGGATTAATAAGACAGAAAGCAGATAGGAGATATAGCAGACACAACTGTGATGGACAGTGTTTAAGGTGTAGCAGACACAGCCATGGACTGAATCCTGGAATTGGAATTAGGCTGCATACAGATGCATACCCCACACCTGTACAGATGAGGCCAGAATGTCCAGTATATGTGTCCATATCTGCTGCCTGTTCCCCTGGTAAGTCTGTGGGATAATCCCAGATGTGTAGCCAGCAAACAGGGAATACAAGTGATTGTCAAACATCATGAGAACACATCTGTTACTGTAGCAACCCCCGCAACTGTTAGGAGAGAAATATTTCAAGTATGTCCTATCTACACTCCCATGCCGTCAAGCTGTGACCAGAGTGTGTACAGTAACAGAGTGAGATGTATGTGCATAATACTAATGTGTAATCTGGGACTTTGTGTGGCAACAGTCAGGTAGTCCTAACAAACATTTCTCCCACAGGTATGTTGGATACGAACACTGCTGAGAAATACATACCATTATAACCTGTACTGGTACTGTTCACTCTGGTATTGTAGGGAACTGTGAGTGTTGCAGTTTCTCTTAATAATAAAGTATCACTGGTCACTGTCACCCACACTGTGCTACATAATATAACTGTTTAGGAAAGCATGTATATATGTGTGTCAGATCACTAAAGGTTGAAGAGGACAATAGTTTAGATATGTCCCGGCACACCAGAATGTGGTCAACACATGGCCAGAATCTGTGCAGAAAGAGTTGGATAGATATGTGCAAAACAGCAACACAGAATCTGGGGGTTTTGTGTTGAAACAGTTAGGTAGTGTTAACAAACATTCCCTCCACAGGTGTACAGGTAAGAAGTGTATACTGCAGGAAAAACAAGGTCATGTGTAAGCTATAGGGTAGTGTAGTAAGACTTTTAAGGTATAGATAACGGCACTGACTAGGAAAGTAATGTGGACTACAGGAATATACTAGTTGTTAATTGACATCTTTCTCTCCCCAACCATATATCCAACAATAATCAACAAACCCACCCCAACTGGTATGTATTGACTCTGATAATGTCCAATTGTTTGATAAATATTTTAATGGATCCCATGCATGTGCTATATTGAATTATTTCAACATTGGTGGCATAGTGCCATCAATGTACCTGCATGCTGTTCTTATTACCACTGTGGTCCCATATATGCATGCGTTCTGTTTGCTGTGCAACTGTTCTGTATGTGGTGTCTGGGTTAATGGGAATATCTATGCATGCTGTTATACCTAACCCTGGAATGTGCTATTACTAACCCATATATGATGATGAAATCTAAACATTATAGCACACTTGGGAAGGCCGGACCCAGCAGAGCCACTTGTCCCACCTCAGCTGGCTGTGACTACAGACTACATTCCTCACACTACCTTCTGCAGTTCACAAATAGGTGGTCTGTGGGTAACACATGAAACCAAAGGCACCACACACTGCCCAGTCTGCAGATGTCCGTACAGATGGGGATTCCTCATACACATAGCACTGACATAGCAGGTATTAATACATGTAGGACAGCCATATCCACACACACCCTGTTAAACCAACATTACTCCACATGCAGTATAACAGCCGTTACAATCTGTAGTCAGGTCAGGCACATCCCCCTGTGTGTTGCACTGTTATCACAGTGTATTTTGTTAGAGGTAAATCCCCAATCCATCTGAGATGCTGTTTTCCAAACAACAGATTGAGTTCCTGCTCAGAGTGAATGAAAAGGCCCAACACCAACATGATGTTCCTAGATATTGGAGTGTGTTTCCATGCAATTGGCTATGGGAATGCTACCACAGCTGTTCCACATCCAATCAGCTAGTGGAGGGCTACAATTCATGGAGAGGCCATCAGCTGATCATGAGCATCACTTAAATTACACATGCTGCTGCCTAAGCAAAGCAGGTGTAGGTCTCCACATCCACCAGAGAGGGAGTTAGAGAGGCAGACAGTGTCGAAGACAAGTCAGGGAGGGGTGGGAGAGTAAAACCTAAGCATGTTTGTGTCACACACCTACCAGCACAAGGTATCAAACCCCTGATGACTATGTAGTGCTATCACATTCCCATGCAGTTATTGGATACACCACATAGGTTATATGGTAAGTGGCCCTCAGAATGTATATGTGATGGTGAGTGACATCTGCAACAGGGATATGATAGCTATACGGTAGGTTTAGTACATGTGCCTGTCCGCATGAACAGGTTCCAGCGACAACACAGCCACAGTGTCACAGGGACACACACACACTGACACACTTGGCAGGCCAGCAATACAACTCATCACAAGTGAGATTGCCACAACACATTATTGTGCAGGTATCACATGTACCACACAGGTCATGCAGAGGTTATATGGGCAAAGGGTATGGGAGGTGACTGACATCAGACAGCATGCTTCAGTATGCCAATGGGGGTTGTAGTGAGTGTGAATGTGATCATATGCATAACACAACACACACACACAAACACACAGGGTGCCAGTACTGACATACATGGGTGCATTTCTGCATGGGTGTGTGGTGTTTGACTGTGCCAGACGGCTATACAAGGCTAGGTGATGTGTATACTTTGGCATCAGGCCACATGACAATGGTCTGCATTGTGGCTTAGGGCTGTAGTTTCTGGATTTTCCCACACAGGTGGGTATTGTATCCACCATCCAGTCACCTGGGTTACTATTGCATGTGGCCAATGCTGTGCATTGCTTGCCATGTATGTGTTCCTTAGTCCATGACATGGATGGTGGCTGGGATGTGCACACCTCCCACATGCATGTACAGTGACATGTGGAACTGTACCTGGGGTGTCTAGCCCATGTTATGTACACAGATTATCATCAGATGTGGCAGTCTTGGCCTCCTGTGGCACGAACTGGTAATGGACAGCAGGTTTACACTGCACCTACATTGATAGCATGCTAACGGCATTCCCTGGTGTCAGTGGCATCTGTCCATAAAGGGCATGTTTTCAGGCATGGTATGTACTTTGTGGGTCACATTCGATGGCACCACAGGTGTTGCAGGTGTCCAGTGGGGAACATGGGGAAGGTGCACTGTCTGCATGTACATGACTATTGGACAGATAGACAGGGTGCCATGTCCTCTGTAGCCCACCACAATCACTCCATAGTTGCTATCAGTGGGCAGTATGCAGTGTACTACCAACATACTGGCTGTTGCCTAGGCAAGTGTGTGTGTGTGTGTGTGTGTGTGTGTGTGTGTGTGTGTGTGTGTGTATGAGACATGGGTTGAGAGTGTGCTCTGGGTAATACTGGGGTTGCTAACTGTGTTTGCCTAGCCTTGATGTCACATGTATGGGTATGGATTTGCACCCCAGCCTCTTGGTTATTTCACATGCTATCCCTGTATGGTGGACATTGTTATATATACTAGGGGCACCATATGAGAAATTTGCAAAACCCACTCCACATTGGGCCCAGTTGTTACACACAAAAGTCTATAATACACTACAGCATGAAGCTGTTATAGGATGCACCATGGGGATTACTGGAGAACTCCTTCCCCAAAGGTATATTTCGCATTGGATGACATCAGCAGGATTGCCAAAGTAGGGTATTCAAATTGTAGTGAGTGTGGCTATGCTAAAATGCATTGCTCCCTACACAGACATTGAAACCCACACAAAACATCCACAACCGACATGTGTAGGTATAGAATCCCTAACAGAGGTCTATATCACACTAAAGCATGGAGCTCTTATAGGATGCACCATGGGTATTACTGGAGAACTCCTTCCCCAAAGGTGTATTTTACATTGGATCACATCAGCAGGATTGCCAAAGTAGGGCATTCGAATTGTAGAGAGTGTGGCTTGGCTAAAATGCATTGTTCCCTACACACACAAGTCATTCAGAACTGCCTTGAGTGGGAATAGAACCCTAACAGGGTTCTATATCACACTACAGCAGTATGCAGTTATGGCATGCACCACAGGGATCACTGTACTATTGACTTCCCAGAGGTATATTTCTAGGTGGATGACATCAGCAGCCTTGCCAAAGTAGAGAATTCAAATTGTAGGGAGTGTGACTACCCTAAAAAGCATTGTTCTCTACACAGACAGACACACATGCACTTGCCAAGTCAGGGATTAGAACTCCCTACTTAAATAATTTATCATACTTCAGCAGTACACAGTTATATGATGCACTACAGAGATTACTGGGCTATAGTATTCCCAGAGGTGTATTTCTAGGTGGATGACATCAGCAACTTTGCCAAAGTAGAGGATTCGAATTATAGGAAGTGTGACTACCGTGAAAAGCATTGTTCTCTACACAAATAGAGTGAGACAGACACACACACACGCACTTGCCAAACCTGGGATTAGAATGCCTAACTTTTTTCTCACACTACAGCAGTGCACAGTTATGGCACACCCTATGGAGATTACTGGGCTACAGCTTTCCCAGAGGTGTATTTCTAGGTGGATGACATCAGCAGCCTTGCCAAAGTAGACCACTCAAATTGTAGGGAGTGTGACTACCATAAAAAGCATTGCCCTCTACACAGACACACAAACTTGCCAAGCCTGGGATTGATACTCCTATTTAATTAGTTTACCACACTACAGCAGTATGCAGTTACAGCATGCACTACAGTGATTACTCAGATAGAGTTTTCCCAGAGATGTATTTCTAGGTGAATGACATCAGCAGCCTTACCAAAGTAGAGCATTTCAATTGTAGGGAGTGTGACCACCCTAAAAAGCATTGTTCTCTACACAGACAGACACACACAGTTGTCTTGTCTGGGATTGGAGCTCCTAACTAACTAGTTTATCACACTATGACAGTACACAGTTATGGGATGCACCACAGAGATTATTGGGCTACAACTCTTCCAAAGATGTATTTCACAGTGGATGACCTCAGCATGCTTGTCATAGTAGGGCTATGGAGAGGACAGTTTGTCTACATGGGCCATAACCCATTAATCTAGGGGTTGACATGATACATGCAGGCACAAACGATGCTATATTTCACAGGTACATGACTACAGCTGCTAGATGACAACTTCCTTGTACAGTCATGTTGCAGAGCTAGCACGTGCACCATATAGTCTGTAATGCTGACGGATACCAGTGGCTAGTATCTGCAGTGAGTGACATCTGACCCTCATGTGGTTGCAGCCCTTTGGCTGTGTGCTGGGTGAGACAGGCCTGGATGGCTCCTTGTCACTGTCACCCTCTTCCACACATCTAATGTAAGTCTACCTTTGGCTTATTATAGTGTGTTGTCCTTACATATATGCCTGTATTCCTATCCACTGTGTGTGCAAAGCATGAGTGGTACATACTGAGGAGTGTCTGCACTAACATCTGCAACTGCCAGATATGTCTGGTCCACTGGTGTTTGCAGACATGGCCTGCATGTCTGTAAGAGTGTGAGCATGCCCAGTATGCCCACCTGTATTGAATTTGTGGATCAAGTCCAGGTAGTTTGTACTGCAGTGCTGACCTTTCTGTTGTACACCTACAGGTAGCAACCTGTCTCTGCAGGGTATCCGTCGATCATTTGGCATTGACTGTTACTACATTTCTGCATAGGATGGAGGGGGTGCACCTGACTATTTCTACATTTCTACACAGGATTGGGGGGCACACCTGACTGTTACTACATTTATACGTGTGATGGGGGAGCACACCTCATTATTTCTACATTTCTACACAGGATTTGGGGGGACACTTGCCTGTTATTACATTACTATGTAGGATGGGGGGGCATGCCTGACTATTTCTACACTTCTACACAGGATTGGGGGGGCACACCTGACTGTTATTACATTACTACATAGGATGGGGGGGTACACCTGACTATTTCTACATTTCTACACAGGATTGGGGGGCACACCTGACTGTTATTACATTACTATGTAGGATGGGGGGCACACCTGACTATTTTTACATTTCTACACATGATTGAGGGGGCACACCTGTCTGTTGTTACATTATTACGTAGGATGGGGGGCACACCTGATTATTTCTACATTTCTACACAGGATTGGGGGGCACACCTGCCTGTTATTACATTACTGTGTAGGATAGGAGGCACATCTGACTATTTCTACATTTCTACACAGGATTGGGGGGGGCACACCTGACTGTTATTACATTACTACATAGGATGGTGGGCACCCCTGACTATTTATACATTTCTACACAGGATTGGGGGGGCACACCTGACTGTTATTACATTACTACATAGAATGGGGGTGCACACCTGACTATTTTTACATTTCTACACAGGATTGGGGGGCACACCTGACTGTTGTTACATTACTACGTAGGATGGGGGGCACACCTGACACTTTTACACATTTGCTAGGACTGTACTGGCATGTCAGGTACTCCATTTCATTCTGTAGTCTTACCTATCATGCTGACTGGAGGCATACTAGAATACTACAGATCTTAGCTTTTATTTACCTACATATTTGTTTCTGACTTCCTACCCTTCAGAACTGACATCCCACTACCTGACCTGCTGTATTCTCTCTGTGTAGACCTGCGAGTGAGGTTACCCATAGGCCTCATTCAGAGGCCATAGCACAGTCTTTGTTTGTGTTTGTCTACACCTGTCCTGCTGGCTGTGACTGTTGTTGGGTATGTGATCCTCCCTGACTGGCATATGTGAGTCACTTACCTTGTGGGTGTCCCAGTATTGAGGGGGGCGGTGCTACAGGGCTGCCTATGTCGGATGCACATAGTACACTCCCTACACATGGTTGAGCACAGGTAGTGTAATGTTTGGCATCCCTTTTACTGCATGTGAGAGTGTTATTCCCTGGGTCCCTCCTGTGCCAGTGTATGTGCTATGCATTGCCTCTTTACCAAGGCCAGGGCATACTGGGCATGCCTCCTTCTGCCGACTGGGGCAGGCTCAGGTTTTTCCTCCTCTGAGTCACTCTGTACCTGTGCAGGTTTTGGCAATGGTAGGGGGCTGTGTGGCCCTGCCCCATGCTGTTCCTGCTGTAGCTGTTTCCGCAGGATCATATTGTGCAGCATGGCACATACAAGCACAATTTGGGTACATGTAGCTGGTGAGTACCGCAAGGCTCAACCGGATGTGTCCAGGCACCGGAACAGTGACTTGAGCATCCCAAACACATGCTCTACTATAATTCTGGTCTGTGCGTGTGCCTCATTATGGAGTTCTTGTTCGGGTGTGTGTGCATTTCTGATGGGTATCATCAGCCTCGGCTTCAGTGCGGATCCAACATCCCCCACTTGGTGACCATCAGGGATGTCCCCATTGGCAAATCTCTGGTACAGCTGTGTCAGATGCCAGATGTGGGAATTGTGATAGCTTCCAGGGCAGCCAGCACACATATTCATTATTATGCCCTGGGCATCACACACAACTTGGTAGTTGATGGAGGGGAAGCCCTTGCAGTTGATCTAGACCATACCCCGCTCACTGGGTGGTGCTTTGATGCATATATGCGTGCAGTCTATAGCACCCACTACCTCAGGGTATTGTGCTATTTGGTGGAACAGTTGCATATTGCTGGCCAACGCCTCACGGGTGTTGGGGAAATATACGTGCTCACCGACATGTGCTGACATGGCACCCAGGAACTGGTGGAGTTCCCTGGATGCTGATGCATGTGAAATCCCCATCATATCCCCAGTTGGCCTTTGGAAAGTACCAGTAACTAGTATTCTTAGGCCTACACATACTTTGGTATCCACTGGGATGGGTTCCCCTCTATTAGTTCTGTGTGTCAGGTGTGGCCGGCACAGCTCAACAATTTGATGTAGGAGGTCCCTGTCCACCCTATAGAGCTCCGCTATCTCCAGCTCATGTAGACCCTGGTAGGTTACCCTGGGTCTTTACACTCTTCTCCATCTCCTAATTGTGGGTTGGTTGACAGCATTCAAATCCTCACCACTCTCAGCCTCTTCCACAAGTTGTTGTATGATAGCTATTGCAGCCCCTATCATTTTGCTGTTGTGAGTGTTAAAAGTTTCCCGCTTGTTTACACTGGTTTTGTAGAGTGTGGGAAAAACCAGAGGGGAAGGTGTTTGCATAGTTTATAGTAATGTTCTGGGCTGGGCTGGTCTGCTGCCTGTGTAATTGGCTGATTCAGATACAGTTCACCTGCCAGCTAAGCTAGTTCTCCTTGATTACCTTTCTACTGCTGTTTTCCCTACCCATTGCCTTCCTGTTTAAGCCCGGGGGCACACCGTGCAAACAGAGTGTTCACATGTGAACAGTGCTGCTATTTCCTGGCTTAACTTATTTTTTTTTCCTTTAAAACCCGGTGCACACCTGCTAAGGCAATGTAAAGTGTGCTAGGCAGGTTCAGACACACCCCCTATCTTAGCTATGCTAAGTTAGGAGCAATCCCAAGCCACAGGGCTCCAATCCACTTACAGTATGCCTGACACACACCCGCATGATGTCACCTAACTCCATGGCTTGCAGCAAGCTATTCCTACTCTTACATTGTTGGGACCTGACTAGCATGCTGGGGAAAACTGGGATTCACTATCATTCCCCACATTTGCATAGGATTACCTGCTAATGCATAGTTACATGTCTCACACTGAGCCTCCCCCCTTAGCAACCACTACTCACTGGCCATGTTGTCTTCTGCCTGCCATTGACTTGCATGGCAGAATAGTGATTTTAGTTAAAATGCTTAATTTAGGTTTATTTTGTTATTTTCACCCCGATCCCATTTGCACGCCTCTGCCCTACACTTAAACAGCCGAGATCAGCAAAAAAAAATGTAAAAGTCTTTTTTTTTTTTTTTGGGCTGTTTGCAATGCCAATGGCCATATACTTGGCCATTGGCATGCTTCCTATCTGATATTCAGCCTTTATTTGGAGCTGTCACAGCTCCGTTTTGGATTTTGCAGAAATGTACTCTGTTACTAACCGAGTACATTTCTACAGATTGCACTAGTCCTGCACAGCCGGTTGCAAGCTTCCTGGATTGCAAATTCACCTCATTTGCATGGATTTCTCCTGAAAATGGGGTGATTTGTATACAGGGGCTTGTCCGTGCAGGATTAGTGCAGAAGAGCTCGTGCACGCCCCTGCAGGCTGTTCCTGGATCGCACGGCAGACATATTGCTTGCTAGAGTCGTGCAAGTTATAGAGAATCTGGGGGTTTGATTGGATGTTTTGATTTTAAAAGTCCGCGTTGCTTTATAGTATTTATATATGGTCTGAAGAAGCGAGTATGTAGTTCGTGAAAGCGCTAACCTCATATTTGTAATAAAGGAGTTTTATCACAAACTGGCCGTGTTTTGGACTCCACACTTTTCGTTTTTTAGTTTCAATGTCTGTTGATTGATTTATCTTGCTACATATTCTTCTATTTTATCATATTTATATTTTATTTATTTATTTTGCTGTATTTACTATGCTGGATATACTACAACATGTACATTCACAAAGGGCATCTAGGAGGAATTGTTTCAAAGGCTAGATAAATGAACAAAAAATAAAGGACATTTACAAAGTAACAATAACATATCAGAATAGTAGAAAATGTAAGAGTCTACTATATTCAAGCTCCATTATATGTTGGTAATATAGTTCAAAACAGTTATTTTAACCCATTAATATATCTATTGTTAAACTACACTGTATAGTGTGGCCTTAGTATAAACAATGTATAATCTAATAGAGATTTGAATAACAATGCTTAAAATGGGACACATTTCAGTTATATGTGCACATTAGTACAAATTACTAATACGATATGAAAATGTTAGTGAGAAAATGAAATATTATGTGAAATTATGAGAATTACTCAAGAATATGTTAGATCACAGATATAGGCTAATTTTACTAGTTTACCCAATATTAAGTAGTAAAGAATCTACATCAAAGCCTTTTGGGAGAAATCCAGCCTGTATGACTATTCCCGGGATTCATGAAGCTCAGCGCAAGGCTGGCGTTAGGCTTGCACCAACCGTGTGGTGTGTAGATGTCGCAGTAGCGCCAAATGCATATTAATGAAGGCGTGCTGCCGCCACAGCCACGTGCATAGGAAATGAGCACGAGTGCAAAGAGCGTGTCGAAGTGCCGCATGGAGGCGTGGAAATGTCAGCTGTCGACGTGCAACCTAAAATGCTTGCATATAACAATTTGCCTGCAATAGTAATCACATCTGTCAGTGTCCATGGATACTAAAATGTATGCAAAGCATGCAAGACAGTTCCTGCGAACACAAAATTAAGAAGCAAACACAAATGCATGGTAGGGAATAACGAGTCCCCATCCCTCGAACAAATGACATTGAAAACCGTGTGCCCGTATTCCAACGCAGTGTAGATAGTTATAGCAAGTGGAAGTGAAATGTATCATGTTAGTGCGCCGCCAATAGCTACGTCCAGCCTAATGGTCAGGGTCACCAGCTGTCCCACATTGTGAGGGAGAGTACACAGCTGGGCAGATGTGTCCATAACAAAACCATGATAAATGTAAATATCTAGCGACCGTATGACAGAATTATATCCCAAAACGCATGTAATAGTCACATACAATAGGTATGTCCGTATGTAACATACCACATGTGACAAGAAATAGAATAAGCAAGAAAAGGAAACAGAAGGAGCATATAAACTGCTACAATAAGCTAACATGTAGGCAGAAAGGAAAAGTATTATCCATAGTGTTGACCGTGGGTATGTGTTATCCAGTACAATTGGATATGTGTCCGGAATATATCCCAACTTGGACATATGAAAAGGTGGCACCCTACCAATGATCATAGCAGTCGGCCAAAATCCGCACATATGCAGTCCAAGCCGTACTTGTCAGGATGTGTCACAGTTGAACGGGTATTACCCAGGTGTGCCAACCATGTCATGAAAGTTAAGTATGGGCGTGTACCTATGTGCGTGATGTACAACATGTGGAAGGTGAAACATGCCAGGGTAGTCCACACAACCATACAGGTACCTGACATATGTAGTGTATACAATGTGTTATCTTGACCGTGTCATGGGCCATCAACCAAAGCAGTGATGGATGGAGTGTCAGGAATATGTGTGTGTGGGGGATGGGTAATGGTATAATCCTCAAAGGTGAGACTGTGTTGTATGCAGAATAGGTGAACTGGAGGTGCACGAGGGAGCAGCGGGTGAATCAGAAAGAAACACAAAGAACAAGTATACACATCTGCAATGCAACCTGACAGGCCATACTGTAGAATACAATCATACAAACATATGAATATTAAAATGTGCAATACAAATGTACAAAAACATCACTGGCACATACCCACAGAATGGTCCTGATGGAACCGGCCCATTCAAATGCAACACACCTGGATGCATAATTGAATACCTATCGTCCCCTCCACAGCATACAACCCAACCCCATACCTGAACGTCCACCAAATCCAGCCATACTCGGCCTACTAGCTTGGCGCAGCCACATCTACACATAGTGACCACTACTCATATGTAGTAGGTAGTGTCACCCTAGGCAGTTTCAGGAGTGCAAACTATTAACTTTGTATATATAAATGTAGTGTGTTTTACTTGTTCTTTACTCCTTGAAGGCTCAAGCCGAGTCGTCAGAGGAATAAACTTGCCTGTTTTCTGTGGATTTGTGGATTGTTCCTGAGTTGTTATTTTTTACTTTTGGCAGTTCTTTGGTTGTTCGTGTGCAAACTATGTATCCCTAGCATGTAAAACCCCCAACACATTTTCGTAAAGCCAAAAGAATGGTCGGTATTGGTCTTGTTAAATTTTTGGATATCCCTCATGGGATAAGTAACTTGTGAAAACATCATAATAAGTATCAAGACACGCTGTCCAGTCCTGTAGACATCTGGACACAAGTTGAATGTGCAGTAGTGGTGCATGAGACTGTCCAGCCCTAGACAGTCATGCAGAACCTACTACCCAGGATCAAACACCTGCCCGTGATGCACGTGTCCCCACATGAATAATCGAGAGAATATATTGTACACATTCGCATAGTGGCACTTGGAAATAGTGTGATGACGGCACTGACGTAAACAGGGTACCCCCTGATCCACTGTTTGAGGGACAGTCACTGTTTGGGTAGGTGTGTCCTGACCAACAATGATACAATGCCAAATGTCCTGTGATTGTAGGAAATAACTATGTACCATACTGCATGTAACAGTTGCCTAAAGCAGTCATGTCAGGATAGAAAATATGTAATTCGTACAAGAAACAGACTAACAACTAAAGTGCTAAAGGTATAGGCTCTCAGCTAGGAAAATAATGAATGTTCTAAACCCGCACTGACCGTGGGTATGTGTTGGTCTAAACAATCTGGCATCCCCAGAATATATCCCATCCTGTACATATGACAATGTGGCAACCCTACCAATGGTCAGAGCATTTGCACAATAACTGGCCAGCCTCTTAATCACTCACAAAGCCAGTGACCTTTGGAGGAAAGGTGTTGAATAAGAATGACTAATGACAACAATTAAGAGTAATAGACGCATTTAACTGCATAAAATAAGTAGTAATACGAATCTGTCAACACGTTCCAAGTTAATAGTACTAATATTGTAGAAGTGTCCGTGATTGTCCCTGATTTGTCATAGCCTTGTCCCTGTCACTGTAGAAATTAGTCCCCGAGTATCACAGAGGTCCATACACATATGTACACCAACCGTCACATTTGTTGACAGGACTATTGCATACCTGTAGTGAATTTATAACTGATGTCCAGAATAATATTCATCGTCTATATGAATGAATGAAATAGTAAAACGTGCAGGGAAACACCAGTGGAAACCCCCCCCACCCTGTATTATGTAGTGGAACCACTCCCCACCCTATATTATGTAGTGCCGACCTAATAATGTGGTCAGAGGTGCCCAAACACCTGCGTCTGTAAACACAGGTAGAATGTTAAAATCAGGACTAACTCTGTCCATGTGATACATCTGACATTTGAACAGCTACAGGGCAGTTCTAGTCACCAGTCAGACAAGCCTAAATCCAGACCAGCACATGAACATCCTGACAATCAAATACACGTATGTGCCAGGACTATAAGTGTAGGAGTTCGGAATATCCTTGGAGTGAGTAGACATGCAGCACGGGTCCAGAGCAGTAGGAAATAAGGAATGTTGGAAGTGTAGTACTGTGGTTTTCCCAGCAGGAGAATGAATACCTGCTGCGTAAGAGAAGCGGTGAGGCATATGTTTTAGTAGCTATGAACCATGGGTATACATATAAATGAGGCAGAACAACAACAGTGTAGTGGTTAGAGCATCTGCCTAACGTAAAGGCATTCCCGGTTCAAGTACGACCATAGCACATATTAATTTATTGTGTAATCAATGCCTCTGTGCTGTAAAGCCAACATTTAAACATGTAAAGGTGAACGCATGTCTCGCATGTGGCCGTAAACCGGATTCCATCAATCAAAGTGGTACTTTCATAAGGAATAACGCACATGTAATCACAAAGAAGTGGCGCGGGTGTAAGCAGATTGTAGCATAGCAAATGTATGTTGTCTTGTACAGCTGTAACTTTGATATATATATATATATATATATATATATATCTATATATATATATATATATATATATATATGTGTGTATAGATAAATATCCATAGACATAAAAGAAATATACAATTATATGTGGATATATATATATATATATATATATATATATATATATATATATATATATAAAAGAAAGAATGCCGAAAGACAAAAGCAAACATAAGGGTTGTGAAGGGAATCTAGAGCAAGTAAGGTATTATAAAGTGCTCGCAGCATATGTCAGATAAAGTTGCACAAGAGTGAGTAGAGCACCGCTATTCACACCAGAGGCAGGGTTATACCAGTGGCCATAACATCGTTTAAGTGCTACATCAACATTATACACAGACGGAATGTAGTTCATGTTGTGACCACCTACACTTGTAACCCGCAAATCGTTCGTAATCCATAACACCAAGAAAGGCAGGTATGTGCAAATATGAATGGAGGGAGACCCTGTGAATACATGAGGCAGCACAAAATGTGTGTAGGGCCCCAATGCTCTGGAGAGGGCAATGTGTAAAGGTGTGTCATGGCTGCGATATCAGGTGGATAATGGCTGTTATGCGTGGAAACTCAACACGGGTGTGCTGGAGAAACTATGGATATGCGATTATAGACACAGGAGTGCTAGGGTATGTTGCACCGGTTGCAATGGAGCGGCCTGTGGAGGTCAGCTAGTACGTAGGTGCAATTCCCAGATAGAGCGTCATCTGCATGGAGACATGCGTGAATGGGCGTACCGTCGTCGGAGGTTGTGCATCACGGCTGGCAGCCCGGCACGTAAAACCTATCTGCCAACCATGAACGGAACGGAGTTCTGCTGTGACAATCCCAAACTGGGAAAAGTAGAGAGACACAACTACATGCAGACATCAATATGTTGACGTATAATCTCTGTAACACAAGCACTCATTATATTAACATTAATAATATGAATGTGCACAGAAACAAACACAGTAGCAGGAATAATAGGCTGCGCATACAGGTAATAGGTCGAATGACACTGTATCACATCACACTTATCAGCGGTACCCCAGACATGAAAACTGTGCGACATTTGTCCGCTGTATAACGTGCAGTATACTGATCACAAGTTCACCAGAGTGAAGTGTCAGTGTCATAATTACTAAGGCAACAGTATGCTGTTGAAGCAGAGATAAAACCCAATACACATGTGTAAGTGTCTATGTCCGGGAAATGTATTGGTTAACGGACACACAGATGTATATATAGATAAAAATATATATACGTATAGATATATATATTTATATACACATATATATACAGATATATATATATATATATATATATATATATATATATATATATATATAGACACACAAAGATATATATATATATATATATATATATATATATATATATATATATATATATATATATATATCTATAGATAGATATACACATACAACAGGTACTGATATGTACATATACACACAAAACAAATATATGTCATTGTAGATATACACATGTACATAACTAGGTTACTTTACAGCAATTAGAGGTAACATATGTTCAGACTGGGCATATGTTACTGAGAGGCCCAATAAATAAACGTTTTTACCTCCCACACCGCCCAGCTAGGCCGGTCAGACATACAGACATGCAATAAAGGTAAATACACCACTGCATTCCAAACCACCAGCAGGAAAGTACCAGTGGGAGAGATCTGCAAGGTCTACACTTTAAACATGGATCATGGGGTCCCTTGCGGGACACCAAAAATTCACTATACAGGCAACCTGTAGTGATTGACGCAAGCAGGATGTAGCTGTACACGGAACAGTAGGTTGTGCAAGTGTAATAACACATGGGTTGACAAAACGTACGACATGTGTCCCGAGACGGGGAGACTGGGCAATGTGTAGGGGTGTGCTCATACCCCAGCTGCGCTCACAGTAAGTATTTCTCATGAGTGCTGTAGATGGGTGCCAGGTAGGTGAACCATGGGTATGCAATAATGGGCTTAAGTGTGCAGGTGCTGGTTGGCAGAGATGTAGTAGGCCCGCCCAGTGGAAGTCATTAATATTCCTATGTGGGCATAGCAGATGCCTATACCGCCCATACCTGAGGAGCACATCTACCGGATAGTCTGTAAACCATCAGGGGAATACATAGGGACCATATCAGTGCCGTGTACCCGATTAGCATAGACATCCATAGTTATGAATCAGAATGTAACAAAGTCCAACTAAACACTTCCAGAACTAGTGATATTAGGTGGACAGGTGGCGGAATACAGGTAATGACAGATGACAACATGTATGAGTCATAAACAGCATGTACCTTGACAAACGTGAATGAATACATATGCTCTGTGACTATCAATATGTCTGGTTAATAGAATCAATCGTCTAAATGTGTCCCACAGGGTGTTATGCAGTGTTCCTGATACAGTGTTCATTCTCCCCCATTGGTATCTGAGGTCTGCTAGTGACAGAAAGTGCATAATTTGCTGACCACCTTAGGTAGATGATAGCATAATAGATGAGGTTTACCACCTGTACGCCTTTGAGGGACACACCCGTCTGGGCAGTTGTGTCCTGCAAAATGAATGTTATGGAACATGGCCTGTGAGTTCGGAAAGGAGGCCATATATTGTGTGTAGTGGTGTTAGAAATTAATTTGTTGTATCAGAAACAGCTACATGTAATAGGAAACAGTATTAGCAATTATAATGCTACAAGAATAACCTTAACGTATGCAAACCGTTGAGGTAGTCAGTTTACTACTGGCTGTGGGTATGTGTTGCCTTGACACATATGATAGCTCTACATATAGAACCTATAGGGCCGCCACCATTCTGAATGGCCAAAGTGGGACCTGCTCTGAAGAAATGTCAGACATACCAGGGCAGAACATACCTACAGCCATGCATAGTACATAAATATACATATCAGCACAAATCAAAGCATAGTCTAGCAGCAATCAAGTTGCTTATGCTACTTCATATAACATATCGACGTGTCAGGTATACAAACCTGTAACAAGCAACTATTACAGACACATAGAATATGAGAATGTCCCCTAATCAGGACAGTTTCAATGGCTAGAGTATTGTCACATGACATATGCCTAATGAGGGACTGTCCCATGCAAAGTGGGAAAGGTGTTACTCCTACAGTCTCCCTTCGTGCAATCTGAAAGGTGGAAAACGTACAGTAGGTATGCGGTAGCATGACCCAGCAGACAGCTGCGTTAACAAAATAACATTCACATGTCAGCATTGCAGAGTATCAGTTTAAATGTATCAGGCAGATGGGAGCAGATCATATGAGGAACACGCATATAATATGATTATGTCACTGGACAGGCTGCCGAGTCCGTACAGTCGAACGCCTACCGTTGCCAAATGGTTAGACATACCCGATACTGTATCATGTAGTCCGATGTAATACGCATCACAAGGGATCGCACACACCCGGCGTGAGTGACAAATGTAAGCACAAATGTTGGTGAGCGAGCGGGTGTAAGCGTGTTTGTCTACCAGTATGCCAGTAGTGCACTGTCAAAGTAATGTGGAGTCTAAACGGGTATAAGGTGCTGTAACCAGAGGTCAGCAGTGCTTAACACTGTGCAAACCCACGCACAACTGCTCCCACCTGCTGGAATGTGCCTTACCCACTCCGTATCCAAAGGCGTCGTTCTGTCCGCAAACAAAGAACCATCCTATTCACGTGTTGGTAGCAGTACCCTGCACACATAGCTCATGTGAATTAACAATACACCATGGCATATGTACAGACAATAGACCACACACACACCATACAGCACAGTCATCCAACAGTATAGCAATGTACTGGTAGATATGTCTGGACCACTGGTGTTTGTAGGCCTGGCCGTCCTATGTTTCAGTGTGTGAGCATGCCCAGTATGACTGGTACGCATGTTGTCGACCGATATTACCGTCATACCGTCATGTGTGTGAGCATGCCAAGTATGGTCAACTGCATTGCATGTGTCACATGTCCATATAGTCAGTACTGTGTTGCCAACCCCTCCGTTCTACACAGACAGGTGTCATGCTGTGTCTGCAGGGTAGCTAATGGTCATGTGGCATTGACAGTTGCTACATTTCTGCATAGTGTGGGGGGACATCCAACCGCATCCACAGTCCTACACAGCACCGGGGGTGGCGCCCATAACTCTCACATGTGTACATTGGATGGGGGGCACAGCTGACAGTTGTACACATCTGCCACTACTGTACTGGTATGCCAGGTACTCCATGTCAGTGTGTGGACCTACCTAAATTGCTGGTTGGAGGGATACCAGTGTACATCAGATCCCAGCTTTAAATACCAGCATAGTGGTGTTGGACATCCTAGCTTTCACAACCTACATCAAACTGCCTGGCCTGCTGTAGTCTGTGTGTGTCTCTGGGGGTTGGGGTCATTCATTGGGCATATCCATAGGCCATTGTATATCATTTGTCTGTATTGGTCCACACCTGTCCAGCTGCATGGAATGTGTGTGGGCTGTATGGACACACATGATGTTCATCCCATAATCTGCAGTGGGTTAGGACACCCTGTGTACTACTGGCTACCATTGAGACCCCCGTATGTGCTACAGATGTCATGGTGCCACTATGGACGTGTACTGTCTGCTGCCCTAACATTTGACCACCAAAATCTCTTGTATGCTCACATATATACCATAGCAATGGGTAAATACACATTCTAATACAACTGCCAATTAATAGGTTGATAGACGTACCCTGGGGGTGTTCCAGACCTGAGGATGGTGCTGGAGGGCTGCCTATGTCAGATCCACACAGTGCACCTCCTAGACATGGCCGAGCACAGGTAGTGTCATGTTTGGCATCCATTGTACTGTGTGCGGGTCAGAGAGGGTGAAATCCCTGGGTACCTACTGTGTCAGTGCATATGCCTTGCGTTGCCTCTTTGCCAAGGGCAGGTCATACTGTGCACAGCCCTGTCGCCGACTGGGCCCTGCTCAGGTAGTTCCTTCGCCAAGTCACACTGTGCCTGTAGATGCCTTGGCAGTGGTGTTGGGCCGTGTGGTCGTGCCCCATGCTGTTCCTGCTGCAACTGTTACTGCAGGATCAGATTGTGTAGCATAGCAAATACCATAATAATTTGTGTGCATGTATCTAGTGAATACTGCAGGGCTCCTCCTGATGTGTCCAGATACCAGAACCGTGATCTGAGCATCTCAAACACATGCTCAATTATATGTCTTGCCTGTGCATCTGCCTCATTATGGTGTGAGTGTTCAGGTGTGTGCGCATTGGTGATGGGTGTCATCAGCCACGACACCAGTGGTTACCCAACATCCCCCACTAGGAAACTGTAGGGGATGTCCATATTGGCAAAGGTGTGGTACAGCTGTGTCAGAATCCATATATCGGAATCATCAGAGCTTCCAGGGCAGACAGCACACACATTCAATCTAATGCCCTGGCCATCGCATGTGGCCTATCTGTTGGAGGGTATGCCCCTGCAGTGAATATAGGCCCTAACCCGCTCACCGGGTGTTGCTTTGATGTGTACATGTGTGCAGGCTATAGCACCCAGTACCCCAGGGTAGTCAGCCATGTGGTTGAAGAGATGCATATTGCTGGTCTATTAATCACGTGTGTTGAGGACATGTACGTGCTCACTAGCATGTGTTGACATGGCATCTGTGAACTGGTGCAATACTCTGGATGCAGATGCCTGTGAGATCCCCATGATATCCCCAGTTGTGCTGTGGGAGGTACCCGTGGCTAGTATACCTAGGCCAACATATACCGTGGTATCCACTGTGATGGGTTTCCCTCGGCCTGTTTGATGTGTCAGGCACAGGTCAACAAGCTGCTGTAGGAGGTCTCTGTCCACCCCATAGTGCTTCACCATCCCCAGCTCATGTAGCCCCTGGTAAGTCACCCTGGGTCTCTAAAGTCTTGTCACCACAGTAAGGGTTGTTCGGCAGCATACACATCCTCACTGCCCTCAGCCTCCTGCACATGTTGGTCTATGTTGCCTGCTGCAGCCCTTCTCATTTGTTTGGACTGTGTTGTAAAATGTCCCCGCAGGTATACACCGGTGGTGTAGAGTGCGGAATAAACCTGTGTGTATGCTGCTTGCTCACATTACCGTACTGTTCAGGTGCGGGCTGGCCATGTAATCTGCTGATTGTGCTGATCATCACCTGTTTGTGCAGCCTGTTCACCCTGACTACCCCACTACTGCTTTTGTCCCTCCCAATGTCACCAGGCAGGTATAGACACACCCCTAGCTTAGGCGTGCTAAGGCAGGAGCACTCCCGAGGCACAGGTGTGCAATGCACGTACAGTATGCCTGACCCCCCCTCCCATGCTGTCAACTATATTCAAGCCCTGCACCCAACTATCTACACACATACACTCCAGGGATCTGCATCACACCCTGGGGATAAATGGGATACACTATTGTCAACCTCATCTGCATAGTATAGTCTTCTAATGAATAGTTATATGACCCATACCGAACCTCCAAATTAATAACCACTGTTTAGTGTCGCTCAGATCCGTACATAACTGGTAACAGGTGCCTTACTATCACCGTATTCGATGTCCCATGGTCTTCTCAGCAACAAAATAACCAGTGTCTACACGACTACAACCCAGGACCCTGCACACAACAGACGATGTGCATTACCACTACGCCATAGCAGATATACATACATCCGAGGTTATCACGTAGAGATCATCCAGCACAAACATTCAATAGTGCTGATGTTCCCAGACATATATGTATATATCTATGTCTATCTCTCTATATCTACATATATCATATATATTATATGTATACATATATACATACATATATATATATATATATATATATATACATGCATACACATATATACATATACACACATATGTAGATATTGCATTTATATCACAACAGCGGACCACATGACAGCAAAGCATTAGACAGGAATGAAAAAGAAACTACATGTGCCACCTGCATCATGTAGTGTTGTTACTATCAAGGCATGTGTGTTTTGTTCCATCACATGGGTCAGACTGTATTAAGGTTAAGAGTAGGGCTGCTGACATTTACTCACCAGACCTATTGGCGAATGTATGTGTTGACAACCTAGTGTCTTGGCAGATTATGTGAGCTGTGGACACTATATAGGACAGCAACAAAACACACTAAACACATCCTGCAGCTAGCCACCCACAGATACCAACACATAGGGTATAACTGCCAAACACACAGACCTGCCATGCCTTGGAATCAAGCACCTATCTGTCTATTCTACCACACTACAGCATTATGCAGTATCAGAACGCACTACCAAGATTTCAGCATCACAGCACTCCCAGATGCATACTTCTGGGTGGATGACATCATCAGCAAAAGCAAAGACGCTGATAGGGAGTGTACGGAGAGTGAGCTGTCTAAAAACATTCTTCTGTCCCCAGGCAGCTGGAAACACACACGGCAGGGCTGGGATTAGAACATACTACCTAATCACACTACAGCATTACGCAGTTAGAGAACACGCTACCGAGTTTACTGGAGTACAGCACTCCCAGAGGCAGACTTCTAGGTGGGTGACATCATCAGTAAAGGCAAAGAGGCTGATAGGGAGTGTACGGAGAGTGAGCTCTCTAAAAACATCATTCTGTCCCACAGGCAGCTGGAAACACACACACACACACATGGCAGGGCTGGGATTAGAACATAGAACTGACTACCTTATCGCACTACAGCATTACGCAGTTACAGAACGCGCTACCGAGATTACCAATTCACAGCATTCTAAGAGGCATACTTCCAGGTGGGTGACATCATCAGCAAAGGCAAAGACACCGATAGGGATTGTATGGAGTGTGATCAGTGTAAAAGCATAAGTGTCCCAAGGCAGACGGAGATGAACACACGGCAGTGGTGTGAGCAGGACAACTGGCTATCTATGGAGCAGTAGTACAACACTACATAGATACAAGATGCACCACAGACAGTACACCTTTTCAAGACGGTCAATATGACCGTCTAGGAATGCAGACATCGACATGGGTGCAGCAGTTACGGTGTACATACCTGTGAACCACTGTGTTAAATTTAGGAATCCATCCTGAAGTGGGGTATGGCCATCTGATGCTTGCATGACCACTATCGCTATACAGGATAACAATGGCCATGGCCATACACAGGGGCACACAACTGGCGCATGGTATCACTGGGCATGCTCTCACACTTAGAGCATTCCAGACAGACGTGTGCTACTATGTGTCCATCTACAAAACGGTGTACTGGGCATGCTCACACACTTAGTAGCGAAGGGCTGTCTTGTATGCACACAGAGGGCTGTCTTGTATGCACACAGATTCTAAACAGGGAAGGACACAGTGTGTCAATAGTCATCATTGTTAGCATGAACGCTGTATGACATATGTCTGACACTGGTCATGTACACAATGTCTGCTGCTGTCCATCACCTTAGCTGTACCAATCCAAACCTGGCACACTAATACCACCCATGGTGTTGTCCTGGCAGGAGTGGGTACTTCGCACATGTAGTACCATACATAGACGAAGAACCTGAGACCAGGTAAATACCCTGACACCTACAGGACAACTGCATTGTATGTGTATGCCAAATAGTGCTCGATGTGTAGCATTCATTATCATAGCTGCCAATCTAGATCCAACAATGGGGGATACTGACATCTGTGCAGTGAGGAACACCTGGCATAAGGCTCAGTTGTGCACAAAAGCACTACCACTGTATACCTCAGATACAGACATGTGGGCCATAAGACCGTTACGGACCACTCCAGGTGTTAGTGTCCCCACGTATATGAAGGTCACTCACATGTACTGACCAGTACACTCTCAAAAGCCATCACAGATGTATCAGGTGCAGATCACAGTGGTAAATGCCACACTGTAGTATGTAGTCCTCACACATCACTGTGTCCTTGGACCAGTGACACACACCCATACATTAGTACAACACCATGTTACTCAAGACCAGTGTACTGTACCTAGCTGTACAGCAACTGTGCAGACTACCCATGTACTGACAGGGTTCCATCATGTGTTATGCAATGCGGTGATACCACTAATCATTACCAGGTCAGCTGTACACATAACAGGGGCCCTGGGTCTTATACAGCTGTAACAGATAACTGTTGCTGTACACCAGGCAACACACCCATGTTTGGATGTGACATACATGTAACCACCGTGGATATGTACATGCCACACACACACACACACACACACACACACACACACACACACACACACAAAACACATATGTACATAGCATAGCTAATGCTGTCTTCTGTGCAGACACGTGACTACAGTGATTACACACATGCACATGGAAGGTAGGTCCATGGCTGTACAATGCTAACAGTACATAAGGTAGCAATGTTGACTGAGTTAACATTCCCTCTGTACTGGTTACCCGTGACAACTATCATAGCATACAACAGTCCATGTGTCATGTATGTCACATGTTCACCAATTGCTATGCATACAAACATGGCTACATGACAGGAATGTAGGACCTATACACATGTACATGTAGTCTTGTGCATTCAGCTGCAATGCATGAGCAATAGCTGATGTTTGCAGTTTATCTGTGTCCGACTACAACGTGCAGTTGCAATGCAGTCCCATCATTGACACCTGTGTATGGTGAAATAATGACATAACAGTAAAATGTACATCAGGTATGGATGGATGTGTGTACATAAAGTGGTGGGCCACCTCTGCAGGTGGATGTTTGCTGGAGGCAGCTCAGAGGTGTGTCACACGCCGTCCTACCAAAACATGTGCAAACAGTATGCTATGTTTCCAGTAATTGAAGGTGTACATATACAACCTACAAAGCGGTCAGGGTGTCACTGACTGTAAAGCAGTTGACACCTGTAACACTTAAGTCCTCCCGTGTTCATATAGCAGCACACTTGCCGAAGGTAGCGTCGGTACACATTGTAATGCGGGCAATCCTGCTGCATGTCTGTCAGACGTATCAGAAGATAGCAGGTGTTTGTTTCACAGTACTGCCATGTGTGTTTGCCTGTGTGACCATATATGCCACGTATGGTGGGGAATACATCCCAATTGTTACCCACCCCTGTACACTGTTGTAGAGATCTGTACATACTGCAGTGTAGACAGCAAGACATAGGCAGGGGTGGTGTGTGTATCACACACGTCAGCTATCTGTATGTGCATGACATGTGGACTCCAGTGTGTGTATGTGTATATATGTATGGCTGTCTGGTGCATGGAGTGAGGATGTATGCTACCATTGAGAACTGATAGGGCCCCAACCCCTCAAGGTGATGCAATCTACTACCCAGTTGATGCTGTCAGTCTTACGCATTATTGAATACCTATACATGTCCATTCTCTGTGTCGCGTCATGTGGGTGCACCGTACTATAATGGTGATTAGCACAGAGGCAGGGGTCCTCACCTCAACACTATCCAGTGTGTGTTACAGTGTCGTTGACCCCGTGAGTGTGGGCGTGTTACTGTGTGTGTCTGTGTATGTCTGTGTGTGTTCACATACTGTAATGTGACAGTGTTTTACTGCTACACAGTGAGTCCCCATGCTGTCAACTGGCTCCCACCCTTGACATCAGCTAGACCGCTGTGTAAACCCCCCGCACCATGTAGCTGTACCTGTGAAGCCACCTGGTATGGATGTCCCGTCTCTAGCCACCATAGCCTAGTACACAACTCACATGCTCCTGGATCGGTAGGTGTGTAGAGATGTATGGAATGTCAGCCTTACTAACAGTGAGGTAGAGGCTACGTATAGAATGCTGGTATTGCCATCCATGCCTGTGAGTACTCCACATGTACACATCTGTAGCTGGAAACACTGGTGCTTAATGGCACATGCATTTAGACCTTAAGGAGTGAAGCAGGGCATCCTTACCAACATGTTGTTACTGTTGTTACCAAGACACATACTGTGAACATAAAACAATGCATTCCAACCGCAAACACTGTCACGTACTGGCACATGCAATGAGACCTTAAGGAGGGAAGCAGGGCATCATTACCAACATGCTGTGACTGTTAGCAAGACACATACTGTGAACATAAAACAATACAGTCTAATCCTGTACTACATGGTATGTCTGCTGCATGCCAACAGTACACAACAACTGTAATATACAACTATCTCTCTAATCTGTTCACCCTGTGACCATATGAGCATGTCCCTGCACCGATGGTGTGGATGACGGGTATACGGCACAGGCATCATCATATGCACGGGGTGATAATGTTTGCCAGGGGCCTAGGCTGTACCAGTGGATGACATCATGTGTGTGGGTTAGGGCCTGTGATCTACTTGGGCATGTGTGGTTATTATGCATGAGGGTGTTGGTGCCCTACAGATGTTTCTGGTGTGTGTGTGTATGTGTGCACACAGTTCTACCATGTATCCAGCCTACACAGGGGTATTGCTGACAGCTCCAGATTGTACAGACCAGGTTGTACAGCTCACTGTGTCCATCTATGGCCACGTGACCTGTGCCTGCCAGGGGTTGCACGGGCACTACCAGACAGAGGTACAGAATGGGTACTGTCTGATGACACATGTCCACTGGAACCGTGTCCCTGATGGGACTGTCCAGGGCCACGTCCACGTGGCCTGCTGTGTCCTGGTGTGGACAGTGCAGCACCAGCTACACTGCTGCTTTTACCGGCACTATGGGAGCGGGCATGTGAGGTGGCTCGTTCGCATAGACCTGCACCAGGTGGTGTAGCTGGCCTACGTGGCCTACGCCTCACTCCTACCAGATGTTCCAGCACAGACAGCTCACGTTCATGGATTGCCATGCCATGGTCAAGGATTCCAACCATGTCACCCAATCGCCTGTCCAAAATGTCAGCAATCTGCTGTTGAGCATTTGCCAATGCCTGGATGTTTTCATTCAAAGAACGGATAGCAGCCCTCTGAAGCCTCTGCCCTTCTCTCTTCAGCCGTTCAGCATGTGCCTGTGCCGCCATTACAGTCTGAAACATGTGTCTGGTGACACCAGCTGCTGCGCTCTGTCATGCAGTTGCATGTCGGCCAGGGGTCCTCCTACGAGCAGCACTGGCCACATGCCTGTGTGGCGCATCTGCGGTCAGTTCACTGACACCATGGTGTGACAACACACCTTCTGTGGCCACCACATTCCTGTTCCAAGCTGACACACGGTAACTGTCCTTCCTCTATGGCCACTGGTGATGGGGTATGTGTTGGCATGAGAACTGTGTGTAGGGAAGAGGGGGATATAGGTGAGATGGCAACCACAGGCACAGATTCAACCCCTGACAACCCTGCCTGTACCTCAAGCATATGTTCATCATTGCTAGAGTCTGTGGGGACACTAACATCAGATGGACCGCAGGAGGGCAAAGCATCTACATCACCTGTGAAGGCAAACAAAGACTCTACATTACAATGTAGACACACAGACACACACGCGCACAGACACACACACACATAGACACACACACGCACAGACACACACACATAGACACACACGCACAGACACACACAGACAACCATGCATGTGATATGACAGAAGGCATGCAGCATGCATGTGATACAGCAGATGGCATGCATCTCAGACATTAACAGTGTTAGTTGGATTACATCCCTGGGTTGCACACAACAGCAAGCATGTGTCATAGCAGAAGCCATGCATTTCACACAATCATGGTAGTAAGCATGCATCCCTGTGATAAACCATGTGGACTGGCACAGGTTAACAGTACACATGGCTGATGTGAGGCATATGTCCTTGACATTAACATGTAGTATGGCATGTAATCTGCTGATGTGTGCAGTGACATGCATACATGTTTGACACAATGGTGTCCTGACACATGTACAGTGGTGTAATGGTGTCACATTGCACTGTTGACTGTATGCCCTACAGATCAAATGCACTTTTAGCAGATGTGTATGACCATTGAGGGTGGTATGAGGTGTCTATATTGCTATACAGTGTAAAGTACAGACACAGTGCCATTGCATGGAATCCTGAGGTGTCTCTATTGCTATACAGTGTGGAATACACATACAGTGCATAGCCATGACTGCGTGCATACACAATACATACATACTGTGGATTGTGACCCACGTCGCTGAGGTGTATACACACTAAACCATGCTGTGTCATGTGTGACAGGTCACCAGACAACATACCGATGACAGCCCTGCACAACTGCTAACATGTCTTAGCTGCCTGTCAACCATGTCCACACATGGAAGACTGTTCAATACACCATGTTCCACATGACATGTATGTACCACACACACGAGGTGCACGGCTGACAGTGATGTCCGACAGCAGCAAGGGAAATGTACGGCATCTCTGGCCTGATGTGGTGTCTGTGTATGTATGTGAAAGCTGTACAGGTGACAACTTTCATGCTGTGACACAGTCATGATGTGCAACACATTGTATGTGGTCAAATTAAGTGACACCTCCACAAGCTGTGCACAGGCTGTTAGGATGTCCAGTGATCCACATCTACCATATAACCATTCAACAAAGGCTATAGATGGACCGTGTGTAGACAATGTGCAACAGGGTGTACACACATACACATCACATCTACTGTGTGTTACTACATGTGTCTGGCCATCCTCCATGGCCATGTGTGAACATGTGTTGGCCAGATGTCTGTGATGGCCGTCTATGTCACCTGTCTGTGTTGTCCCATATGACATACACCCATAGATGTCAGATACTCCAGTGTCCACAGGGTTATACAGACAAAGAGTTGTATGTTTGGTATGTGGGGTATGTTTTATTGGATAGTGTGACAATGTTTCAGCCGGACCACTACATGTCTGGGACATGTCAGCTGGCACATCACAATGTCTGCACTCATTGCAGGGGCACATTCCACAATGGTGGATCATGTGGGCTGCCCATATCCTAGCTCACTGTGTAGTATTATTTGCGTACCCCACATGTGTTGTTATGATGTATAGTACATATTCATACATTGGACAACGCCTCCACCATTGTATGGACAGCTGTCCACACATCTATCAATGAGAGTTACTGTGAGGTCATGTTGTTGTTTCATTTTGTTTTTAGATATTGCACATGGGTAGCCAGTGTGATTGATGCGACCTGTATATCTTGAATGGACCATACATTATGTGTACATGTGTTAACTGGCCACATGGCAAATAGATCTGTCCATTCACATGCCTGATACTGATAACTGTCTCACCTGCAACGAACTGCTGTCTCTGCGGCATACCAGAGGTACCTGTATAAGGGTGACACAGTGGTTAGATCATTATCCATGACTGTATGACAGATACAGGATGCACTTTGCATGTTAACACATTCGCCAGTACAATAGCATATACTACGGAGTATGCACATGTGTGCATACACAGGGTAGCATACTATAGTATGCGGCATGTGTGTAAACATACCTTGCATATGATGTTACAGTACATCGTGTACAGTGACACATGCGACTAAATGGGATATGATATTTCCATGTGCAGTAGTGACTTACCAGGCAACTCCAGGCTCTGTGGTTGGGAGACACCCACCTCCACGATGGCAGCTAGAGTTTCTGGATGCTGTTCTGATGGGGTCCCCAGGCTGGCCAGTAGCTCCTCGGTAAGTGTGAGTGGGGGCTGGGTTTGTGGCCCACCACCTGTTCTACCTGTTTCCCTGGCGATTGCATTGGCACACTGTCGGATCAGGTCCATGCAATGTCTGCGCACCTGCTGGTAGGTGCGGTTATGGCCACCAACATCATTGACCCTCCTGCAAAGTTCCTGCCACAGGTCATCATGCTGCTGGCCATGCTGTGGCAAATGGCTGAACAGTTTCTCATAGTTATCATGGAGGTATGGTATGAGTGCATCATCCTCCATGTGGCTATATGCCGGCAGTCGTGATTGAGGCATTATCTGTAAGACATAATGATGGAGACAGGTCACAGCAGCTCAGAGATGCACAGAGACACAGATGCACATTCATGTGTATTACATTTAGTACTTATGAACAGTTGTCTTTGAAAATCATCATGACACTCACACGACTGACATGTTTGTTTCACACACATGTAACACCCAATGGGTATTGAATATTATCACCATATACGTGTGTCACCTCATTACATTGCTCATACTCCATGTGAATGCTGTTGTGATGCCATGTCTGTTTGCCTGTACTGGTGTTCCTACCTATTAGCACATGCCTGGATGTGTGCACATGAATGCTGTTGACGCTGATGCTGTGTATATGTCACATATCATCACATACACTGCCTTCACGGACATGGGCAGTGACAATGCAGACATGTGCACGGAAACCTTTACAAGCATGTATTTTGCCATATACATCTATATGGCACTGTACAACAGTTCAACATCCTGCCACGTATTGCCGCTGTTGCACATGTGATACACATGGGACAATGGCTATCCGGATGGTATTTGCAGGGATGGTTATCAACTATAGCATGTACGGCCAGGATCATGTAGTATCCTGTATGCCCTGGGCCATGTATGGCCATAGGATGTCAGGCTTTCTAGCTGTATCTGACAGCCATGTTCCCGGTGACAGGTGAATCAGTGCCACATTACTGATCCAGACAGTCACTGATACATCAACCATGCGGTCATCGCACCATGTATAATAGAGATGACATGTACAGCTTTTCTGGACAGGGTTGCATGGTATGGCAGGAGTATGTCACATTTTTGGCACAGGGATCTGTCCTGCATGTGGCGACCCTTGTACTAGGACGGTGGCTGTCCATGACGTATGTCTTTCAGATCAGGATATGTACATGTAGCATGTCCAACATCACAGTGTTGCACATGTCTTTATGCAGGGTAGGCAGCATGCTGCATAGTGGAGATGAGGATTGTGAAGGCTGGTGACGCCCATGCCAGCATGGCCAATACCCCTTAAAGGTGATATGTGATCCGATATTGGTCATGTGAGTGCTGAGTATGGCTGTCCAATGATCTCCATGCTCATGGATGGCACCCTGTCATGACATAGGTTGCCTCTTATGACTACCTAATAGCCCTGGTGATGTCACTGTCTCAGGGAAGTAAACTGCACAGCACTATCCCTTACACACAGTGTCCATAATGTTGACCGCTGCCGAGGTGGTAGTTAATGGCTACACGATTATTAACATAGCGGTGACAATGCAATAAGCTGCTGTCAGATTGTGCACATATGTGACGCACCTTACCCACAAAGCCCATGCTGTATGTTATCCACAACACTGAGTCAGCTATTGCTCCTAGGTCATGGCCATTCACATTCTCACATATGTAGATGCCACCCATTTGTCTGTGTGGTATGGGCTACAATGACAGGGGAGTACAACACATTAACCCTGTTTACTGTAGCTGCCACTGGTGTGTTATGCACGTCACTCAGACACCTTTTGTAGTGTTGCTTCTGTGAACAGGCCACTGCTAGAACACTCCTGTGACATATGATGGTACATGTAGTATACTGAGTGTAGGTGGAACACAGTATGTGTGATGATGTCCTCTGACCTGTCACAGGTATGCTTTGCGGTGTGTATACATCAGTACTGTCATCTACATCTGTACTGCTAACAACATCTACGTTGATTAAAGTTCATAGGCTTTCAGACCATACTCAGCAGGGTGATAGTGCTGTGCCTCCAATTATGAGTGGCGTCTCCACTTTATGGGTTGTGATAACTGTTAGTGTGATCCATTCCGTATTTTCACAGACTGCCATGAACCTATGTTTTACATGGCAGTGTATGTATTGAGCCAACTGTTTTGCCATATGTGTATTCTACGACCAGGGATTTGGACAGATCACATGCAGCCAGAGTGTACCTTGTACCATCATAGTTATGGTTTCAGGGGCTTTGTCGTGTTCATGGATATGTGATTGTGTACCAATTGGGGGGGCAGTGAGTTGAAATTACCTGACACCCTATCTGTATTGCTTATGCATGCTCAGCACTTGTTCAGAACATGTACACACTTCATGAGCTACTAATTATTTTATCACTCAAACCTACTCATTTCCTATGGGTAAACGCTGTTTGTCCTTACATTTCCAGCATGCTTGCAGTACAACAGCTGTTGTACACACTTACCTCACATATCTTGTGAGTACTGGTTGACTAGATAGGCATATCCAAATGTCAATTACCAGTGTTATTGCCTGTTCATATGATGACTGTGGGCAACATGTGGCAATATAGCAATCGGCTCATGTACACAGTCAATGCTCACCTCCTAACATACGACACTACAGCCTGTGGGAGGTGCACATATGTAGCCATGCTAGAGGTAATGCTCTCTCCAACACAGACTTACCCTGACAATCATGTGGGGATGTTAAACATTTGCAGCACACACCACTCATCACATAGTCTCAGTAGATCTCCACCACCACAGGCCACACATAGTAAGAGTACAACATTTGCGGAGCCTCACCATACTACTCTATGTAGGCAACAGAGGCAGCCCCCATCACCAAACACAACACCAATTGCTTATAGGCCACAGACTCATGTGTGCCCATCAACTACAACCAATAAGGTGTTATAACATACACAACACAATAGTCATAGGTGACTCTGTAGGCGGTCACACTGAAGTCCCACTCAGCAGGCCACACAAGGCGATAGTCACTGACATCTGGCTGTCGGGTAACAGGATCCACAATGTGACCTATGCACTCAGGTCACTCCTCAATAGGTACAATATGGCTGTCATTCTCCACGTTAGTGTGAATGCCCTGAGATGTAACTTCCTGGACTACATGTACAGGGACATGCAATAGCTCTCCGATCTTGTAGCTCAGGCAGGTATCACCCTAGCCCTGAGAAGCATTCTGCGTTAGTCCAGACTGATGACACAGTGGAACAACGGAATTATTCACGTCAACAGTTGCTATGAGTCTGGTGTCATTCCAAGGGTATCCAGTATCTGTCTGCTTTGACTGACATGGTCAACAAACCTCAATGCTTTGCCAAAGATGGCCTGCACCTGTTGCAACTGGGATTATGGGTAACATCTCAGGCTCTTGCTGCTCCTATACTGCCTATTTTAGACACATTTCAAACACATATTCACCACCTGAACAAGTGCAAGCAAGCAAAACCTGAGGGTATTGTTACTCAATGCTTGACATCTCCATCTCAAATGCACTCATCCGAGGCACTCCTTATAATGGACCACTTTGATGTCTCTGCCGTGACCGTGACCTGCTTCTAGACTCCGGTGAACACCCCTGCACTGACAGGCTATTATACAGACCACACCTTTCAGTCATGTAACCAGGACCATAACACCCACGGCAGAGGTGTGTCCATATGTCACAGAGATGTACACACCTCCATGCTGGTGGCTTAGCACGATGTATCAGAGGCAATCCAAGTGCAACTAACTATGGCCAGAACTGCTGTACAAATTGTAGCTTGCTACGGATTCCACAACATACCCCATGGTTAACATCCCTCATTTGTTGGTGTACTGGAAAGTAGGGTTCACACAGGAACTACTGATGTGACACTGACACTACCACACACCTAACTGTGATACCTACTCATGTACTGACACATTAGGCCAACACCATCGTGGGTTGATAAACTCCATTCGTCTGGGTCAACATATACATACCACCACCAAGGCCAACAATATCATAGACCTGGACATCACCAACATGTGTGACTGGTGTAACACACCTGGGGTATCCCCTCGTTGGTCAGTTCCGAATGTATGCTAATCACCCTTGTTATCCACATCACGGCACCACACCCTTCACAGAAAACACAGTACAATATTTCTACAGAGCCAACTTCACGCTTTGTATGACAGGAGTAGTAAACGCCATGACACCCGTGCAGATGGACAATATAGTTACAAATGCAGAAACATTCCCAACTGCACTTCATTAGCACTTACACGACTGCATGGATCATGCTATCCCACACAGAGCCATGACAGTACCCACTACATAACGAACGCCCCTCTGGGGGTCCACTGCCATGGACATACTGCATGACAGGAGGAGACAGTTGAAAAGTAGGGTACACTCCCAGGGGTGGGGTAGCTCCCTAGTCAGCCTCATTTGGATTCTGGGATCCCTTATTACATCCTCCAACACTAGCTACGTTAACATTACTGTGACACATTCAAAGGACTACCACTAGGCATTATGGAGGTATGTCACTACTCTCGATGGCAATACCCACATCTGCTCTGACATACAACGGTTAGGCAGACACATTACAGAACCGACTGATATTGGCAACAACCTGGCAGCTAACTTTACACCCCTCTCACACCCTAATGGGCCCACATCTATACAGGATCAATGCAGAGTCCCTGCGGTCACAACTATCCCATTCAGACCTGCTCTCTCTTAAGCCTGGAACACACAATCCATGTGACCATCCTACATCCCAGGCTGCGTTTTACACAAACCTCAGAATGACATGGATCCCCACTAGGCCACCAGATTCACTAGTAGCCTTGTATCAGGCATTGTGTACCCTGACTGGCGCACAGCAACAGTTATCACACTCCACAGAGGTGGCACCACAATGGACCAGAGGAACTATTGCCCTATACACTTGACTAGACTGTTCTGCTAGGCTAGTGAGAACATCATCATGGAAGTCCTTCACAGAGACATTGTTGGCCTCCACACCTTTGATACCACCCAGGTTGGATTTGTTAGGTCCACAACATGGCTCCTAAACCTTGTGGAGTCCTGCAAGACAGTTACCAAGGTCATAGATGATGGTATGGGGGTCCACACAGCCTACCTTGTCCTCTCATTGGCTTTCAACACCATTCACCATTCTGGTATTGTCACTATACACATCCACCTGCACAGCGACCCATACATCCTGGGATGTTATGCACAGTGGCTCACGGACAGGACACACACGGTGAGGGTAGCATACCACAGTTCCAACTGTACATCACTTACAATTGGCATACCCCAGTCCTCAGTCATAGGGAACCTCATGTTCGTTATGTACATCCCTGAGGTACAATCCAGCACAGAAAGACTTTCCCTGAATAGGTTTCTAGCTGACTGCAAACTAGGGGCCATGATTGATTCACCAGCTAATATACACACCCTCCATACAGATATCACTGTGACGGATACCTGCCGTCGGTAACATGGCCTCAAGCAGCATGGCAGATGGTGCATAGACATACCCTTTGGATTACAACAATCACCCTGTGACTATCACATAGGCGGTGGTCCCCTACATACATGAGACATTATAAGGGATTGTACTACACACATAGCTAGCACCCACTCCTTTGATAACCTATTGCCAAGAGGGCATGAATATCCTTCTACATGGCCACCGTAACCTGTACTGGTTTGTAGCAGGAACAAAGCCTGCCATTGTACCTCTATACTCCTGACTTATGAAACACATTCAGGGGTACAACACTCCCTTTGGGGTGTAGCTTACGGGACAGCAATGGCTTTAAATACCACAACATTAACACACCAACAGTATTACTCACCTTCAAAGGATGATGTATGCAGAACAACTACTGGAACCCCAACTGTAGTCATTTGCATACTCGGAGGTGACCTCTGCTGAACATACAAGGCCCATGTACGCACCAATATTGATGGATATGTTCCACATAAGCAACATAAGCAAAGGCCACTAAGAGCGACATGCTCTGGGATATGTACCCAAATGCTACGATGAGTAGCACGTGCTAGAGGGATACATTCCTGAAACAGACACTCACCATGCTTTGGAACATGATTCCTATGTACATCAGACAGGGACCATCACTAGCACTCTTCATGAGGTACCTCGATGGGTGGATGGGGGACAGACATGTATGCCAGGGATTACTGCAGTGGCTGTACTGTACACAGGTGCAGGAAACAAATGGGTGTGCTGTTCAAAGGCACAGGACAGTAACCTAGGGAGGTGCCACCAGTGACAACACTGTATTAAGGCTTACAAATGGACTTGGCCAGACAGCATAGTACCTAACTGTGAATCTATTACATGTCCTTTGTGCATGGATAATTGAGTAGCTCTTCCATTTCCATTAGCTATCATGCTGTTACACTGTCTGGTGACTACAAGACATATGTATCCTGTTAATGTGTATTGTACAGTCCAATACACATACCTTATGTTTGCATAATATACCAGTCATGCTATGTAAAATATTTGACTTATTTACCTACAATACTGTACTTTACACATATTTGAAACCATATCCCATGATGCAAAGCATAATTGCACAGTGGGACCACTTTAGGCATGTTATTCTCATTATACGCCCATACATATGCCTACTGTTACTGTATATCAACATACGCTATCCCCTGTTATGGCACATACTTGTTGGACATACCCTACCACCAACAGCGGCTGGAGTGGAATTGTTATGTTTAAAGCCCTTATGTAGCATCCCTTGTGGTGTCTGAGGTGTTTACCTTGTGGCCCACAGCAGTACACACAATTTCTACAAGCGTTATTATGCTCAACAAGACATCACTACATAATACCTTTTCCCACTGTCTGCATTGGGTACACTTTCATTTATACAGAACAGGCACTACATACACTAACATACTGAGTGTTCTACATACCTTCTTAGTGGTCCGAGTATACAATACTGTCTGTGTTACACCTTTCCTCTTTAAACGATTCAATGGTATGAGCATATGGTTTGAATGTATGGCAAGCCATCATTTTATACGTGGATACCTGTAACATGTGGTATCCTGCCACCAATTGGTGTTCCGGAGTAAATTATTACATGCACATCAGCTGTGCAGCTACTCCATTGGCCAATTACACGGCAACAGTGGTGTATAATTGAATACTCCACTTGGGCGTTGTCCTTTTGCCCTACCTTCGAGGGAGACGGTCTGGATGTATTGTATTCTGATGAATTGCAACAGCTACATGGAGAGACCCAGATACTTTGAAAACATGTCCCCTGTGGATTGTGTGTGACGGCTATCATAAATAGTTCTACATGTGAGTGTAGCTGTTATCTCAACCATCTGATATGAGACTATTGCAAATGAAACCTGTAACATCGGCATCTGTTTCATTGTACAACAGCAATGATTTCACATGGCGCCATTACAAGTGTGTCTCTCACAAGGTATGTTAACACTTCTGCAGATGTCATTGAGTGAGTGGATGTTTGTGATGTTATTACAGTCTGTATTGAAATTGTTTCGGGTGTGGGGCAGATGTAGGTGGGTGTACATAGCAGATAAAGGTTTGTGGGGACTGCATTTATATATATTCCATATGTGTGTGGGGGCCCCTTCCCTAATTGAAGACCTATCATTTAGTAGCCTAATACTATGGTTATTGCAGGCTTAGTCATTAAACCATTGTTAATTGGTTCCTACATATCATGCAGGTGATGTTGATCCTTCAATCCCTCCCAAATACATTGATATGTACTGAACTGTTGCTACATGAAAGCTGTCTTGTGTATTTCTGTCACAAGTATTTGCACTCATTGCTGTTGTGTTGGTGACTCCTACTCTTTGTCTTGGGTTGCCACCTTTTCAATTGGCCATATTGGGACATTTGCTGTGCACACATCAGGGTTTAGAGGCCGACACAAACGCTGTCAGTACAAAGGACAGAACTTACTTTTGCCCAACATTGAACCTTTTATTCTTGTAGCACTTTAGCTGCTTATTATGTTTTTTGTACAATTTACGTATTTGAGAGATGGACATAACTATTTCATGCAACTATTACTTAATATATCAGACATCACTATGTCCTACAATCACGGTACATTTGCCCTTTTTAATATTTGTTGTCAGGACACACCTGCCCGAAGAGGGACTGTGCCTCTGAAAGTGGAACAGGTGGTAACCGTATGCTTAAGGCCGGATATGACCACAACTACTGTAATAATCTACCTCCAAGTTTGCACGAACAGACCCACAATGCAAACACACACACATTACAGTCCCATGGAAACACACACCACACTCTCAACATGAACTTACACACACTACAGCAATCGGAACCACACTTATACACAGTACCTACCTGGACCGCAGCACTGGCGGCGATAACTAAATGTCCCTTGACATCATGATAATATTACTCACGGTTATACTGTTCAGGTACTGTGATCTTTTGGTCTTTCAGCCTCGTGATTATGCGTGTTGGTATGTAAAGCATTCGGTAGTTGGCAGTATCCTATTCATTTGTACATCCATGGTTGTGTCCATGTCGTTAACCTGTCTTTATATTCACAGATATATGTATTTCCGTATATGTCGACATACATCTTTCTATCACCCTTTCTATACCCATTTTATAAATATATATATATATATATATATATATATATATATATATATATATATATATATATATAGACATGGAGAAGGAGAGAGAATGTACACACCTTTCTTTGGGTACATGGTGGTGTATTCTGTTTGCTGAACCCTGCACTTTTGTGTTCTAACCTGTCACAATACACACCTGCATTGGTACATCTCGGGTAGCTTGGTGGTTGGTGAGTGTGTACATGGTTGCGTGTTCTATTCCTGCCAGTGGATGTTTTACCTCTCAGAGCAGGCACTGTTAGTACATGACTGAATAATGCTGGTTTCACCTGTTCTGGACATCCTTGACCGTGATCTGCGCGGAATTCTGCTAAGCGTAAACCTGTTTTGCGCATATCTGTGTAGTCCTGTTTAAATGACACTTACTGTCACTTGCCGCCGCATTAACCCACTAACATGTGCTTACACGTGCTCTAATGACCTACATCCAACATCCATTATTCGTGCCATTAGGATTACGTTACGGACCTTGCATGACGTGGAACCGGGTACATACACGACACAGTCAGTGGCTTTAACACTTGGTTATCTGTTGTTTGTACAGGTGTTATTGGTGTTTTGTATGTGGACTGTACTATGGCTGTTCCTCCATACTGCAGTCAAATGTGTAACTCAGTTTGTTTACATATGGATGATACCACTTCATGGAATGCCCAAGTGATGTTTAATGGATGTGCTCCAGCATTGGGAATCTATGTCAGAGTGAGCCACACACTATCATGTTCTACACCTTGACACAACCATAACTGGAGAATGCTGGGGTGGTGCATACCTGTCATGGGTACTCCCCATGCTTTGGCACTACATCCCTACTTACATTATATGGAGGCCCTCATTAACACACTGGGGAATCCATGCAGAGTAGGTGGAGGACAGTGGTTACACACGTGGATCCGGATATTGGCTCTGCTCCACAGAGGGACAGTTGGTTGACCGATGGGGTGGCGATAGCAGACACATTTTGCCTAGGCTGCTGCATAGCTTCTGACAATCGGGCATGTACCTACCAATGTACCTAGGCACCTATACATACAGTATCAACATATGCTGTTAGCTTCGTTTACTGTTCAGGTGTTGAATTTTCTTGTTCCAATAGCTGTAGTGTGTGCAATAGTTGAGGGCTGCCTATGTAGGATTCACACAGTAGGCCACCTTTACATTACAATTTGCAGGTGGTCGTGTGTGTCTGCCATCCGTTTTACTGTGTGTGCAGGTGGAGAAGTGTGTCAGTCCGTAGGGGCCTACACTGTCAGTGTATGTGCTATACGTTCCCTCTTTGCCAAGGCGGGGGCATATTGGGCACGCCTCCATCTGCCTACTGGGGCTGGCACAGGTTGTTCGTGGTCTGAATCCCTCTGTGCCTGTGATGGCCTTGGCAACTGTGGTGGGCTGCGAGGGCCTTCACCATTATGTCCCTGCTGCAGCTGTTTCCGCAGGATCATATTATGTAGCATGGCACATACTATGAAGATGTGGGCACACATGCCTGGAGAGTACTGCAAGGCTCCACCAGATATGTCCAAGCAATGGAACCATGATTTCAGTATCCCAAACACACGCTCTATGATGATTCTGGTTTGTGCGTGTGCCTCATTATGGCATTCTTGCATGGGTGTGTGTGCATTTCTGATGGGAGTCATCATCCACGGCTCCAGTGCATAGCCAGCATCCCCCACAAGGTGGCCATATGGGATGTCCCCCCTGACAAATACCTGATACAGCTGTGAGGCATGCCAAATGTGGGAGTCATGGTAGCTTCCAGGGCTGCCAGCACACACATCCGTGATAATGCCCTGGGCATTGCACATGACCTGGCAGTTGATGGAGTGGTATCCCTTGCAGTTTATGTAGCGCCTACCATGGTCTCCGGGTGGTGACTTGATATGTATGTGCGTGCAGTCTATTGCACCCAGTACCTCCGGGTAGTGTGCCACATGGTGGAAGAGATGCATATTGCTGGCCAACTCCTCCTGAGTTCAGGGGAAGTATATATGCTCACTGGCATGTGGTAACATGGCATCCAGGAACTGGTGGACTACCCTGGATGCTGATGCCTGTGAAATCCCCATAATATCTCCAGTTGGCCTTTGAAAGGTACCTGTGGCTAGTATTCTCAGGCTTACACATACCTTCGTGTCCACTGGGATGTGTTCCCCTCTGTTGCTTCTGGTTATCAGGCGTGGCCGGCACAGCTCAACTATTTGTTGTATGATGTCCCTGTCCACCCAGTAACGCTCTACTACCTCCAGATCATATAACCCCTGGTAGGTTACCCTTGGTCTGAACACTCTTCTCCTCCGCCGGGGCCTGAGGTGGTTGACAGCATCATCCTCCACAACACCTTCAGTCTCCAACACATGCTGATAAATCACAGCTATGGCAGCTCCCAACATGTACATTGTAAAAGTTCCCATCTGTTTACACCGATGGTGCAGTGTTTGGGAATACACGAGTGTGTGTGAGGTGCCTTCACACTTTATACTATTGTGCTTTGAACACTGATGATGTCATAGGGTGTGTATGTACATTCGGAGCTGCAGGGTATCTTATGTGTTTTACCACAGATACTGCTATTGTGCTGCCTTTGGTGTTACATTACATTTAGCTGCCGTGGATTACCTCTTTCCCTTGCCTCCACTTTTCTTAACGATTCCCCTCTCATTGTCTGGCATGCATCCAGCAGCCTGCTTTCTTGTTTTGTACTTTCCCGAACCAGGATTGTCTTGCCAAATGTGTTCTATTGCCAATCTACTGCAGGTTTACTTTGCTCAGCGGTTACAGTTCTCTTTTCTTTGCAATCCGACACCTCCCCTATCCTATTCTGCAGGTTACTGCTAGCAGCCTTGTTAGCTGGCTTCAGTTGCCCACTGTGAGTTAATAGGTGTTAATTGCTCGGTCGTACTCCAATTACCCTACTGTAGCATTTCCTTATTGTCTTCCCCTAAACTTCCTTTTTGGGCTGTGGTGCGCAGCACATGTGTCCGCTTCAGGCACGTTTTCATCCATGTACACATGCGCTTTCGGGCACCATGTGTGCTCTCAGCTGAGCAAAGTTATACCTACATCCATGCCCCTGTCCTGCAGCTTTGCTTAGCAATGGGCAGCCCAGATTTGCATTGCTCCAATGTGCTTACGATGTGCATCACCCCACTGCTGATGTCATGTATTCCTACAGACCACTCCTCGGTGTTGTAGCACTGTGCCGTATTGTACATCCTTAGGCCAGCGGGACATTTGCGATTCACTATTAGTTGCCTCATTTGCATGGCATTGACTACTAATTCACAGTTACCGTGCTGAACAATGTCACAGGCCCTTAGCAACCCTTACAGCTTGGTTGTGATGGAGCATGCATACCATTGACTATTATGGTGAAATCATGATTTTTGTTACATTGCTATTTTATGACATTTGTATATATTTTCCTTGTGTTCCCATTTGTGCACACATGCCCTACGGTTATCCTTTGCGTTACTGTGGCCATGACATTAAATGTTATTTTGTATGCGTTGTGCATCTTTTCTTATGCCATTAGCTGTATATTTAGTGATTGGCATATGTCAACTTTGTTATACATGAGTCTGGTCCACTTCTGTGGCTACGATGTTCTGTTTGTCAACATGCAAACCATTTTTATTTTTGGTTTACATTTCTGTAGGCTTACGCTACGCCTATGCCACTTCATAAATCGCTATGTACTTTCATTTGCATGCTACAGTACGGCACATGGGGTGATTTGCATACTTACGCCGGGAGCTGCCCAGATCTGGCTTACGCTGGTAGTGCACATGGAACTGGATCATACCTGAATCGCTTGGTGGCCATATTTGGCATTATACTTCCTACGCTACGCCTGCGCCTGGCGCAAGCTTCATGAATTCCGGGGTATGGCAAGCTAACAGCAATGATACAATCCTTGATCTCCTACGGATTATGGCTATAATCAAGTTAAGTTTGCAAGGAAAATAAACTGAGTTAACAGGTTATATAAGGTTAAGCTGGACACTAGCACTTTGAAAATTGAGTTGTACAGCAGCAAATTCTCACTGGATACTAAATATTCCACAGGAGTGAATTAATGTACAGAAGAACCCAGAGAAAAAAATGAGATGCTCTACTTACAGCAAGAAATCCATAAGGTCCAAATAAAATCTTTTCTTGAAGTCACCATTTGTTTCCTTTGCTAACCAGGCTTACATTGGAAATTGCATTTATTAATTGCATGCACTAATGTGAACAGTGGCTTGTGGTTACTCACAGACTTTCATTCGTCCATTTAGTAAGTTTACTTAAACCATGCATACTCTGTCATTAGCAAGAATGTAAACAAAAAATTAAATGTAATTTACACATATATTTACATCTAGCCATAATGTATAAGAAAGTTGCACTGTTTTGCCAGGGAAATGCCAGTCTCATGACTAAAGGTAAATTCCTGTGTTTCACTTTTTTGGCTGATGATGTTTGCAATGTTTTAGCAATTACTCTAGTGTTAAACCTATGGAAGTAATCTTTTTGTAATATCATTCATCTCTTCTTATAGCTCCAGGACACCAAGGACTACTAAACACATAGGAAACGATGGCCACTCACAAAAAAAAAAAAAAAAAGTCATGTGACAGAAAAGGGTTACTTCAAATAGATGTTTTCATGCTTTATTCTTTGCTCACTATCCATATAAATATACCAACCCATTTAACTTTGAGAAGAGTTAAATATGTGCAGGCATGAAAGATTATTATAAAAGTTGTCTTATGACGTATGGTATTTTTTTTTAATTTCCTTCCATTTAAAGTTTATATATTTTGACATGCAATGTCCTTGTGCTTCAAATTAGACTAAAATTTCTAACAAAGTTAATCAAGTAAGAATCATTATTTCTTCTACCACCATATCCAGTTATTCATTTCTTTAATTTAAATTTAATTTGGCATTTCATTGAATTTCTGAAATAAAGTGGAGGTGAGTCTGCACACACACATGCGTGTGTCTGTGTGTGTGTGTGTGTGTGTGTGTGTGTGTGTGTGTGTGTGTGTGTGTGTGTGTGTGTGTGTGTGTGCGTGCGTGCATGTGTGTGTGTGTGTGTGTGTGTGTGTGTGTGAGTGTGTGTGTGTGTGTGTGCAACTGCTGGTGTAAGTTTCTGTAGAGGTATGCAATGTCCCACATTTGTGTTTGTGTCTTGGAGGGGTGTGTGTGTGTGTTTTGAATAAATGTTGTATATTATTTGTTTAATATCATACACCAATTTATTAAACATTAGGTAGAGGAGTTATTTTACATCAAGACTATAATAACTACTAATATAAAAAAATAACAGCTTAATAGATAACCCATTTTCTGAAAATAGTAATAATGGTGTCCTTGGTGTACATAAAGGGAAAATAAGACAATCCTGTATACCCTTTTCATTGTTAAATATTGAAACTTTCTCTTTGATAGAAGATTAAAACTACTTTCAGGGAAAACCTGCTACATAATCATGAGCGATTATTGTGGATTAGTCAATGATTAAGAAGGGAAACACTGAGAGAGTAAAATGTATACTACATAGGGAACAGGTATGCTTGCTGAAATCAGTATTTAAGAAAAAAAGTTATTCACTTTCCGTAAATAATATCTTTGTATAATGGTGCCATGGTGTTCTTCCACTTTTTTCTCAATATCGCAGGGCTTTTTTTATGTACTGCATATTCATACGGGACTTACAGTCCCATGTTTATGCATTACATCAGTGCTTTGGACAGAAAACAACAGAGAAAGGAAGATTGCCATTGCCCTTCTTTTATTTATTTATTTATTATTATTTTTTTTTTTAATAAAAAAAAAAAAATTGAAATCCGAACAGTTCAGGGGTACTACGCAGACAGGGCAGAGAAAATACAAGGATAATCAGGTATGTTTCTTTAGTTTTGCATAATATTCCTGATTTTTCTTGTATTTTCTCTGTCTCATCTCTTTCTCGTACCTGTATGTTCGTATTTCAAAGTTCATTTTATTTATGTATTTTTTAATCAATAAAACTGCAAAAGCTCCATAGCATATATTAATACAAGTAAGTCCGGGTGACCAGACTTTTTTTGATTGGTATATGTTCAATTTTACAATGAGCACACTGGTTGGGCTGACCAATCAGCGTACATGATTTTGAATGTTAATGGCCAGTCATTGTATAATAGTCAGTTACTCAAGTTATCGGGGCAATTTTCAGTTGCCAACTTGATAAAAATATATGTGTGATTGAGCTTTATGCCATTGTAGTAACATTCACAGTTTAAAAAGAAGACTCTGTTATTGTTTGTGTCTTTCAGCTTTTCCCGGTTAGGGGTCGCCACAGCGGAACTCCGGTCCGCTAATGATTGGTAGTGGATTTTTACGTACCGGGTTACCAGCCCTGATGCACAACCTTCAACGAAGGCACACCCCATTCACGTATGCCTCCAAACAGAAGACGGTCTAGCTGAGAATCGAACGGGACAACGTCTTGCTATGAGGCGACAACGCTACTGCAGCACCACCACCGATGTATGTAAAAATAGAACATTGCCTTCCGACAGACTCGGTATTTTTATGTGCATAGCTTTTAATTTTTGTAAATGCATTAACAGTGCTTCCTGTTGCTTCATGCAAGACATGTATGCCTATGTGGGAATGACAAAAAGACTGTTGAAAAATCTCATCAGGGAACATTTGTATGATATCAGGAGATGCCATCCTAAGAATGCACTGTATAAGCATGTGCAGTTGATGGGTACTGATCATACCTTTGAGTTTTTGGTACTACAGTTGTATAGATTAAATGGTAAAGCTCGAGATGTTAGGAATTCTACTGAGTGTATGGAAGTTAAATGGATATTAGAACTACAGGCTAACAGGGGACTGGGTCTTAATATGACTGTCCTTTTAAAGCCCATTGTTAAGTCACATTGTTTATCCCGATAACAATTTTTAAAATTTGAATCTGTAGTTAAATGACCAATTTTTAGGTTTGAGTATAGTCTGAAGAAGTGCCCTGGTGGGGCGCGAAAGCGCTTACCATTGTTGTATTATATTTTCTTTGCTATTAAATATTTGGTTTAGATCTTACTGCCATGTACTGCCGGTTTCTCTATTTTTATTTATTGTAAAGAACCAAGATAAATGTCTCACTTTGATAAAACAGAAAGAGGAACAGAAGTAAATGTTTGCAGCTAGGGGGAAATTTGCCTCCCACATAGCCATTTCTGTAACCATGTATTTTTCTCTATAAAGCCTGATATCTCACAGGTTTTAGTACTGCATGTTGATATGGTTACAGGAATACTGGGCCACTCCAAATCAAACACTGATCATCATGTGGTGGTAAGAATTCCAAAAATAACACAGATGTCACAAAACTGTGAGCTTAATTATATTTGGAAGTACCAATGTGGAAAGACAAACAGCAGTAAAGGGCAGTAGCATTTATCCTAGGTTTATAATACCTGACTCACAAGATTCCTATGACATGACACTTAGGTTTTAGTCATATGCTTAAATTTTCACAAATACAAATCATAATCGTACATTCTCTAGCTCAGTTTATGCATTCAACATAGTGGCATGCTCTAAATGGGTGACATATGCAGCCAACCAAATGCCCTTCTTGGATAGTGCTGCCAAGACTTCAGACTGTTGGCTTGGATGATCATAGAGTTCACCCAGTCTAATTAATAACCATAAAACAATGTTAAGTTTCAAACCTCATTAGTCAAACTGAGGAAGTCAGCTCTTGTGTAAACTCCCTGATTTAGACGTGTCATCATACATTCAGTCAGTCTGGCTATGGCTGTTTCCATGCTGTAAATGTTGTGACTAGAGCTATACTAATGCTGTTATAGAAACATGATACTATGACATGAGCAAAGCAGATTAATGCAGCTTTGTGGTTCCAGTTATGTGCTGTAGACAAAAGGCCTACACAAATACTATAAAAAAGGCTGGTGAATATACTTCAAATCTAAAGAAATTCCATTATCCTAAGAGACTTTAACTACTTGACAATAAACTGGGATACCTCAACTGTAGGTTATGACCAAGAATTCCTTAATTTCATAAATAAAATTGTCAAGGAACCCATTAAAGGATAAACTATTTTTGAGCTGGTCCTTGCCAACATGGTTTTGATATCAACTATCCCCCAGGTACACCCTTCTACAGTTTTATCCAGTCACAAACTGGTAATATTTTCCTTCAAAATCTCCAAACAATTTAGTGGAAACATCACAAAGTTCAGAGATATCAAACTAACAAACCAATAGTTCTATGATGAAGTCTCAAAATTCAAGTTTTACTGTTATATGCAAGAAACTGACACAGCGCATAGAGACACAAACAAACTGTTTGTGCACTTAAATAAATGCATTGACCTGGCACTCTCAACAAGATCCAAACAAAACCAGCCTGGAAAGTCCACATGTAATAAATAAGAATATACAACAAAAAAGCTTCTGCAACTGTATAACAAAATAAATACCCTCTAACATCACAGTTAACATAAAACGCTATCAAAGGAACTAAAAAAGTATCACCACGAGTACAAAGGTATTCCACGAACTTAGACTAGCACCAGAAGCTAAAGAAAATTACAAGTCCTTCTTTACTTACATTAGTAAACTAAGGAATAGCACCCAACGATGTTCAGAACTTATCTAAAATGGCATGACCTACTTGAATCTAGTAGAGATCCCCAACATATTAGCAAATTCACTGCAAATTTTACCCCTGAAACAACTATACAATACCATCATATCTCACAAAATATCAAGCCCCTCTTCATAATCAAAGAACACTTGCTAAAGGTACTCTTCAAAACAAAAAGCATATCCTACACGGTGACTAATAATATACTTGATCATCTCTCAAAGAGCACAAAACATGCCCTATTAGACCCACTCTTACAGCTGTTAAGCCTGAGTGTTATCATGGTTTCTGACCTTTGTATGATGCACAGCTGTTGTGAGGTGAGTTCTCAAAGTTGTATCCACCACTGACCTTATAAACTACAAAACATTACCCTTATTAGTCATATCTATACAGCCATGGAATGTATCAAAGCTGACTTAATTAATAATGATATCAAAACTGTTATAAGACTCATTCCTCAGCAGTTCGTTTTCGTTAAGGGCAGGTCTTATCTAATGAATCTGGTCAATGTCTTTGAGAGAGGAACACAAGCCATGGACATGGGACATACCGTCCATATAGCATACCTGAACCTTGCAAAGGTTTTTGACACCATAGTACATGCTAACATAATAAGCAAGCTTAATGAACTCCAAACTGACTCCTACTTAGGAAGGTGAAGAACAAATTGGTTGAAGGACAGCATTTATGTATTGAGAGTGGCAGTTCAATCACAGTAAAGATGAAGGTGACCAGTGGTATTCCTCAGGACTCCATGCTGGGGCCCCTTTTATTCTTCATCTTCTTCACAAATCTCCAACTTTCAAATAATGGTTTCTGGCTGGCCAAGTCTGCAGATAGTTAGAAACTTGGTGTCATTCTCAAGTACCCCTTTTGATATGCAGAAGTTCCAAATGGAACATACACATGTCAACAAATGGTGCTCAAAAAGAGTTAAAATTAAATGCTAAAAAGTAAAATATAATTGCATTTGGTAAACAATCATTTCACACAGCTTATCATATAACACCCTACTTCAAAATGAAAATATGGTTAACAGACCTTGGAAGATGGACAAATAATTACCATGCCTTTGATCACCGTGTTTCAGCAATGGTTAGGAAGTATTTTTGTGTGATGCAGTTGATTACAAAAAGTATTTCTTTTAGATCCAAGAAAGTTCTTACCCTCTAAATTCTGCATTAGTCAGACCTACTATTGATTATAATGTCCCTTTTGGTGCAAATCTTACTAGACATATCAAATAACAGGAATGACTCCAATAGTTCATTACTAAAAAAATCACAATGTCAAAACACATGAGCTGCCAGGAGTGGCTGATAGCACTGTCCCTTTATTCAGTGTTCTATACACTCCATGGGGTGATCTTTGTCTTGACTTTTTGGCCATTAGGGTTCCAGTTGTACAAGACATCTTATATCTCCACAAATCAAGCAGTCCCACTAACACTAGAATTAGGGATATAAACATGCTTCAGCAAATAAGCAAATAAGCAAAACATGGAAGAGAGGCCGATTTGTCATTACATGTTCACCCCTTCTCTGGAACATTCCATTACAAATTAAGAAATATACCACGCTGTCCTACTTCAAAAAAAGTTAGAGAACTAGATGTGTATCCAGAAATTCATCCCTGTTATGACTGGCCTGTTGTGTTTGAAAAAGGAGATAAAGTATAGGGGGGGACTGGCAAGTTGAAAAAGGCGACGGGACACAGTTGCCTTGTATTTTCTGTGTTTCTATGATTTTATGATGTTGATGTGACAAGGGATGCTTGGGGAAAATTATTTTTTTTTCTTTTACAGTTCTTATTGCCAAGAACTTACAACTTGAAATCGATTTCTCCAAATACTGACCATACTTGTAATGAATTTAATTTAGTCAGTTGTACGAGCTCATCAATAATAAATTGTAAGGATTAGAAGATTGATCTGATATCTGGCAAACTCCTTGAGAGTCAGCAATTAGATAAATACTCTCAACATATCATAGTGCAATATGTTTCTTAAATGCTCTCTTGCTTGGTGCTACACATACGTAGTGGCAGAGCAAGCTGGGAAATCATGCACCCTCTATATAAGGATACTTAAGATACAATGGGATACCTCGCTTTTCTGACATTTTGGTGAAATGTTCCTAAGTTTCATAAAGTTTACATGTCAAAGCAAGTTTAGCGAGTGTTGTTGTGGTTGACAAAATCATACAATGGATTGCTTTTAGTGGCTTAGATAAAAAAAATGAACAAGCACAGGAATCTGTCTTTTTGCAACCTCACCATCACAAGTGTTTGGGAAAAAAATAAAAAACAGAGAAACTAATAGTCTTAAAACTTCGCTGATGAGCTCAGTTACAATAATTTCCAAAAATCATGAAACCCAGGAAGAGCTCCAAAGGAACAAACTTTTATTCATTACAGACAAGTGATCCTCAGCAACAAAAAATTAGAACTATTTTAGCAATGTCAAACATCTCAGATTTTATATACTCAGAGGTAGGTGTGGAAAATATACTTATTGTTTAACTTTAAACCAAAGCCTTCATCAGGTCTGTGACAACAACTAAAATCAAGCAAAATCACATAGCTATCTAACCATAAACATAGGGCCAGATTCACAAAGGCTTGCACGGAGTCTAAGAGTAGAGTAAGACTCCATGCAGCCAACATGTCCGCCGAGCGATCCAGGAAGAGCCGGTAGGGGTGTGTAACAGAGCTCTTTAAACTAGTCCTACATGGACAGGGCTTGGATATGCAAATTACCTCAATTGCAGGTGAAAGCTATGCAAATGAGGTAAATTTGCAATACAGGAAACCCAAACCTGTCTGAGTAGGAGTAGTGTTATTTGCAGAAATGTACTCAGTTGATAACTGAGTACGGTTCTGCAAATAGCAAAACGGAGCCATGACAGCTGCAAAAAAAGCATGCATTTACAGGAGGAAGCATGCCAATGGCCAAAAATATGGCCATTGGCAATGGGAAGTGATTCAAAATAGAAATAAAATAACTTTTTTTTTCATCCTGATCTCCGGGGTTTAACCGTAGCGCAGCCCAGCACAAACGCGCTGCACCCTAAAAACCAGACAATTAATAATTAAGATCCACAAATGTGGATTTTATACCTAAAATGAATTTACAATGCAAGTGAATGGCAGGCTGAAGACAACATGGCCACCGAGTAGAGGTTACTATGGGGGGAAGCTCAATCTAAGAGATGTAATCAAGTATTAATAGGCAATCCTATTCAAATGAGAGCTAGGATAGTGAATCGCAAGTTTACATAGGAAATGTGCACAGTCAGTGGAGTGTAGGAGTAAGATAAGAGGAGTAACAGAGTAGAAGATAGGTGACATCACAAGGGGGGTATGTATGAAAGGAGTGAAGCTCATTCGAGCAAAGTGTCATGTGTCACCTTACAATTACATATTATTGAAAGAGGTGTGTCAACAGGTAGGCCAGGTAAAGTCAAGAAATGGAAGGTGTATGCAGTGGATAACACCAAAGTTTCTTGCTGAGCGTGCATGTGCATGTGTGCGCGCCAGTAAACCCGAGTAAGATAGTGTGCGCGCGTGTAAGCGTGTGTGCATGTGTGTAAGCTTGAGTAAGTATATGTAAGGCTGTGTAAACAGTTGTAAGTGCATTTGTGCCGGTGTGCACACGTTTTAACAAGAATAAGCAGATTTTAGTCCGTGTAAGCATGTGTGCGTGCATGTTAGCTGCTGTGAACGTATTTGCGCTTGCGTGCGTGGCGCTCCCCCTCAGGAAACAGAAAGGAAAAAGGAAGCACACCAAATAGTAGGGAAGTTACCAGGGAGTACTAGCAGAGCTAGCAGGTGAAAACAATCAGAATCAAGCAATTACCCAGGCAGAACACTAGCCCAGCCCAGCACTTAAAACACTGCAAACAACAGTTCATTATGTTTCTCTCAAGAGACACTGCAACACTGCAGTAAGCTAATAGCAGTGAAAACTGAAAAAGCTGTACTGAGGCAAAAAATGTTAGGGGCTACCATTGCTGTTATAAGGTGACATATGCAACATGCTGAGGGTGGTGATGATGCAAATGCTGCTGGACAACCCACAGTGAGGATACGGAGAAAAGTGTACAGGCCCAGGGTAACCTACCATGGGCTACATGAGCTGGTGATAGTGGAGCACTATAGAGTGGACAGAGACCTCTTGCATCAAATTGTTGAGCTGTGCAGGCCATGCCTCACACACAGAACCAACAGAGGGGAACCCATTCCAGTGGAAAGTAAGGAATGTGTTGGCCTAAGAATATTAGCAACAGGTACCTTCCAGAGACCAACTGGTGATATGATGGGAATATCACAGGCATCAGCATCCAGGGTACTGCACCAGTTCCTGGATGCCATGTCAGCAAATGCTGGTGATCATGTATACTTCCCCAATTCCCGTGAGGTATTGGCCAGCAATATGCGTCTCTTCCAGTAAATAGCGGAATAACCTGAGGTAGTGGGTGCAATAGACTGCACGCACATATGCATCAAAGCACCAGCCGGTGACGGGGTAGGGTCTACTTCAACCCAAGGGCTTCCCCTCCATCAACTGTCAGGTCATATGTGATGCCCAGGGCATAATACTGAATGTGTGTGCTGGCTGCCCTGGAAGCTACCATGATTCCCATATCTGGCATCTGACGCAGCTGTACCAGACATTTGCCAGTGGGGACATCCCACATGAACACCTAGTGGGGGATGCTGGCTATGCACTGGAGCAGTGGCTGATGACACCCATCAGAAACGCACACACACCTGAACAGGAATGCCATAATGAGGCACACGCACAAACACAAAATGTAATCGAGCGTGTGTTTGGGCTGCTCAAGTCATGGTTCTGGTGCTTGGACACATCTGGTGGAGCCTTGCAGTACTCACCAACTACATGTACCCAAATTGTCATGGTACGTTCTATGCTACATAATATGATCCTGTGAAAACAGCTGCAGCAGGACCAGCATAGCCCTGGGCCAAACAGCCCCCCACCATTGCCAGGGCCATCACAGGCAGAGCGTGACTTGGAGGAGGAACAACCTGAGCCTGTCCCAGTAGGCAGAAGTAGGCGTGCCCAGTATGCCTTGGCCTTGGCAAAGAGGCAATGCATAGCACATACACTGGCTCAGTAGGAACTCTGGAAATGATACCTCTCTCTGACCCGCACATATAGTAAAAGGGATGCCTATGTTGACACTACCTGCAGTCAAACATGTCAAGGGAGTGTAGTATGTGCATCCGACATAGGCAGCCCTGCATCAACACCTGAGGCATGATTGCCATGTGTTAAGCAATATAAAGCAGTGCTAAACAGCATTTACCACTATGTAGTATATGTAAACCAAATCGCACACACCAACTAGTACAAATGTGGTCAACGTTGAGTAATATTGACCAACGTCCAGCAATGATGGTTAATATTGAGCAATGTTGGGCAAGCTGGGTCTAAGTAGGGCATAGCTGAACAAAAGCCAACATGCTCATAGTTGCTCTACTGGCCCTTAAGCAGTCTGGTCTGCTCAGTATGAAAATATAAGCAGTGATGATCCTTGAATCTAGGATACTGTGCACTATAGTCATAATACTGAACCACTAAACCATGACAGTATTGCAGTGGTTAACCTGTATGAAAAAATGTTGATATATCTATGCAAAGTATTCCATGGAAACCCTACAGGCACAGCATAATCCCTGTTGAGTTATGACACAAAGGTGAGTCCTGGAGTAAGAATAGAACCTGACTTTCAACACACACAGTACAAATGTTAATATTGGACATGTACACATACATCAACAAATGTAGTGGACCTCAGACAGCAAAATACAGAAAGGTCACACTGGGCATGCTCACACACTTGAATACATGAGACAAATTTCAGGCAACAGAACACTGACAATCTGAACTGGGCATGCTCACACACTTAGGCCATGTTGGAGTACAGCAGTGGGCCACACATATCAGGCAGTTGCATGTGTTAACCCAGGAACCTCTCACTATCCAGCAATCTGCCCTGTGCACACACTTATATGACAACAGACAAGTATATAATATAGTGGAACCCTGACATAATCAAATATGTTCCGCAGATACCTAAGCGGTTCATAGAAAGTGGGAAAGCAAAGATGATAAAAACCTGCAAACAGTATCAGCAATAAACATTGTGCATCATGAACATTGTCATAGGTTCAGAGGTTGATACTAGGCTATCTGCCCTAGGGCATGTTCAAGCATAGCCAGAGTGTGTTTGGCTGCTGCAACCCAGTCAAATCATAACATTGTGCCCATGAATAGTAGGTCACACAAGATAGCCCATTTATGTTTAGTGTATTGTGCCTCTGTTTAGCAGGGACCCAGACGTTATCCCATGGGTACACATACGATCACCCATCCACTTGTCAAGATGTCACCTGTAGGTGGTCAGTGGGTGGCTCTGCTTATGCAAAACTGGGACTACAGTCTGCAGTGAGTGGAGCGTTATGGATAATAATCTGTCCCCCCAGCATGTCCTATCAACATCTGTGCTGAGGTATATGTCCCTGGAGTGTGTAGCTCCAAGGGGGTTGGATATCCTGAGGTGGATCATGTCCATTAATTCTGGGTCAGATACTGCCTTAAACCACAAGCACACAACACATCCGTGTAGGTAGTAAGTGACTGAGTAGAGCTGGAGTTACTGCATCTGAACTGTGCAGGACATCCGTGTGAGTCCCTACATCTGCTTGATGAGTAATATTTGTGGCCATTACAGTTGTTGCAGGTGTTGGGTAAGGTACAACCCAAATGTGGCATAGTAACCAAGCATGGTTGTGATGAGTATAGGGGCACAATGACCACACATGATCAACATGTGAAACCATGTGGGATATGGTGGGCTATGTAGAAGTACTGTCTAACCACTTTGGCAATGTGATTGTCAAAGGTGAGAGTACGAACAGGTCATGTCCCCAAACCCGTAACAACTACTACTGTATGTAATGGATTACTACCTATGTGGTAATGTGTGGGCATGTTGTCATTCTCAAAGGGGATGACTATGCAACTAATGGCATGTAGCCGTAGGCCATGGCTCAGGCACCAGTCATCCTATCTCTGTGAGACCCTGTATGAGTATGCATGTGCCAGCTGGAGAGTTGATTATGGCACCCAGTTTGCAATCATCTGTGAACATGGGCAGCCATATGCCTCCTGTGATAGCCTGTACATCACACAAATATATACTGAACAAGAGAGGTCCCAGGACTGAGCCTTGTGGGATGCCAAGTGTAACTGGTGTATAGTCAGACATGGCACCTGCAACACTGAGCATGTGGGTGCTATCCCTGATCCAGGTAGCAATCCATCGTGTGAGATATGTATCGATATTGATGCCGGTGAGCCTATGCATAATGACTGTGTGGGGTATTGTGTTGAAGGGTTGTGCAAGGTCCAGGCAGGCTATGTGGACAACCATCCCAACACTGATGGACCTGGTAACTGTTTAAAGAATACAAACAGGTCCAACAGGCAAGATCTGCCCACAACAATGCTGTAATATGTAGGACCCAGTGTCTGTAGGTTTCCCATGTCTATGTGCATGAGTCCCATTACAATACGCTCCATAGCTTTGCAAAACAGGCTAGTTAGCCCTATAGGCCGATATTGTCTGTGGTCTGTTATGGCAGTATTCAGTGGAGTGGGACCACTATTGCTGTATTCCATTCCATGGGTATGAATCCTGCAGTAACCCTGATATCAAACAGTGACGTAATGTGAGGGTTACGTCTGTCAGGAAGGTCGTGTACAATACAGGCCAGGACACTGTCTGGTCCCATTGATGCTGTGTTGTCCACTGTGGGGAGGGCAGCACTCACCTGTTTATTCATGATGTCAGGGAGGTTACACTGTTGGGATGGACAGTACCTCCTTAAGGGGGATGGGGGGGGGGAGACATCTGCATTGAATCTGTTTGCCAGGATGTTGGCAATGTCTGTGGGTTCAGGGTATGTTCAGTCAGTATGCAGTAACACACAGCATATCAGTGAGTGTCCAGCCATGTACCTGAATTAACTGAAGAAGGCCTTGTGAGTGTCCGATGTGTCTGGTGCAATTGTCCGTTAGAAGTGGCCCTGACATAAATACACGAGTGATTGTAGCTGTCTGCTAGTACAGATCACAGATGCCTTCCATGTCTAAGATTGTGCTCTATCATGTAGTAGCTTCCTCCTTTTGTTGTATAGCGCATTAATGGCCGGGGTCCACCAGACAGATCCCCTGCCGTTGGAGTCGTGAGTCCAGGTGTTATTTTGGATAGCATGATCCATGCAGTCCACTAGGTGTCCATAGACTGTGTATGTAAAGGATTCAGCAGTCTGAGCCATACTTACCACTGACCCAGGGTCTCTGAAGGATACCACCGTGGTATGGAGAAGTGTGACGTTTGCTTTTGGGAAGTTCACAAAGATTACCCAGGATGGGTGTGGGGACAGGATATAGATGTCCAGTGAGATAAAGTATGTTCTTTCCTTACCAATGAGGGGTATATCACAGGTGTGGAACATAGAGTCCCCATGTTGGTGATGATCATGTCCAATATGTTGTCCCATCCTGCGGGTGTGGTGACCGGTTGTGCCATAGCATATGAGTTTACAAATTGTAGCAACTGTTGGGTGAGGGTGTTGGGGCCTGAGTACTATCCCCAGGCAATGTGTTTTTATTTGAGGTCACCCAATATAATGGTGTTTGGGGAGACTGTCATATTGTCCAGTGTTCCCCGGAAAGATGAGTGTGGTTGCTGAGTTTGTGAGTGTGATCTGTAGCAGGCAACAAACTAAAAGGCAGATTTGCACAATGTTAGGTGCATATGTATGGTCTGTGATGCTTTGTGCAGTGCTACCAACCCGGAGGTATGTGTATCTGTGATGTATATGGATATTCCCCCTATTTGTGTTGGCCATTCCGAGTTATGTGGTCAGAAAGCATAGTACGAAATATAACCTGGTAGTGCTGGTGTGCATGTGGGAGCCTGAACCATGTGTCTGTTAGTGCACAGATATTGCTATTCTCCATACTGAGGAGATTCCTGAGTGTGTTCAATGTGAGGGTAACACATCTGGTGTTGAGCTGCATTACCCTCAGTGTCATGTACTCTGTAATGTCTATGGAGGTGGGTCTGTCTGTTGAGCCCCACTTAAATAAGGCAGTATGGTGGCAGCAAGTGCCTTAGCCAGTATTTAAATGTCCAAGGGTGACAGGTGTAAGCTGTCCATAGGGAAGCTACGTGGCATGTCGAGCATGTCACCCTAGGCTGACAGACACTGTATCCCCTTTGAATAACACCAATATGTTAGCCAAATGTTAAACGTGATCAGTTTGTTGGTATACTGAGACATCATACTTGGTGAGTGTAAGATGCTAGACAAGGTCAGGGTCATACCAGCCTGGGCTACATGATCAGAGAGTTCCTCTATGTATCATGTCATGTGGTCCAGGGAGGAACGTCTGAGGTTGTACGCACCAGCATGGACAATGATGGAGCCAGTCCTGGACTTGCTTTGGAGTGACCTGAGTGCATGTGTTATGTGGCGGACCCTGGCACCTGAGAGACAGCTCTAAGTGACTATTCCCTTGTTTGGCCTAGTGAGTGGGACGTCAGTGTGTCTGACATTAAGTGTCACCCATTACATGTGTATCAGGTGTGTTGTTTAGCCTGAAGGGCAGTGACTGTGTGGCACACTGACATTGTGAACTATGTGATATGTCGGTATTGTAGTGGGGTAGCAGTTGTTTGTGTGTCTGCTTTGGAGGTCTCTGCTGCTTAGGCAGAGTGTATGTAGAGCCTCTGAGTATGTGTTTGTGTGATAATGTGGTTTGATTGCTGTCGCTATCGGTGGATGTGAGACTGATATGTGGTGTGTTTGGTCACCTCCATCACCTGATAGACCATGCCAGTCATGGGTCGAGAGAGCTCAGCCTACTGTATGTCAATATTGTTGCATCTCTCACATATATCTGAGTGTGTTGGGAAGAGGAGAGGGTTGTCTGTGTACATGAGGCAGATGTGACATTTTGTCATAACCACAATATTCACTAGCTGGACTGGGGAGTACACACAAAACCGACCCCTGGACATGCCAGTATGTTATGATGACATACTCTATAGCCTGATCACAAAGGATCGGTAGGGTGTTAAGTGTGTAAATGAGTATAACCGGGATTAGTGCTCAGGTTTGTTGGTGTTTTGTAAAGAGCAGCTGAGAAGAAGTCCAGACTGAGAATCATGACATGCCCTTCAGCTATGTCATAAATAATAATGTACACTCGTATATGTCCTGAGTCAGGGCCAACTGTACCTTACTGACAATGCCGACATCCTGTCAGACAGGCCCATATATACATAACCACCTCCCACTGACGATAGTCCCTGACATCATACCAGGAGATATCATGTGTAGAATGTCTGACCAACTCCCCCCAAAGCCAAAAGCATGGCAGCAATTGGATTACAATGTTTCCCAATATGTGTCGTGCATGCACTACAGAACAAACAGACCCTGCACCTGAACAGTCTGTTGAGCCTCACCCACTCCACAGGGTCTGGAACCATTGAATGTGTTAAAGCAACATATGGCACTCCCCACATGTGTGGGTGCACAACACACCATGGGAAATATAGTCCAGTAAGCCTATAAAGTCTGATCTGCAAGGCCATGGAGTGAATCATGGCTGAATTCATAAACAAAGCTATTGGAAGCTGACAAACACACAATCCTACCAACTGTGGGATGTTCATGTGCAGATCATGGTTTCCAACATGCTACACCATTTGCAAGGCAGCCATCCAGGACATACATCACTGAACAGAGCTACACATGTCCCACATAGACTTTGCATAGCTCTTCATCAACATCACAGACACATGTTGTATCCACAAAACCAACAATCTGTGCATAGATATGTTTTGACATATGAAGGGATGTCAATGTGTCCACAGATAGATCACACAAGGTGCAAATCACAGGGTCCTTTTCAAGCTGTTGATACCTGCCGACCCACATGGATCATTCCTGAGATTGCATAAAAGAAAGTGCACACACATTCCCATGTCCAGTCTGATGATGTCAGCATCCTACAAATATACCAGAAGAACAAAAATCACCCAGTAAAGTCTATAGTGCGCTGTGTTAATGCATATCTCTCTAGTATCATAACATAGCTAGGTAGGGGCTTGAATCCTGCAAGCGCTGACAGTGTGTGTGTGTGGGGGGAGTATGTGTGTGAGTTCCTTTAAGAGGAGTCTTTTTGGAGACTGGGAAAACACATTAAAAGAGGCACATCCCTCTTTGGAATGTCTGATGATGTCAGCATCCTACAAATATATCAGGTGAACAGAAGCCATTCAGTAAAGCATATAGCTCGCTGTGTTAATGTGTATCTCTCTAGTATCATAACATAGCTAGGTAGAGGTTTGAATCCTGCAAATACTGAGTGCGTGTGCCACAGGTGGTCAATGCATGTGCAAGTTTTGCGGAGGGTGTGTATGTGTGTGATTTCCTTTGAGAGAGGAGTAGCCTTTTTGGAGACTGGGAAAACACAATAAAAGAGGTACATCCCTCTTTGGAATGTCTGATGATGTCAGCATCCTAAAAATATATCCGGAAAACTGAAACCATGCAGGAAAGCATATAGCGTGCCGTGTTAATGCGCATCTTTCTAGTATCATAACATAGTTAGGTAGGGGTTTGAATCCTGCAAACGCTGAGTCTGTGTGTGTGCCACAGGTGGTCAATGCAGTGTAGGTTTTGCGGGGGGTGTGTATGTATGTGATTTCCTTTGAGAGGAGTAGCCTTTTTGGAGACTGGGAAAACACAATAAAAGAGGTACATCCCTCTTTGGAAAGTCTGATGATGTCAGCATCCTAAAAATATATCCAGAGAACTAATATCACCCAGGAAAGCATATAGCGCGCCGTGTTAATGCGTATCTTTCTAGTATCATAACATAGTTAAGTAGGGGTTTGAATCCTGCAAACGCTGAGTGTGTGTGTGCGTACCACACAGGTGGTCAATGAAGTGTAGGTTTTGCGGGGGGTGTGTATGTGTGTGATTTCCTTTGAGAGGAGTAGCCTTTTTGGAGACTGGAAAAACACAATAAAAGAGGTACATCCCTCTTTGGAATGTCTGATGATGTCAGCATCCTAAAAATATATCCGGAGAACCAAAACCACCCAAGAAAGCATATAGCGCGCCATGTTAATGTGCATCTTTCTAGTATCATAACATAGTTAGTAAGAGGTTTAAACACTGTGCGTGTGTGTGTATGCCACAGGTGGTCAATGCAGTGTTTATTTTGCTTTTACTACAGTATGACATATGAAAACAGTATGTGAATTGCACACATCGGGTATCTGCGTGGCAAATGAATATGTGTACATGTGACCTCAATCAGTACATAGGTGTGAAGCCTGCATACTACATGAATACATTTGTTTCCTTCGACAGATTGCGCCACTGCTTCTCAGATCATAGGTCACATATGTATGTATGCAACAAGCCCGGCCACTGTAGCGATCCATGGCCAAGGTCATCTGTGAAACACACACCCATGACACGTACTATAGAGTACTGTGAGTGAGGGTAATTGCCTGGGGTATGTATCACACATGTTCATACACAACAACGACTGGCAGTAATGGACAGTCATTATAGGTGTACAACAGCCCTGTGGATATGCATGCAGGCCCCTAATGTGTTATATGAAACACCGATGGACCCCACAATACCTATGGATATGTGGATACCAAGGGACAGATGACATAACACATGTCTGTCTGTACACATTGGTACCCAACATACATGTTGAGGGCTACCACCTATGTGGTACTGTTGGGATAGTATGTCTAGTAAATGTGGGTGACTATGCTATAGCCAGCTTATGACTATACAGCATGTATTGGACAACAGGTATCTGTCTGTGTGATACCCTTGTGTAGGATATGCGTCCCATGCAGGGAATGCACTATAGGCCAATGCATGCATTTCCAGATGTGGATGGACATATCCCTAGTGTGTTTGCATGTACCTAAGAGGGCTATATGCCACACAGGTGTGGTCCCAGGAATGTGTGGCAGTCAATATCACTGGCTACTGTTATAGTATAGTACTGGAAGGATCCAACTGTTACTGAGTTCCCTACAACTGTGTGTCATTTGTCAGGACATCATCTAATGATTGGTTATAGTCATGCTGTTGAGGTGGTGTATACTACCAGACTGCAGATCATTGACAGATATCAACAGTATCACCCACAGCATAGTGTCTACCCATGTCTTACACACGTGTACCCATGTTAGTACACATCTGTAGTAGAATGCATACTGGCCATCGAAAGATAGCATGAGATGTTAACAATGTGTACAACAGGGTGTGTTGCACATCCCACGTGTCCACTATGCACGTACATGCAGAGAGTGCGCACACACCATGTTCACAGATGTACACCTGCTAAATTGTAATGTGCACATCACACACATACTGTCCACTCACTAACACATGCTGGCAACACTGTACACTTCAGCCAAGTGGAACATGGGTGGACAATACATACTCAGACCTAACACTGGTGTAAACAATGCTGCAATGACTATCAGAGCTGTGATGCATAATGCCTGCTCAAATATACCTACAAGGATATCAGTACACTTTCCTGTTGGCAACGTGCTACTATTGCTACACTGCTATAATGTCACCCTGTGCATCAGAACTATGTTAGCCTATTCCTGCATCAATGTGACAGATGACAGGAGGTGGCACGGGTGTCATCATATGCACAGGGTGTGTTGTTGGTTTGCCAGAGCCTGACATTGACCCATCCAATCGACATGTGTGTGTGTGTGTGTGTGTGTGTGTGTGTGTGTGTGTGTGTGTGTGTGTGTGTGTGTGTGTGTGTGTGTGTGAGGGACAACAGTACAGCATGGGCCAATCTTGATGTAATGTGTGTGTGTATGTGTGAGCCCTAGTTGTTTGGTTAATGTGTGTGTGTCTGCATGCACACAACTCCACCATGTGGCTGCCATATACGGGCGGTTATGGGACAGCCACAGGCTGTACCTGCTAGGCTGTACAGATCACTGTCTCTGGCCACTGAGACGGTACCTGTGCCTGGCAGGGGTGCTACGGGCAGTATCAGGTACCAACCCTGACTGGGTGCTATCATCAGAGGCAGAGGTATGATGACTGGACCCATGTCCCTGCTGGGACTGGCCAGTGCCATGTGCACATGATCTAGTAGGATGGTCAATGGACAGGCCAGCCCCAGCATTGCTGGGGCTGGTACTGCCACTACGGGAGAGGCTGTGATCTGTGGTCCATCCGCGAAGACTGCCAGCTGATGCTTTTGCTGGCATGCATCCACGTCGGCTTCCCATCCATCCTCCACGGTCCTGGCTCATGGCTAACACATTGTGGAGGACATCTAATGTCTCCCTCCAAAGGCTATCAATGACCTCGGTGTAATTCCGGATGGCACCGGCAAGGTCACGGATGCTGTCATTGAGAGCAGTGTAATGGGCCCTCTACGCCCTTAGTCCCTGTCAGGTGCACCATTTCATACGTGCCTGTGCCTGCATTGCAGCCCGGAACATACTGGAGGTTGTAATACATCTGGGGGCACATCTGTCAGGGGCAATACATCCAGTGGTGGTCCCCCGAGAACCCCTGGACATCCACCTATGTGGTACCATTCCAGTAATCCAGCTATGGCTGCTGTGAGGGGATGCACGTGCCATGGGTACCACACTCTCCTGGTCAATGCTGACTGTATGCTGTCCCTCAGCTAAGGCCATTGGTGATGAGGGATGTATTGGCAGTATGACTGTGCGCATAGATGGGGTTGAACGCTGTGTACTGTCGATTGGTGGACCAATGACAGACCCTGACAGACCTTCCTGTACCACATTACATGTCTCATCATCTCCACTATTAGTGGCAGTGACATCAGGTTCCCTGCTGCATTCAGACACCCTTAACTCAGCACCTGTGGAAGGAAGACAGGAAACACACTTCACAATCTGTACCTGATGTTAGCACACATGCACACATGAGCACATGCACACATGCACACATGCACACATGAGCACATGCACACATGCACACATGAGCACATGAGCACATGAGCACATGCACACATGCACACATGCACACATGAACACAAATACACTGCTCACCACAGCACATACACACACACACCAGCAATCCAACACATACACAATAGTGGGTGAAGGTGGGTGACAGTATCACAGGGCAAACAGTCACCTCACACATGTCAGCATGCAGAATATGTATTGCTCAAGACCATGCAGTGCAAGTGTTGACGGCCCTATTTACTGACATTATACATGGCTGTGATGCATGTGTGTAGTTGTTCAGTGATTGACTACACCCTGGAACACAATGTGTACATGGACACGACATTGCTGTGCAAGTATTATCTGCTCTGCAATGTCCTGTGCACCATCACTCAATGGTATATATACCATGGCTGCATGTGTTATCTGTGTGACACATAGATTGCCATGTCTGCTTACAGGGTCTGTGTCCATAGCGAATAATAGTGGGCACAGGTGTAGCAAATGCATGCAATGTACAGACATGGGATGAGTGGTGCATGTAGACGTGAAGTAATCCCAATGCTCGACATAGCCATGGTACAGTGGTTATGGTGAGTGTGGGACATATTGCAGATATGTCGGTGCCAGCCATGACATGGTATGCTACACGACTGCAACATTAAACACCACACATACCCAATGTGGGTCATGTGACCTATACACCCAATAGCATTCCAGGACATATATGTGACTCTTTGTGCAGATGGTAACAGCTGTGCATATTGTGCATACTGGCATATGTAAGCACACACACAACATGCTATGCATATTGTGTATAGGTGCATATGTTTGCACACACACACCAATGAGGTGCAAAGCAAAGACCGCTATGTGTAGTACTGTGGCCTCTGTAACTGGATTGGGTGTACTACCATGTGCCATCATCATCATCATCATCATGCAACTTGTGGTCACTCATGGCTACTACTGTGTGACAGACCACCACCAGGCATGCTGTACCTGAACTGCAGTGCCGTGGCTACGTTCACTATTACACAGCCACTTTGTACATGGGTGTATGAGGTGGCCAATAGGGAGCATTGTCTAACATGACTGCGTTATGTGTTGAAGAGTGCTGCACAGACCCATGATAGGCCTCTACCCCTGAGGTACATCATGTGTGTGTCGATGACATGTGGGATACTGAGGTGTGACCTTACAGCGGGTGTGTGGTTACACCATATGTAGCATGTTTTTGCGTACTGAGTATGATAAACGTGTTATATGGTGTACAGGTGTTGCAACTATGCCTATCCAATGTGCAGTATGGGGTTGCCACAACTGTGTCTTATGCTCTGTGTATTGCATGTCAGTGAGGCAGCTACTGACATTACTGAGCTATGCAACATCTTACAGCAAACATGCACGGCATGCATTATGCGTAGGTGTGTTATGTGTACATGGCCTACACCTCACCTATGACATGCATATTTCATTACCAACATTGCAGTTATAACACACTCACCAGTATGGAATGGCTGCTCTGCTGTCACACCAGGGGAACCTACAAGAATATGAGAGAGTTAGTCAGTGGCCACAACTGTGGCATTGCTACAGTGGGTATGCTAAACTTCAGTATAACAACAGTCAACAGTCACAGGTGTAGAGATATTATTCAAAATATCAGTACTGCACAACACTAGGCAGCAGAACTGCTAAACACACATTACACCTCTCACGTAGACATAATCTAACAGTACAGTTAACTGTTGTCTATAGATAGGGCATGTTACCTGCTTGCTCCGGGTGGACATGTTGGGTGGCTCCGGCCTCCATGACAACACATGTCAGAGGTTGATGTTGCTGTTGTCCAGGAGCCACCATGCTTAGGAGCAGCTCCTCCACTCTGGTGAGGGGGGGGGGTGAATGGCCACCTCACCACCTGTGGCATGCTGTTCTCTTTGGATATCAGACGCATGCCGCCGGACATGTCTAATTAAATCACTGCAGTGATGGCGTACCTGCTCATATGTCCAGTTATGCATGCCTATGTCATTTATCCGATGAACAAGTTCCTGCCACAGTGCAGTCCGCTCCTGCTGGTGCTGGCTGCTTTTGGAGAACAGCATCGTGTACTGCTGCAATAGGCTTTGTAGTATCACCTCTTCCTCATCCGCTGTGTATGATGGATTGCGTTGGTGGGCCATCTGGCTGAAAAAGATATGAACAATATGTGTGAGCGAGTCCTGTGGCACACTTTACACCTTTAACCACAGATATCACTTTACTGACATATATACCATCCTATTGTCTGTCAGAGGTTACACACATTCAATACCACTTAGTAGTTCTCAGGCCACAACTAACTAACAGTGCCTGGCACACTCTATATATCACACCACTATACAACAGTACCCAACACACTGTTTGTGACACATTGCACAACCTCAAGACAGGGGTGCATATCACACCAATGCATGAACAGAGATGTCATCCATTGCAATGGATGTAAAGTACAGGTACAGTAGTACCAGTCAACCACCCTAGTCATTGATGCCATAGCCCTGCCTAACAGATGTGTACAGTTGTTACTATAGGTGGCATATTGCTGTAACAGAGTATATATGTTGCTGAATACACACGTATACTCTGTAACACACATATGATTGCAGCCATTGTACAGGCATGATTACACACACATCAGACAAACATACAGCACACCACTGTATGCCAACACAGATGAGCATTACCTGTGTACCATAGAGTACTGTGTGCCAGTACTTACACACCCTTATGCCTGAGTTTTCTCCTCCGTGCAGTCTACAGGAAACACAGATGACAGTGTTTCCAAGCAATGTGAACATACACCATACTGTACTGTTTAGGCCTACAGCTTTTGGTAGTACTACAGTTCATATGGGAGTTGGATTCACCAGCAGTACCACTCACTAAGCATACATGTATTGCTTTAGCCTACAATGAGATACCACATTCGTCAACAAGGAACTATGTCACATCATATGCCGTACTACTATATCTGCCTAACAGTATATTACACATCATTTGCTGTCCTCACAGCTAGGATAGACACTACCAATTCAGATACAACTTCACACTAAGCTATCACACCTTTACAGACCTTGCACACATTCAGCATTACACTTATTCAACCGCACATAGCAGGTATTGCATTGAGTACATGTGTGAGTGCATAGTGTCATAGGTAGGTAATATGCTGTTGGCCCTAGGGCCTACGGCAGCCTAGCCATATGCTACCCTGGCATTTAACACACATGTACTTTGATTTCACTTACCCCTGCCAACCAGAACCACAGAGGTGTTTCCTGGGGTGCTAAGGAGGAGCCTTGTTTGCTATTGCTAGGTGGTCTATTCCGGTGTATGGCATATCTCTGAGATGGGAACCTATCCCTCCAGCATGTGCTGTTTAGTGAGCTGACAAGGTTTAGGGCCCTAGAGTGTGTATCCCGGAGGGATTGTGATATGTTGCCATGGTGGTTGTCACCCAGCTATGGGTGTGACATACCTCAGTATGTCCAGCAGAGGTCACCTCTGTGTGGCCAGTATGCAATACAGTGTAGATGTGGTTTTGTGAGTCAGTCTGCATAGGGCATCTGTTTGTGGCCAGTATTACCCTTTGTGAGGTATGTCTGTGGCCTTTTCACCTGGTGTAGTTGTCATGTGAGGTACATACCACACAGGGCATTGTGATGGTTAGAGAGGAACACTGCCCTACATTTCTATAGATGACACACCTATTGTCATGACACATAACACACAGACTGATTACAGGTATAGTGTGGCACTGTCTTCATCAAAGCGGAGGCTACTGTCCACCTTTGTCCCATGTTCCCTTATCACACCTTCACTGTTAGGTAGATCTCTACCTATGTGGTAGTTAATGGGTACAGTGTTTTGGAAAGGAGGAATGGCACTGCAGTATCAACACTTGTCTACAGTCCATGCCTTGGTCACCACACACCTGTTGCAGTACATATGACCCAGTGTCACTGTGTCTCTCCCTCTCTCTCTATATGGCTATATATATTTCTATATATCTATCTATATCTATATATATATATATCTATCTATATCTATATATATATCTATATATATATATATATATATATATATATATATATATATATATCTATATATATATATATATATATATATATATATATATATATATATATATATATATATTATATGCATATCTGTACACATACATGTACACATCCATTGCTGTACACATGGATGTACATATAGGCACATGTACAGTCCACCTTTCGTGGTGGGGATATCACTTATGTGACAGTTGAGGGATGTACAGTTATGTGATTATATTGCACAGTGTTGTGTGGAATGCATGTGGGTGTCCTCAGCCCATGTAGCATTAGCAGGCCTCACTGGCTGTAACACAGCAGATCTGACAAATCAGTCCCACAGCATTTAACCACCACATGACATATATCAGCACTGCATGCTGTATTCTAGGCCACACACTACGATCTACATAGATATATGCTCATGTCAACCTTCAATGACAGATATCTGTCCACCCTTCACTAACAGTTGCAGTATGTCCCTTGACCTATGCACATGTACTGATACAGATAGATATGTACTGCTGCCACACATGGATGATTTGCAGTGTGTAGAGTACTCTTCAGGAACATCTACTACATGCCAACACATACATGTGAGTTACATACCTTACCTTTGTACTTCCCTGCTCCATGTGTTACGGTTTTGTAGGTTTTTTTTTTTTTTGGTTGTTTGTTTTGAGTTTTCCCCCTCTATTTCGGTTTATGTCTCAGTTTCTCTCTCTGTTGTGTCTCTGTCTCTGTCTGTGTCTGTGTCCATGTCTCTCTCTCTGTCTCTATCTCCCAGCACCTGCAATGATAGAATTGCATGTGTGGACTGTAGGTACAGCCTGATTTTCTAAGTATCTGCACTTGTACATGTGACAGCTTCTGCACCAATTGCTGCCCAACATTCAGTAATTGCATGCAGCCTGCTGTGTGGTGATTGCATTACTCACTGTGATTGCAGCCCACTGCTATAAAATGTTAGGTTAGGTAGGCATAGCCCTTTCAGCTGTCCAAGGTGGGGCCCATGATTGTTTGCTCTGGACACCGTTGTGCCAGTCAGAAGCTTGGTATATGTCTCTTATCTGAAGATAGGGTTGTAGCCAGTTATACGCATGTTGTACGCAAACCTGAATGTTGCTGCTTCCAGTACACACTTCTCAGTGTAGACATGTACTCACCCCTCCAAATGCTAACACAGGATACATGGGAGTATGTACTTTATTTCTGACTTACACAATTAACTGCCATACAAATGTGGTTATTGCACTGTATTCCTGTGGCCAGTATTTATCCTGGTCTGATACTGTGTGGTGTTTGTAAGTTGCTACTGTAACATTACTCCCTGCTAGGATGGCTGGTTCTCCTTTTACAGTCATGTCATGCAATTCCACAACAACTGCTGGTAAAGACCCTCAGAACAGGATTCGTGTTATACCATTCCTGATTTCCATTTACATTCCCTCATTGTAATGCATGATATATTTATTTCAGAAGCCAGCAATTTGTATATCTGCTGTGGCTTAGGGGTAATTCATGCAGTCTATTGTGTCAATGCTCTGGGATTCGAGACTGGCAGAGGGTTTTCTTTTGCTGCTCAGCAGAACAAGGGCCCCCTGCCATAGAGTGACTAAGGCACTTTTAAGCAGTTGTAAACGGGTTTGCGCGGGTTTGCGTGACACTTAGCGATGCTTCACTAAGCGCACACATAAGCACACTCGCTTAAACCCGCTTACTACTGCTTACAAGTGCTTACTCCCGCTAACACCCATGCTAATTTCTTTTAAAGAAAAGAAAATGGGGAGACAGGAAAGTGGTGAAAAAGGGGGCACAAAGAGGGACAGACAGTATGTAAACAAGCTCTGGATGTGCAGGATGGGTGTAGGGAAGGTCCATAGCTGCCCATTTCTTTACCAGCAACAGCTGTGCATATGCAATAAATTTGGAGTGATATTTGAAGCCTTCCACCCCTGGGAGAGGGGTGAGGACAACAAAGTATGTTGTACTGCCAATTATAATTATCAGTTTACATGTCCAATGGACATGTGTGCGAAATGGGCAGCTATATATGGGGCATAATTTTTCTGTGGGTAGAGATTGCCCTTTTTTTTTTTTCCAGGTGAGAGTGGGAAGTGAGGTAAAGGAAGTAGGTATGTCCTGGGAGGTAGGTTGGGGAGGTAAACAGACAAGACAGACAAGACACATACAGGGGCGGTGTATGACACATGGGGTGAGTGAACACAATTGATGGGGTCGGATGTTTGGAAATCGCAAACCCATGAGCCCACAGATGGTAACAGTGGAACTGAGATCCCCACCCATGTGCAGTCACCACTGCAACTTCACAGCCCCGAGGGTGACTGTGCTGGGAGCTGCGTAGGACGGGCACACTCACCCATGAGACGTGCCACTCTTGCCTCAAGCTGGCGTAGGGGATCAGCAACTGAATGCTGGATCTCCCTATGCACCACAACCCGGACCCTTCAAAGGGTGACAGGTGGCCCTTCTCCACCTATGCTTGCACGGGGGGATGAGCCCCATCCCCTGCAGTGCTTCCACCTGAAGGTGGCACTGGACCAACGGAGGAGAGGAGCCCGGGCTGGCACCAGACCTGCTGGTGCCAGGTGCACTCGCCAGCTGAGGAGGAACAGGTGGGTCCACTGGGACTGGCCTTCCCATATGTTCTGTGATTAGGTGTGTTTAATTACAACATAAACAACAGCATTCCAGATTAGTTGTAACAGCATGCAGTAATATTCCCATTAACCCAACACAACAAGGTTCCAACAGTTGAACAGCAAGCATAACACATGCATATATTGAACAACAGTGGATATTCCAACAACATGCAGGGATGTTTGGTAGCAACAGGCCACCATGATTGTGGTGTTTAAACAGGGCACATGCATCAACGTGAATGCAAATATTTATTGAATAATAGGACATATGTCCCAACAAATATTTAAGATTACACATACTCATTGAGGTGTGGAATTGCATGGTTTATGCACATACAGTAGGGTGTAGAAAAAAACCTTGGTTAACATCTTATAATTACCTTTTAGTCTACACTACATTCCTAGTGACTGCAGGTGTATATCCCCTACATGTATTATTACACTTGCCGCCATAAATTAGGTTGTGTAATGGTTTTGGCTAGTTCAATATATGCCTGACCTATAGCTGACATACTAACTGTCCAAGATGCAGATGTTACTGCTATATATTTCATGATTGCATTTCTATTTCTTTATCTACATATCTGGGATGTTTTCACATGACATTTTCCCTTCAATTTGTACAGAACCCTGCATTTCTTGACACACACTCACATTTCTGGGGAAAAAATAACATGCTACATGTGTGGCAGATTTACTTATGCATGCCAGCCAGTAACTGACTGCTGCGGACTGTATATATGCTTCACAGCTACGAGCACTTCCATCACCCACTTTATATGGGACTGCACAACTCTGGGTTGCCAGCACTTTTTCAAACAGTATTATTTGTATAATGCAAGGGTACAACAATATTTCAAACTCTGTGACACAGACACACTCTGGGTTTTAGACCTTTATTGATAGGTTCATAGGTTCATACTAGGCTATCTGCCCTAGGGCATTTATAAGCCTACCCAGAGTGTGTTTGGCTTTCGCCACCCCTTGGAATGAGTATATTGTGCCCATTTTATGGTTTAGTTTACTGTACCTCTGTCTAGCAGTGACACAGAAGTGACCCCCGGGGTAAACCTACAATCTCCCATCCACTCGTCAAGATTTCTCTTGAAGAGAGTCAGTGAGGGGCTCTGCCTAACATGGACTGGGATTTTATTCCAGAGTGAAGGCAGCCTCTGGGTTATGAATCTGTCCCGACAGCATGTCCTATTTATTTCTGTGCTGAGGTTCAAATCACTCGTTCGCGTAGCTCTGGTGGATTTGAATTTTCTGAGGTGGAGCATGTCCATTAATTCCGGGTTGGACATGGCCTTGTACGTCAGGCATAGATCGCCTCTGAGTAGACGGTATGCTACTGAGTAGAGCTGGAGTTTCTTTAGCTGGGCAGCATACGGCATATATTTGAGTCCCTTGATCCTCTTGGTGAGGTACTTTTGGGGTCTTTCCAATTGCTGCAGGTGTCGGGTAAGGTACATCCCAAATGGGGCATTGTACTCAATTATGGGCCTGATGAGGGAAGAGTAAAGGGGCACAATGACCTCTCCCGATCTAGATGTGAATCCCTTCATGATAAGGTGGGCAATATAGAAGGCCTTTTTAACCACTTTGGCAATGTGAGTGTCGAATGAGAGGTTACTGTCAACTTGGGTCCCTAGGTCCCTAATTACTTCTTCCATACTTAATGGATTACCACCTATGTGGTGATTTGTGTGCACTTTGTTTTTCCCAAAGGGTATGACTATACACTTTTTGGAATTGAGTTTAAGGCCATGGCTCTGGCACCAGTTTTCCGTTTCTATGAGACCCTTTTGAAGGATGCTTGTGTCCGCTGGAGAATCAATTATGGCACCCAGTTTGCAGTCATCTGCGAACTTGGTCAGCCACAATCCTCCCATGTTAGCCTGTACCTCAGAAAAATAAATACCGAACAAGAGAGGTCCCAGGACTGAGCCCTGTGGGACGCCACTTGTGACTGGTTTAGAGTCTGACATGGCTCCAGCAATTCTGACCTTGTGGGTTCTGTCCTCAAGCCAGTTTGCAACCCATCTTATGACATAGGGGTTTATATTTAAGCTGGGGAGCTTGTCTATGATGCCCGAGTGGGGTATTGTGTTGAAGGCTTTTGCAAGTTCAAGGTAGGCTGTGTGAACTACCTTACCCTCATCAATGGCCTTGGTGACTGTTTCAAAGAAGTCGACCAGGTTCAAGAGGCAGGATCTGCCCTTAACAAAGCTGAATTGGGTAGGATCCAATGTCTGTAGGTCCCCAATGTCTTTGTTTATGAGTTCCATAATGATCCTCTCCATAGCTTTGCAGACCAGGCTCGTCAAGCTTATGGGGCGGTAGTTTCCAGGGTCCATAGAAGCACCTCCTTTGTGGAGTGGGACCACTGTTGCTGTACGCCATTCTTTGGGTACATATCCTGTAGTAAGGCTGAGATTAAACAGCAGACTTATGTGTGGGTTTAGCTCTTCTTGGAGTTCATGTAGCACACAACACGGGACACCATCTGGTCCCATTGATGCTGTGTTTTTAGCTTTGGAGAGGGCGGCTCTCACCTGGGCATCTGAGATGTCAGGGAGGCAACACTCTGCTGGGATAGATATTTGTCCTTTTGGGGGGGAGGGGGGGAGAAATTTGCATTGAACCTGTCTGCTAGTATGTTGGCAATGTCTGTGGGTTCAGTGTATTTTATGTCATTTTGGATTAACTCTGAGTATATCTGGGAGTTTCCACCCAGGTTTCTAACATAACTAAAGAAAGCCTTGTGATTATCTTTAGTGTTTTGTGCAATTTTTCTCTCAAAGTTGGCCTTGGATGATTTTATGAGTGTTCGCAGTTTTTTTCTAGTACTGATCAGAGATGCCTTCCCTTTTAGGGATTTTGCTCTATCATGTAGTAGCTTCCTCCTTCTGTTGTATAGCTTATTAATGGCTGAGGTCCACCAGACAGGTTGCCTGCCTTTGGGGGAATGGGTCTTGGTTTTATTTGGGATTGCATGATCCATGCATTCCTGTAAGTGTCCATAGAATGCGTTTATAAAGGATTCAGAAGAGTGGGCTGTGGTTTCCACTGGCCCGGGGGCCTTGAAGGATTCCACTTCGGTCTTATGAAGTGTGAAGTCATCTTTTGAGAAGTTCTTCACTGCTGTCTTCTGTGCTGGGGGTGGGGGCGGGATGTGGATTTCCAGGGAGATTAATTTATGGTCCAATCTTACCAATGAGGGGTATACTTCTGGTATGGAACATTGTGTCCCATGTTTGTGATGATCAGGTCTAACATGTTTTCCCCTCTTGTGGGAGAGGTGACTAGTTGTTCCATAGAATTTGAGTTTATGAATTCTAGGAACCTTTGGGCTAGGGTGTTGGGGCTTGAGTAATGCTCCCAGTCTATGTTTGGGTAGTTGAAGTCCCCCAATATGATGGTGTTTTTAGAGACCTTCATATTATCCAGTGTCTTTAGGAAGGCTGAGTGGGGTTCCTGAGTTTGAGAGGGTGGTCTGTAGCATGCTACAAACTGGAGGGCAGTTTTGTCTACTGTTAGTTGCACATGGATGGTCTCCGATGCTTCGTGCATTGCCACTAACCTGGAGGTGTGGGTATCCTTGATGAATATGGATACTCCCCCTCCTTTTGTGGTTCGGTCCAAGTTCTGGGGCCAAAAAGCATGATATGAGGTATAACCTGGTAGTGCTGGGTTGCTCTCGGGAGCCTTGAACCATGTTTCTGTCACTGCACAGACATCAATTTTCTCCATACTGAGGAGGGCTTCGAGAGCATGCATCTTGAGGTTTAGACTTCTGGCACTGAGCAGCATTACCCTTAGTTTCTTTCTACTTGTGTTTTTTAGGGAGGTGGGTTTGTCTTTTGAGCCTTGTCTAAAAAAGGCACTATGGGGGTGGCAAGAGCCTTTGCCAATATCCGAAAGCCCAGGGGTGACAGGTGCAAGCCATCCCTTGCGAAGCAGCGTGGCTTGTCGAGCATGTCATCCCAAGCAGACAGACATTGGATCCCCTTAGAATGATACCAATACTTAAGCCAATTGTTAAAATTGATCATTTTGTCTTTGTACTGTGGCATCATTCTTGGTGAAGGTAGGATGCTGCTTAAGGTCAGGGTCATACCGGCCTGGGCTACATAATCAGAGAGCTCCTCTATGTCTCTTTTCATGTAGTCCAGGATGGTACGTCTCAGGTCATTCACACCAGCATGGACAATGACTGAGTCATATTTGTACCTGCTTTGGAGTGACCTGAGTCCTTGTGTTATGTGGCGGATTCTAGCGCCCGACAGGCAGCTTACTGTAACCTTTTCCTTGTTCAGCCTGGTGAGCGGGACGTCAGTGTGTCTGACTATAGAGTCACCTATTACAAGTGTATCAGGTATGTTATTTAGCCTTAAGGGCTGTGACTGTTTGGCACACTGACTTTGTGAACTATGTGTTGCATGTGTTTTGTTTTGAGGTAGTGGTTGCTTGGATGTCTGCTCTGGAGGTCTCTGTTGCTTTGGCAGATTTTTATTAAGAGCCTCCGAGTATGTTTTTGTGTGTTTATGTGTTTGGTTTGCAGTTGTGGTAGGTCTATGTGAGACTGAATTTGTGGTGTGTGTGGTTACCTTCTCCTCCTGACTGGTTATGCCATTACTGAGTCGAGAGAGCTCAGCCTCCAGTTTGGCTATATGGTTGTATCTCTCACATATATTTGTATTTGTTGGGAGGAGGAGAGGGTTGTCTGTGTACATGAGGCAGTTGTAACATTGCTTCAAGACTCCCAGATTCACCAGCTGAACTGGAGAGGAAGCCAGCAACTGACCTTTCGACATCCCAGAATAGTATAAGGAACTACTATGTAACTGAATCAGAAAGGACCTATAGGGGATAGGGTACTCAAGAGGATTTTAGGAGGATGTAGTGCTTTTTTTTAGTTAAAAAGTGCTTAACTTATAAAAAATGATTATAGGAGCAAGTACGGGGTTTTTAGATTGAGAATAGAATGTTTAGCTTGAGAGTTAGAGCAGTTCCAAGGGAAAAAAATGAAGAGCAGACTTTGTTGAGCCGGGAATAGTTTAAACCTGATTAAGCAGCGCTGCCCGATGCTGCGCTATGCGCAAATTCGCGCAAAAGTGTGCTAAAGCGGGCTTTATAGCAGGGGGTTAGAAAGAGCTAGGAAATGGCCCAAAATGGCCAATAAGCTACAAGTTACTGTGCTGGAACCACTCCTTTAGGGACAGACAGGCTGCTCAGAGCTCCCCACTCCCACTGGTGAACAAAGAAGCTTCCTCCTATCCAAACAAGGATATGGGAAACACAGGAACTATGACACAGCCCAGAGATCAGCAATACCTGAAGACTGGACTATTCTAGTTCAGAAAAGGCAGGAAACAAGGATATATATTTTTTTCTTACAAAGTAGCAGAAAATAGATACAGTAACAACAGTAAATGCTTTAAATCGGCTAGCACACTTGAGTGTGTAGCCTACCAGTTAATTTAAGCAAAAACAACTTTAAAAGTGCAAAAAAGTTCAGGAAAACAAACAGTAATGCAGTAAATCAACTTTGCAGAGCTTATTAAGTTATAGAAACTCGCTTTTCGGCGAGAAAAAGCAGTCGGAAATAAGTAGCCAAAAAAATACTTATAAATCAATGGAAAGTCACTCTTCCACTCGCTGCTGCTTGTAGAACATTGCAGGACACCACAAGGAGCTGTGCTGAGTCAATTACAAGCGCAAAAGTGCGCTAAAGCAGGCTTTATAGCAGGGGGTTAGAAAGAGCTAGGAATTGGCCCAAAACGGCCAATAAGCTACAAGTTACTGGGCTGGAACCACTCCTTTAGGGACAGATAGGCTGCTCAGAGCTCCCCACTCCCACTGGTGAACAAAGAAGCTTCCTCCTATCCAAACAAGGATATGGGCAACACAGGAACTGTGACACAGCCCAGAGATCAGCAATACCTGAAGACTGGACTATTCTAGTTCAGTAAAGGCAGGAAACAAGGATATTTTTTTTTCTTACAAAGTAGCAGAAAATAGATACAGTAACAACAGTAAATGCTTTAAATCGGCTAGCACACTTGAATGTGTAGCCTACCAGTTAATTTAAGCAAAAACAACTTTAAAAGTGCAAAAAAGTTCAGGAAAACAAACAGTAATGCAGTAAATCAACTTTGCAGAGCTTATTTAGTTATAGAAACTCGCTTTTCGGCGAGAAAAAGCAGTCGGAAATAAGTAGCCAAAAAAATACTTATAAATCAATGGAAGTCACTCGTCCACTTGCTGCTGCTTGTAGAACTCTGCAGAACACCACGAGGAGCTGTGCTGAGTCAATTACAAGCGCAAAAGTGCTTATTAATGGCAGTACACACTTTTCCACAAGCTCACTCCTTTATTTGTTTTAACGGTGCATATGGCAGACATGTTCAAGACATATTATACCTTTATTAATAGGTTAGAACACTCTTTTTGCAGGCTCACTCACTTATTTTATATGACATTGCCTGCAGAGATATTATTGCAGACACATGTTACCTTTCTTAATGGGTTACAACACTCCTTTTCTGCCTCTCTGATGTTTTTATCTGACAGTACATGCAGAGGACTTATTCAGGCAATTTTATGGCTGTATTATTGGACTACAACACTTTCTTTCATGCTCTCTCCCATATTTTATATAACAATACATGCAGAATAATCACTAACCTGCCTGGTGGCGCAGCCTTAGCAGCCTATCAGCATAGGCTTGCTGATTCGCAGCACGGTCACCTGCAGCTGTAAAGTAAATGAAGTGATATTTAGACATACCTATCCATTATACATACTCAATTATCAATTCTTACATACTGCATTCCATGGCTACATACTCAGTTATGGGGCATTCTGCATCCCACAGGCCTCCTGTATCCATTGGTTCAGGTGGTCCTGCTTCCATCTCTACAGGTCTGCATGGTGGTGACGGACCTGCTCACCAGTCCAAGGAACACCTGTGGCACTGGTGAGGTCATGAGCTAACCGGTTCCAAGCCTCTGCCTTGTACTCCGTCCCTTGGAACTGGCCCTGCAGGAGTCTTGACTCATGATGGTGGACAAGGAGCCAAACCATGTATTTCGACTCCTCGATGTCCCAATGTTGCACTCGGAAGCATGTTTCCTCTCCGACACCAGCCATTCTAACTGCAGATGTGAGCTACTATCAGTTATGGCATGTATTCCCGCCTATGGGGTTTAAATATGCTGCATTTCCCCGCACTTTTTTGTGATTGGCCATTTTTTAAAATTCTCGGCTGACTGGAGACCTGCTTAATAATGGTTAAACTACCATTAGTAAGTATATGTCTGTTAACTGTGGCTGCTTCCCCTAAGTTACCATGGCTTAGTGGTTCTGTACTTTGCTTGTGATGCACAGAGTCCTGGGTTTGAACCTTGTTATTAATTTTATTTTCATACTGTCCAGACAGGCTAGGGGGTGTGGCTGCATTTAAGCAACTTTGCTCTACATTGCTCCTTGGTGCCTACGGTGCCCTCGTTGGTGCAGCGCGCATGTCTGCGCACACAGATTGCACTGGTTAAAGCGCTATTTCGCTATGGGCACCTCTATTGCGCTGGGTTAACCGTAATTAAACTATGGGCAACTCTATTGCGCTGGGTGAAGCGCTGCTTAGCTGCAGGCAATTATATATCAGGATCATTTAAAATATTTATTTTGTTTATTTTTATTTATTTATTTTTATTTTTATTTTACATTTGTTGACCGGGCTAGTCCAGCTGGATTTATGTCCATTTTCAGTGGATGCCACGGGAGAAAAGCTCCAGTGGATTTTACAAGTTTGCACAGAAATAGGCATAATAAGATAACATTTATAAAACAGAGTAAGTTAATACATGTAATACACAAATATGAATAAGATTGAAACAGAGAGAAAAGATAAAATGTCTTTTCAAACAAGGAATAATAGAGATTTTTTTTTGTCATACTGTATATATGAGATACATATGTTTACTTAGATTAAAGGTGGTTGAGGAGGAGATGTATAGAAAAGGTTATGGTGGTAAGGGGGGTTAGTCGGGGTTTGTGCAAGGACAAAGCCATTGTGCTTTAAGTGACTTTTTAGTTGATTTTTAAAGAGAGGCAATGATGAGAGAGATGTCAGTTTTGTGGGAAGTTTGTTCCAAATTGTCCCCACAGAGTTTGTGAAGAGAGAATCTCCTGCCTTGTTATGGGATTTCTGGGTTGTAACTAGTAGTTTATTTGCTGAGCGCAGGTTTGAAAGGTTTGTATAGGGGGAGATGAGGCTAGTGAGAATAGGAGTATTAGTAGGCTGGTATAGAATTTTATGTGTGATTGAGAGTTGTTGAAATTTTAGTTGGTTATTTAGTTCAAGCCATCCTAGACATTTTAGGTTTAGACAGTGATGTGTTCTGAATGAGGACCCAATAGCAAACCTGGCAATGTTGTTATATGAAGTGGACAATTTGTTTAGGTTGCTTTTGGAAAGATTAGTGAAAATTGGGGAGGCATAGAAGAGAGTGGATCTCAGATGGGTTTGGGCAACAGTAGTTCTGGCTTCAGGGGTAAGAAAAGGTTTTATCCTATATAAGGATCCTAGTTTTTTGTTTACAGTTTTGATGGTGGCATTAATGTGAGTGTCAAAGTTGAGGTTGTGGTCAATCAGTACACCTAAGAGTTTTGTGGTTGTGTCAGGAGCTATGATTGTCCCATCGATGGAGGTAATCGAGAAGTGTAATGGGGTGGATTTGTTAGTTGGTGTAAATAGTAATAGTTTGTTTTTTTTGGCATTGAGGAGGAGGTGATGTTGTTGGAACCAATTTTCTACTTGGTTGAAAACTGATTGGGTGATATCATGGAGCTCAGATGAAGTGGTTGCTTTACAGATGAGAGTGGAGTCATCTTCGTATTGTATGCAGGTGGGTAGAGGAAGATTAGTAGAAAGGTTGTTAATGAAAATAGAGAAGAGTAGAGGTCCCAGGATATAGCCTTGTGGGACACCCAGAGTAATTGGGAGATGTTTGGATAAGTTATTATCCCAGAGGACAGCCTGTTGTCTATTATGCATGTAGGATTTGAACCATTGGAATGCTAGTGTGTCAAGAGAGAAAGAGTTGAGTATATTAAGTAGCAATTGATGGTTGACCATATCAAAAGCTTTAGCGAGATCAATGAACAGAGCAGAGGAGAGCATGTTATTGTTACGTTGTTTATTCATGCAGTCTGTGAAGGATAGGAGAGCAGTGGTGGTACTGTGGAATGGTCTGAAACCATGTTGACAGTCAGCTAGAAGGTTATATTGGAGAATATGGTCTAGAAATTGTTTGTGGATACATTTTTCCATAATTTTGGCTAGTGGAGATAGTAGTGCAATAGGTCGAAAGTTGGAGAGTTCAGTTGAGTTCCCTCCTTTATGAAGTGGGAGTATGTGAGAGATTTTCCATAATGAAGGGACGGAGCCTTCAGTTATGGTTCTATTAATTAGAATAGAGATTGGGTAGGCAAGAGGTTTAGCAGCAATATGAAGGTATTCAGGTGGTAGGAGATCAGCTGAGGCTGTACAGGGTTTGAGTTTATGAAGTAGTCTATAGATGAGGGCTGTAGGAATAGGTTTTAAGTGAAATGTAGGTGGTAAGGTAGTGGGGGGAAGGTAGGGTGGGGTTGAGAGGTGGTAGGGAGTTAGCTAGAGATTGGACAGTTTCAGTAAAAAAGCAGTTGAAAGCATCAGCGATCTCCTTGGGAGAGTTGTGGGAGAGAGTAGATGGGGTAGGAGTTTTGGAGTGTCCTGGATGTAAGAGTTTATTTATGCTAGACCAGAATCTTTGAGGTTGACTATGGTGATTTTGTTGTAGCTTGAAGAAATAGTTCTTTTTATCCTGTAATATTGATTTTTTTGGTAGCATTTCTTAGTTGTCTGAAATGCTTCTGATCAATAGGGTCTTTAGTGTGTCTCCATTTGGACCAGATTTTGTTTCTTTGTAGGATTTGTTGTCTGGTTTCTTTAGTGAGCCATGGGGCTGCTTTGCATCTAGTTCTTATGGAATGTGAGGGGGCATGGAATTCTAAAATCTGTAGAAATTTGGTGTTAAAGTGGGATACTGCTTCGTCAATTGGCAGGTGCTTTAAGGGTGACCAGTCACAGGCTAGTAGCTCTGCCTGAAAATTAGCTGGATTAAATTTCTTTTTGTTGCGGGTGATTTTAAAGGTTGGTTCATTTGGAATATAGGTTTTTTTGTCTGGATATGTAGGTTAGTGAGTGGTCACTAATATCATCAGGAAGGACACCTACTTTGTAGGAGACAGGGTGACAATTTATTAAGATCCAGTCTAATATACTTTCTTTTTTGGTGGGTTTATGGATTCTAGTGGGGGTGGTAATAGTTTGAGAGAAGCCGTAAAGGTTTATTTGGGTTTGTGTATTTAGTGTGGTACAGGAGTACCAGTCTATATTAAAATCACCAAGTACTATTGTTTCTTGAGGGAAGGATGTAGACAGCCAGCTGAGAATACTTTCTATGATGCTAATGTTGCTGCCTGGGGGTATGTAGGAGCATATTAAGTTAATGGATTTGGTATTGTTGAGTTGGAGTTTGGTGATAAGAATTTCTACCTTGGTTATTACAGGGGATTGTACCAGTATGGGAGTGACCTGTAAATGAGATTTGTATAATATTGCTATCCCACCACCTTTTTTAGCAGTTCGGTCTAGCCTCAGTATGTTGTATCCAGGTGGGAGTATTTCAGTATCTTTTGTAGTAGGTTTAAGCCAGGTTTCAGTTAAGCATAAGATATCAAATGAGTGAGTTTCAAGTAGAGCATGTAGTTGGCTTACTTTGTTAACATTCCTAATGTTTAGATGAGCTATGAGTACTGAATTTGTGGGAGTGTAGGGTGAGGTTGGTTGTCCTAGGGTGTTGTTGTATGGTCCTGGGTTAGGATGAATGTCCCCGTGAAGGAGAGGATATTTGAGAGGATAATATGCATGTTTCAGAGGTTTAGTATAAATAAGTTGTATTTTTCTAAATTGTGTGCATTTAAAATGGAAGACTCTGTGGTATTTAGGTGATAGATAGTGTGAGGTAGATGTTATGTTAGAGTGGTTAAGGATTTTGAGATTTACTGTTAATGTTTGTTGAAGGGATTGTTGAGAAGATGAGTATTGGAGATGTTTGTAATAAGTGAGAGTATAGGGAATGGAAAGCATTGATATTAGTGAGAGTAGGAATAGTTGTTTAATGTACAAGAGTTGATAAGTAGAGGGCATGGTGAGGGAGATGCTATAAAATGTGATTGGAATTATGGAGGTAGGAGTATATGAGGGTGTGGACTAGAAAGGTGTAAATGAGGTAAGGGGGAGTGGTTATTAGTATGTGATAGGCTGAGTAGGTGGTGGGTCAAAAGGAGTGGTCAGAGTTTAATTGATAGGATTGAGGGGGTGTGGCTTGGTAAGTATAAAGGTAGGAGCACTGGGGGTGGGTGGGAATTGGGGGTAGGGTAGGGGAGCGGAGTGAGCCCGCAGGGCGAACGGAGCGGGTTACAGAAGGTAAGTGAGAATCAACAGAGACAATCAGTAAGCCTCAGAGCCTTTAGGTTTCTCTGGGTGAGTAGAGTGAGATAATGCCGGAGAGAGGTTCAGAGTGATAGTAGAGTACAGGGGGGAAAAAAGCGGAGTACAGCTAGATAGTAAGAAGAGGAAAAAAGGTACTAGTGGAGTGACAGTAAAGTATAAAGAATAGATAGTTGGGAATAAGGTTTAATTCTAGATTGGAATTTGGTGCAACCTAGTGGGCAGACAGTAAAGGAGACAAGGTAACAGTATTAGATACAGCTAGAAGAGGAGTTATAGATAGCAGTAGGTAGGGGGGAGATAAAGGTAAATTGCTAAAGGGGTGTAGAGGAGGGAATCTTTGCTGCTGGTTTCTCTGCTCGCTAGCTTAGTTTTACTTCTTGGTAGGTAGTTATAACTACATAAATTGTCACAGTGATTGTTCACTGTTACATTGGCCATTTCACTGCATTTTACTACTATTTACACATATTTTTGTCTGGTATTATTTCATATACTGATGGGGAGTGGTGGGACTCGAACCGTGAACGCCTCTTCTTTGCGCAAACACCCTACCATTATGCTATCGCTTTTTGGTGTGATTTACATACACATTCTTTCTTATGCTCTTCCATGTCTGAATTGTTAACTCTAGCTAAGCAATGGGCACACCCGCTCACACACGCGCAAATACGGGCAGCTATTTTGGGTATTTAAAAAAATAAAATTAACTTTTTACTTTTTATAACTGTGATGGGGGTTTACAATATCAGGGAGTGTGGTGTTGGGTGCAAGGACATTTGAGCGGACTCGCTCTTGTGTATTTGCTTTTACTTTTCAATCACTCATAGGGGCGTGGACATTTAGACTGCTCGGCAGTCAGACATGCCCCCTACTTTCTTACACGGTCCATGTAAGACTTACAGTTGAGTCAGCATGCCCTCATGCATATTCATGGCATGCTGATGTCATACCGTTCAACTGCAGCCTCCGAGTAAGACTTATTAAGTCTTACACGGAGGATTTGTGAATCCGGGAGATAATCAAACTAGAACACTATAAATAGAAAAAATACATCTTTCTAATAATGTCTAGTAAACATCATGGCAAACAATATAAAAGTATAACATATACATAAAAATGTATACAGAAAAAGACTTTAAACTAAAATAAGTTTTGGCTAACTAATGCACTAGTTAATCAGAGGATATGAATCAAAAATGTTACATATGATCCTGAATCCCATTAGAGATTCTAAAACTAACAATGACCCTATGTAGAATAGGACTTTTGGTAGAATTATACAATGAGGACACCCTAACCCAAAAGAAGACAAAAGTAAGGGCAGTTGCATTTCAGCTTACACCTGGGATTTCAATACAATTAAAGCCATTATTAAGGAAAATCGGGCCATCCTCACTGACAATCAGCAGTTTGTAAGGGTTAAAGGTGATCACCCTACTTTTGTATATAAAGAGAGCAGAAGCCTACATAGCTACGTGGGAAAGAAAAACAAGGAACACCAGGATGACATGAGCACTAAAGTCTGTGGGCCACATAACTGCACCTTCTGTGAATACTTGATTGAGAGTGACTCATTTGAATGCCCGCATCTTAAAAAGATGGTGAAATCTTCAGCAGGTGGTAACTGCAATACTGAAAAGGTTGTATACAGGGCCAAGTGTAATGACTGCCCTGCATTTTATGTAGACAAGACTATGAATAAACTGAAAAGGAGGATTTCAGGTCATCTTTCTGCCATCATACATAAATGCCTGAGGAATGCCTTATCCAAACACTTATTAGAACACCCCAGACATTATGGTTTTAAATTTATCATTCTGGACTGTGTGGAGATGGGTGAGCTTGAAGGGGACATCAATGGTGTTTTGGAGGAAAAAAAGAATTATGCTGGCAGCTGAAATTAAATGGATTCAGAAAAACAGGACTTAACTATTATTGCTCTATTAAGAGAGTGCTGAATTTACATAAGCTGCCACACAGTCTGTAAAAGGTTTTAGGGATTTTATTTTTAGTTACTTTAACCTCAGTCCTGTTTCGGTTAGCCACAGTGGTGCAGCAGTTAACATTGCTGCCTCACAGCAAGAGGTTCTCCAGTTCAATCCTCGGGTGGGGTGCCTTCTGTGTGGAGTCTGCATGTCCTCTCTGTGGTCATGTGGGTTTCCTCTGGGTGCTCCAGTTTCCTCCCACATCCCAAAGACATGCTGTAGGTTGATTGGACATCTAAATTGGCCCTAGGTGTGAGTGTGTGCATGTGTGTGCCTTCTGTGGAAGGTTGGGCACCAGGCAGGCAACTCTACACTGTAAAACTCCACTGCCAATCATGAGCGGACAAGGTGATCTGCTGTGGCGACCTCTAACCGGGAAAAGCCGAAAGAAGAAGAACCTCAGTCCTGATTTGATTTATTGCATCACATCAGAGATTTAAATGTTAAATTCAAAATACACATTTTTGATGCCAGTATTACCACGCAGTATTGGTATAATTCCCCCATTTACCATACTGATGGATGCTCATGCACACACCTGCACACTTTTATAAATTACTAGTTTACTTCATCCACTGTTTTCTGTATTCGTGTATGTTTTCCTACTAGTTTTTGTATAAACATGTTTTGGGGGCTGTAAATGTGAAAACTGTCATGACAGGTGTTTTTTTTTTGCAAACTGACATTGTTTCTGAGCTGTTAACAAATTAGATTTTTTATGTGTACTAATATACATGGATGGATGTTTACTAGATATTATTAGACAGATGCATTTTTATATTTATTTATGTTCTAATTTGATTATGTTTATGGTTAGATAGCTGTGTGTTTTTTGTTGATTTTAGTTCTTGTCACAGATCTGATGGCTTTATTGCATTAGTCAGCTTAAAGCAATTTTAGTTAAAAATATTTTTATGTATATCTTTTTATGTATATGTTATGCATATCTTAATACCTGATCTTGGAATGTGGGTTGTGAATAGATAGGTAGTTGTTGTTGTGTCTTTCAGCTTTTCCTGGTTAGGGGTCACCACAGCGGAACTCCGGTCTGCTAATAATTGGCAGTAGATTTTTCACGAACGCCGAGATGCCAGCTCGATGTTCAACCTTCAACGAAGGTCTGCCCATTACGCATGTCTTTCAAACGCCCACCCAACCACGGGGAGGACATGCAGACTCCACACAGAAGGCACTCCCCGCACTCCAGCCGTGAATCAAACGGGAGAACCTCTTGCTGTGAGGCAACAAGAATAGATAGGTAGTGTTTTCCTTAATTAGGAATTACTTGGATCTAATCAGTAGTAGTGTGTGGAGGTGGGTACTTGCTGTTCTAAAATGCAGTTTTACAGCCCTGTTTATATTGTTTGCCATGAACAGACTGGTTTAAAATTAAACAATATGTATATTTTCCACACCTACTTCTAAGTATATAAAAGCTGATATGTTTAAGATTGTTAAAATATTTCTGCTGTTTTGTTACTGGGGATCACTTGTCTGCGACAAATAAAGGCTAGTTGCTTTGGAACACTATCTGGGTTTCATGATTTTTGAAAATTATTGTGACTCAGCTGATGAACCAAGTTTAAAGACCACTAGTTAGCCTGTTTTTTTTTAATTTCATGGGCTCAGAGAGCAGTGGAGATTTAAGCACTGGCACGAGTGGCAGTAGTGAGCCTTGTCATGAGCAGATATTGAAAAGAGATGTTTATTGTTTTCAAACAGACATATTGTTTACCTGTTTCTTCTAAGGATGGAGGCAGTTAAGAGTTCCTTATGTGCCACTCTATGTCCCAGCAGAATACTAGTATAAGTAACAAAGCTCAGAAGGTAGGCTATAGCCTAATCTACAAGCATTTAGCCTATTATTAAAACAGACTTCTAACTTCTAAAGGCAATGAGTTTGTGATAACCTGAGAATAGGAGAGTTCTTGCAAGGTGCATAAATTAATTCTCTTGAGTGTTCCTAGTTCTGAGGGGGATGGGCAGTTTCTGTTCCATTCTGGATCTCAGACACTTCAGACAGCACATCTGATGCATGTGATTTTAGATGTCATATCTCTAGAGGGTCTTTCATTTTCTGCTTTAGAGTCACTGAATGGTACTATTTTACATGACAGAGGCATTTTGCACAAGACTGTCTGGAGTCCAGTTTGGTCTTGCTGGGTGTCACTTCTAGTAGAGAATGATACCATTTGAGTTACTTTAATATACCATGCAATTCCATATTTTCCTTCACATGGCTGTCTGGCTGACTGTTAATTGCTACATTGAAGGAATTCCTTATAAAATTTGTTTACCAGACACTCACAGTGATGCAGTCCCAACAGTTGGCAATAATGGGGACAAGTCTTCTTTAATCACACCTTTCAGCATAGTCATTATGCACAAATAACTGTTCATTCTCCAGTTGTGCTCACATACACTGAAGTGAATGACTCTGCAGGGTATACTCTTGGTAGCACTGGTGAGAAGGAAGTGTAAGGTCTAAGTTCACACCTTAATGTGACGTTGTAGCTTCATGGCCACCATTATCTTTGTGATACTGTTTGCATAACTGTGGATGTAGGCATCACAAATTACTGTAAGTTGTCAGTGTTCTTGGAACTCCTATATACTCTGGATTGTTCTCCTTGTGTTAGACTCATGTTGTGAGTCCCTGGAATAGTTTTAAAAACATCCCTTCAGCCTCCAGCTGAGATATTGGTTAATGTAACTAAAAGAGGCACAGGTTTCGAGAATGGATAGTTTGCAGGTGGGTAGAAGTTCATCTTGGCTTCATCATCACTGAAGGAACATGGTAATCCCCTAGATAACGGACTTCACTATAGCCATTTAGACTTATGGCCAGCCTTCTTAGCCCTCAAGGGCTAGGAGAAAAAGCTGTACTTGTAGCCCCTATTAATTCAGCCTTATAACAAGTCTGTCTTTTCAGCAGGTTACATCCTTTCGAACAGACAATAATGTCAGACTGTCTAAGGCCTTCATCCATGTATTTTCTGGGTAATGGATTCAGAAATCATACCTGACTTGCATTCCCTGCATATGGCACTCTGAAGCTTAATCTGTTTGTCAACAATGGCATGTTTCTTGCTTTTCTGCAATGTACAGCATATCATGAGGGAGTTTATGATGGAGTCATTCTCTTTCCTGTAGCAGATTCTTGCATGCTTCTACCTAATTCCGTGATCCAATAACCTTTTGCACTGGAGAGAGCAAAAAGTCCAGCATTCATTTTTGCCAACTTGTAGTGGCCAAGAAAGTTGTGATTTTAAGCTACAACGTACTTAGCAAAACAGGAAATATTATTACTCAAACCAGAGAGGTTTAACTGATGTAGAAACAGTGCTGTCTCAGGACTGGGCTTCTGCTTTAGCTCCACAAATTCCACTGAGTCTGATAAGATTTTCTGAAGTGACTGAAACAAAAAAACCCTTCCATTAAGCACACATCTTGCAAACAGAAGAGGTTTTCTGTTTGGGTACAAAGTTTCCAATATTAACTCATTCTTTCAGCTTACATATCTTTTTGATGCATCAGAGACACCTTAATGACTTGGGCATAAGGCATTTAATTGTCGAAGTGCATGTGTAAGATGTTTCTGCCTATTGTGACCTCATATAGGAAGGAGTGTGGTTCAGCATCAGTTGTTCAAACAATTCCTTAAGGAGTGTTTCAGCTTTGTTCAGCTTTGAAGAACTCTTGATGTGTTTGTGTGTGTGTGTGTGTGTGTGTGTGTGTGTGTGTGTGTGTGTGTGTGTGTGTGTGTGTGTGTGTGTGTGTGTGTGTGTGTATCTGTGTGGATGGGAGGTGTTTCATCTCTGCACGGCTATAAAGAATCCCTGCCTTCTATGGGATGTTACTGTTATAACTATTTGTCACGCTTGTCCTGTGTTTGAACCTACAACTTTAACGGTTTTCAAGCTTGTTTCATTGAGATTTATTTCTCTGATGACTACCACTTTTTTCATAATAACTCAGATCCACAAGATCTCAGTCATGGGAAACCATATCTAGTCTTTTTTAAAGATTAACTATTCCTTAGGCCCAAAGTACTTCTCTTTCTAAAGGGGGTCTCTATGCTTTTTCCTGGACTAGTCCATTTATGTCTTCTTTTCTATGTAAGGGTAGGAAACCAGGGAATAAATTACCCTTCACAACTTGAATATACACCATCAGCCTTGGTTTTATCATTCAAGCATGCATATGTTTAATACAATGAACAATTTGTGAGTGGAAGGTTTGTAGCTAGCAAATCCCAGTCCAAGTTAATTGACAACCGCATTGTTTTTACCATCAGGCAGCAAACCTCCCGCAATAAAGCATTTCTGTTGAGGATCTCTCACACAGAGGCTTGGCTGCTCCCATTGCTTGTTTCAAGAATTTCTCCATTATTTTATGTCTGTGCGCTCTTCACAATTCAGTCTTGCGAACTTTAGTCATTGGATTCTACTCTGTCAGCTTCTACCCAGAAGTCCCTTATGGTAATTATAACAGATGCATTCTTAGAGTATTAGTTGATCTGTTTGAGACCTTCCTTCATGAATTAAAAAATACCTTCCTGCCCTTCACCTTCCTGTCTTTAGATGGCTGCCTCTCTTTCGATTCATCTGTTGGAGTTGACTGCATGAAATTCAACTGTGTAGCTGTGTAATCTCTGTTAACTCTGCAAGTGTTATGTCCTCATTGTTACGTCTGGATTTGCAGAACAAGTGCATGTTTTACATTAAGGAGTAAACAGCAGAGTTCAGGAGCAGAGAATGTTATGTAGCTTGTGTGCGATATGATAAGATGAATAGTTAGTGCGTGATGTCAAATAATGCACTCGTACTGGACATGAGCACGTATGTGCATTGGAACTTCTGATAAAAAAATCCCAAATTGTGACTAGTTGAAAGAGTGAACCTAATCACTGGTTTATCAGGGTGTGTCTGTGGAGAACTAGCCTCTCATTCAATAAATGGAATGTTGTATATTATTAGTTTTTATAAAATGAATTGAGCAATTAATTGCATCATAATTATGCCACTTAATTTATGCAGGAGAATCAAAGTCAAAATAAAAGCCATTTTAAGAAATTATATTATATATGAGGAAAAAGAAAATATAAATGCTAACAAAGATGGATGTGAAAAGTAGATGAGACTATAAAATGATAAATAGTGCAAACTAAAGCGCAAACCAGGTATGTACCACATCCTATGTCAACATCAACTGATGACCAGAAGGTTCTGCATGAATAGTGCTAGAAACAAGAACAATGCATATTGTTAGTGAGGAGATAATTAATTCTGGTAAGATGGTTTTGGAATGAGGAACTTTAGCAAAGTACACATAGGTCCGTGCTTCCTTCTCAGAGTATATTAACAAAGTATGTTATTCAGATAAAGAAGATGCCAATTTCCAGTGAAAACCCAAAAGCAGTCACACACTTGCAAGTTTCCAAAATCTGAAGGTTTGGTGTTGCAGTTAAAATGTCAAGCTAAACATTCTTGCTGAAAAGACATTCAGAAATATCCGAGTATGTCACATCCACAGTGAACAAACTGACACACTTTTCAGCACTTATTTCCGTTGCAGCTTCATAAAATTTGTAGTTGGGCAATATATTTATTAGGTTTTAGACTGTGCATGTGAGACAAAAGTAGCTTACCAAATGTGTAATGCTGTGTAACAGAGATAACAAGCAAAACAATAAGATTTCAGTTCTCCGAAATTTGTATCCCCATAAACCATTAAGGGAACATTTCACATCTTCATTGATTGAAGTATGGAGCATTTATCATGCAGAAATCTTTGCTTCAGACAAATTAATTTTGCTGTAACATCACATCATGGAAATTATTTTTTTCCTGAACAGCCTGGATAGCTGTTTAGTCTCACTTATTATTCTGAATCTCTTAAATTAATCATTAGATTCAAGAGTATTGATAAGATGTTTCTCCTGCATTTGAAAACAAAGGCATATGCATATCAATTTAATTCAGACATTGACTTAGTATGTGTGCCTTGCAAGTAATAGAAATGTCATTGATTATCTGTGTGCCATTTTTCACTGAAAGAAAACTTAAGACAGAAACTGAAATGTTTGAATAAAAGTTTGTATTATTTTGAAAAAAAGAAGTGGATTATTATCACAAAATCAACAAAGCACTGACATATTTTAAGCAAACACTGTTGTTAGCTACAAAACTATTACAAAATGTCTTCAGAATATACATTTATAAATACACACACACACACACACACACACACACACACACACACACACACACACACACACACACACACACACACACACACACATTTTATATGTTTTTGCACACACATACACACACGTATATATTTATCTAGCTATCTTAGTATCCAAAGGATCCTTCGTGGACCTACAATTAGACAATGTACAGAATAAATGGTTATGGCTTCATATTTGCTTCTTTCACCTTTAGATTCTACCTTCCTGAAGCTGTATTTTTTTTTCTTTTTTTAACTCGGGGTTATGTTCACTTTCAACAGTGTGATGTTGCTATTGTTATCAGTTAATATTCTTGTCAAAAAACTTATAATATTTAGAAAAAAATAATAAATATGTTAAAGCAAAAGGAAGTTATATCTTGCTAAGTAGCCATGGAACCCATTCATTTTCTATGGACTTTTAATAGAGAAGTACAGTCTTATATGAGGAGTGTAGTACGTTGTTAAAGACTGCAGTCTGCATAAGCAGAGCTGTATATAACATAAATATCACAGATAAGAAAATATACATATAATTATATTAGAGCAATGTGGATGCATACATGTGAAGATGAAGAAAAAAGACAGGCTGCTAATTATTGATTGCAAATTGTTCTTGAGTAATGTTTTCAAGTGATGTACCCCTAATTGGTGTCTTGTAATCATTAAAAATGGCAGTTAACACAGTTTTGAGACTTAAAGCTAAAAACAACTTAGGGTACTAAGGGATAAATGTAATCCGTAGAAAGGCATATGTCACCATTCATGAAGGATATTTATGTAATCGTCCATTTTTATTTTGCACTTTTGATTAACCTGATTCTACTGAAACATCATATCAGAGTAATTTCTATTTACATCTGATTGACTGAGGTGGATTATGGGGATGAAATTTGAATAATAAAATGCTTAAGTCATAAGGGAATAAATCAAAACCAAAATCATTACCCACAACTTTATCACATTGTATTGTTACTGTACTGTTTCTATTTTTAATAACATTTTTATATGAGAAATGTGAGTACTGAGTGTATACAAATGTAGGCCCCTAATGAAATCTTGAAATGGCAAGTGCCAACAAACCAAAAAAAGGCCAAAACTATGGGAGAAGAGGAAATCTCAAACATCTCTCTTCTTCTTTAAACTTTTTTTTTCCCAGAGGGGTGAGCTCCTCACAGCCCACAGATTTATATATACCAAATCCGAGATCACCATACCATGGAAAAAAGGGAATATGCTAAGAAATGGCCATCTTAGACTTAATATATGTAAGCCCATTTTTTCTGCCATTCAGTCTCCATGTTTTGGGATTCACTTTTCCTGTTTCTGACATTTCAAATGGTTACCAAAAAGGTTTGCTTGCTGATTGTTCACTCTGGGTATTAATGATGGCTGTCCTCATTTTTCAAAAGAAGATGTGCTGGACCTTTGGAAAAAATCCATTAGCAAAAATAGATGCTGATACAGTTCAGGTCAGCCAAAGCTCTAATGCAAATAACTGTTTCTTTCTGCTTGGCTGTGTAAAAAAGTGAGACTTCAGAAGCAGGACACAGGCTACGCTAACAATAACATTTGTAATGTAATGAGTTCTCCTTTAATCCTGTGAAATGAATGGCATCATTGAATATGACTGAATGGCTGAATGCACTGTATTCAGCTGTCTTTAGAAGCTGCATGCTCTATACTTCATGTAAATATGATGGGAGACATTGCTGTGTTATTTCTGATATCAGCCTTTTTTCCTAGACTAGGATCTGTTACATAACATACTACCACTGGACTATACATTTATTCATTTTAAAACTATATAGTTTAGCACCTTATCTTAAATTATGAAATTATGGTGTAGTCATGAAATCATATCTGCTTATATATATTTCTTACAAAATTAACAAAATGTTTATCCAACTTTGGTAATTCCAAATTACTAAATATTTCAGAAATGATAACCATGACAATCGACATTCGAGCAGTTCCAATGTCAAAAGTCCATGTTGTCATTAATGTTTTTGCAGGGGGGCCTCCTGCACCCTCTGTGTGAGGGGCTGTGCCCCACCACACCCCTTGCATATTATATATACCAATTCTGAAATTGCACAACAGTGGTATTTTATGGTATTTAGTCCCCTCTGGACGCAGCCTATCATTCCATCATCTGTCAGTCTTCACACTATCAACACTACCTCAACCTTTCAACATATAAACTACAGCCCAATATTTTATAAAGTCTCATAACCCTGCCATCCATACAACTATACTAATCACAACTAAGTCCACCTTGTCCAACTGAACTGCCTTATCTTGTTCCCAAACCTGAACCAAATATTTCAACCACAATCCTTCCAAGCAAACTCCTTCTTCCTCAGGCAGCTGCAAACTTTACCAAAACCTTGCAATGCCTACCACACCCTTCATTTTAAAAGCTGCCTAATATTCTTGTACCACGTCTACAATTATTCCAGGCCCACCTAACACACCTCATCTGGCACACAATCTGGTACCACTGCCAACAGGCCCAAATGAAAATTAACCCTTTCTCCACAACATCTCCCACTAGACCTTCTGCATCAGCGAAATTGGAAGTAACTTAAAACAGTCAACATCCATCCTACACTCATCTTTCCATCTTGCCAGCCAGTGAGCCACAAACCATTTCTCACAAGATATACCTCTATCCCAATACTTCCTACTGCATCTGTAAATGATTACAAACAACAATAAAATGTGAAACAGACATAGATTTCATTAAAGTAAGTTATATTACAAAGTATTCTGTGAGTATGAAAGAAATAAGGTATATAGTACACAGGTACTGACAAATTCTCTCTGCAGAGAAGTTAAAAATCATAGTATAAAAAGACCAGTTACCAGTGGAGTCCCCTAGGGTTCTGTGCTGGGACCTCTCCTGTTTAGCATCTACTTTTCTGTAATAAAATCCAATACCAAAGTACTCTGACTGATAATGTTTGCAGATATCTGTAAGCTAGAAGCAGTCACTGAATCCCCAAATGACTTACCCCTCCTGCATGAAAATTTGTCTCAAATAAATAACTGGTGTCAAAAAATTATCGTCTGAAACTAAATATGAAAAAAAAAATGCATTATTGTTTCCTTTGAGAACTCATCTATCCCAGGGAACTACCACAATGACAATACTCTCCTTAGAGCTGATCCATTTGTTGGGAACTTATACGGACAGTGACCTAACTTTTGACCAATGTGTGTTTATTGTAAGAAATTCTTTCTAAACTGCAAAGCTTATAAACAAAGGGATTGTGTCTAGATATAAGGATATCATTGTCACTTTTACACAGGCCTGATAAGGCCAGCCACTGAATATAATGCCCCCTTTGGCATGTATCTGTCCAGACATATTCAAAAACTGGAATGGCCATAGTGATACCTTGCTAAAATATGCAAGCCTAAAAACATGTCCTACATGGACCGACTCATAACCCTGCCACTGTACTCTGTATACTAGAGATTGCTAAGAAGTGATATGTGTCTGGCATAAAAGGCATCCTACAAACCATAACTGATGGATTTACTGAACATCAGCAAGTCAAATAGCATCAGAAATACTCTGTGGATCCAAACCTCTTTTGCAACATCAACAGAATGGTTTGGAGGGACATGTATATTTTACAGAGGACACTGCTGGTGTGGAACAGATTCCCCTCCATATAAAACTAAGTTAATTCCTGTTCATTTTCAAACACAACTTAGGTCTATTTATGGGAAAACAAAATTTTTCCCCAAGATTGTGTCCTGTCTTACTAATGGACAGAGGCAACTTCAAAAATGCTTCATCACATGCATGACTTCCCTCAGATTATTTAGGCTATGAGCCCAGTTATTTTTATTAACAGTAATATATATATATATATATATATATATATATATATATATATATATATATATATATATATATATATAAGTATCTGTCTTGGGATGGTTAAGGTCAGTCTATAACTAAATTGGATATGTTAATTTGAACACAAAAAGGGAAGCTGGCTAGGCTTAAAATAAGGGCAGCTAGTCTCCTTCTTACTAATGAACCTATAATAATTTAAGCAATATTGTTTCAGTTAATAATATAAAGATAGTTAAGGAGCAGGTAGAGAAAATGTTGAAAGGCCCACACAGATGCACTGTGTCATTATGTCAAAGAAACATTCTAACAGAGGCAAACTGGAAAGAAAAGGGGATGTTAAAATTCAGTTTCTTTTTGCTACCTGTACTGCCATACAAACATCACCAGTCTGAAACTTATGTGCTGATTAGACAAAGTAGCCATGATGCCCCTGATAAATCTTGTACTGCTCAAAGAAAACAGTAAAGTAACTTCAGTTATCAGTATTTCTAAGTAGCTAATAAAATATAGAAATCACGGCTGCCATATTTGTTTACCTTCCTATCGGGCTGTCAGTTATGCAATTCACATGTGCCTGTCTGGCAGCTGCTGTACCATTTTGTATCAGAACTATTTAGTTAATGTTTTATTTAGAAAAGGCTACAGAAATGCAGTAGAACTTAGAAAAGCTAGGTGCTGCTAACATTTATGAAGGGGCAGAAACTGCATTAAATGAATGTACTGTGTCAATGGCAGCATTTAAATGGGTATTTGCATGGTCCAATAGTAATCTATCCTATAATAATTACACTCAAATGAAGACATGCAAAAATAACAAAGTTCTGAAATACAATGTCACCTATATATAAACAAGATATGGTAATACATATTTAACAATAGTTTAGTCACCCCTGCATTAGTCATACTGCAAACTGATTCATTGATTAACTGTATATTAATGCATTTATTTCTGATGCATGTTTTTCTAAAGTAATTTTTTGTCAAACAGTAAATGAGTTTGTTTACATGCAGTTAAAAATGATGAGAAGAATGCTGCCTAAGCTTTAAGTGCAATTTCTTGTGCACAAATTCATGTGTTTACTGTACTTTGTACAAAGAATTGTTAAAGGGACTGTAATGTTGAGAATAAGCAATGACAATGTATGGTGAAAAGTCAGTTTAGCATGGAAGGCACAATATAGTACACTTAGAAATACAATTCCACTAACCTACCCTATTTAAAACACATAAAGATTTGAAAGAATTGACTTTGTGACTAACATCCTACTGACTGCATTGTGCACGAACATAACTGCTCTTCATTTTTTAAATTTCAGCATTGCTTTTCAATTTTTCTTATGTTTAAGTGTCTTGCTGTTTTAAAATGGAGTGTATTTTTTTGATTTAATTTCTCTTCGAGATGCTATCAATGCAGGGTAAAAGATTTATGCAACATATTTCCAGTTACTGGAGTATTTACATATTGTTTTGTTTTTATTATTTTATTAATTTGGGGAATTATACTTTATCTTGTGTAATCCTTTTTTTAATGTGATTAAAAATCTAAGTCATTTGTTTCTTTACTTTCAGACTTTCCTTCCACCGCCGATTATAATATGTGTAACATGTAAGGCGAAGGGGATCTTCTAGTTGCAATTATATATATTAAATATTTGTACAGAATATGAACACATTGACCTCTTTATTCTCAGATAAATGCTTTTATATTACTACATACCTCTCAACCACTTAGCACAAAAAATCTGGACAAAACCTAAAATAATGGAAAGACAAAGGCTCAAAAATGTGGACAAATTTTAAATATTGCCCTTAGAAACCTAGAAAGTTGCCAGAATAACATAATATGAGTTAAATTGCATTTTTGAAGGATACTAAGTCTCAAATGCAAATGCATGCCATTATTTATTATCTTCAATCCTCAGTGATTTGCCAGAAAACCATAAATTTCATGAGGAACAGTCCAAAGATATGAGGCAGAAATCTGGACATTCTGTGAAAATCTGGACATTTGAGAGCTATAACACACACATTGCAGCTTGTAGGCCGGATTTTTGTCACCTGTAGTAAAGCAATGGATTTATTTTTTTTCTTTCCTCCCTGGATCTGACCATCAGCTGCCACCAGATCCTGTCCTCATTCACCTGGTCTGCTGTACCCTCTTTAGCCTAACCTAGGATAAAACTGATCTTCATCAGGGAACAGCGAGAAGATCAAGCATGTTGTTGCAACATTATTCCACTTGTTTGGAGTGTGCCAAAGCTGCTGTGCCCTTGCAGCAAACTTGCCTGCTCCATGATCCCTAACCTTGATAGTTGCACGTGTACTTCCACTCATGTGCAGGCTCGTAATTAAGTGGCTCACTGCTCACTATAGCAAATGTAGGCTCCTTGATTCCCAGAAGAATAGGTTAGCCAACACTGATCACTCACTAGCATCTTCCTCATGTGGTCTCTCTAGCGTCCATCTTGCTAATTAGTCACACATCATCTGGGGTACAGTTAAGGCTTTATCCCTCTGTGCATGTGGCTGCCTCTTAAGGTAAGGTAGAAATTCATTGCACTTTTATAAGGTGGGGAAAAAACACCAGTGCACCATTTAGCTATCAAGTTCCAAACCGTTGACTCTTCAGTTTTATTCCAGAATGGGGTGTCTTCTGTTTGGAGTCTGCATGTCTTTTTTGTAGCCGAGTGGATGTTTACTGGATGCCACTGTTTCTAATTCCAGTGGCATGCTGTAAGTGAGTTAACACACTTGCCAATAACTAAGCATGCAATGTGCATTGGAATAAGTGTATATATATATATATATATATATATATATATATATATATATATATATATATATATATATATATATTCACTTTATATCTTCAAATTGTCGAAATTCAGTATGTCGAGGCTATAAAGTTGAAACCTAACAAGAAAGAAAACTCAGAAGCGCGAAATTCAAAATCTCACATACCGGAGATTTTGAATTAGCGCTTCTGCTGTCCACAAACACACACACACACACACACACACACACACACACACACACACACACACACACACACACACACACACACACACACACACACACAAGCTCTTTACTACATAAACGCAGGTGGGCAAGCCCCCCTGCACCACCCATGTGGAGGATGCACCCCCCCATACCCCCCCACTTAAATATTCTGACTCCGAGGTCACACTACATGCAAAAACACACAAAACACCACCACACAAACTACACTTTCCTCACACACACACATCACAGCAACAATAAACACTAACACACATCACAGCCCCTGCCCAAAACCCTTAACACATCAACACTTAGCTGAATCCATAACCACAGTGAAACACCAGAAGTGTATGTGAGGTTTTGAATTTCGCGCTTCTGAGGTTTTGCTCTTTTCAGGATTCCACTTTATGGGCTCAAAATACTGAATTTCGATATTTCAGTATTTCGAGCTTCTAAAGTGAATCCATATGTGTGTGTGTGTGTGTGTGTGTGTGTGTACGTGTCTGTATCTGTTGGCATGTGCACTCATGTATTCTATGTATGTATGTGTATACCTGCATCCTCTGATTGACTGACACCCTAACATGAATTAAATATATATCTTAATCCACTGGGTTCCTGAATAGATTTTTGCAATATGACTCAACTGGATAAGGCCACATTAAAGAATGAATAAATGAATGAATTATGTGGGGTGCCCAAGCCTTATAATTTCCTTGAAAAGGTGATGACCTGGGGCAGAGGGGAGAGGGTCTTTTAAAAGGTGTGCTCCCTTACTCCACAGTTTTGAGAAGTTGGCTTCTCATAGTGAAAAAGAAACTGAAGATGATAGAAAAGTAACCATGTGTTATGCCCTGTTAGCAATAATTCACCAATTCTGTGACTGTTTAAGAAAAATATTTTACAGATATTTCAGTGTAGACTTGAAAATAATGTTATCAGCCCCCCTAAAACCACAGATTTTCTGTCCTTAGTACTAGAGGGGTGCTCAGTCAAGGTCATCATCCATTGATCTGGAAATGGGCAAACAATAAAAGGAGCCATTAAGAAGTTTAGGCAAACAATAGGCATATTGCAACATCAAATATAACAAATGGAATAAGAAAAAATGCTATAATTTAATAGAAAAGTTAAACAAACTAGGTCTGGCTAGAGGCTACTGCAGCAATAACATGTTACCAAATTCTGTGTCTATGGACATTTTGGATTAATAATCTCTAAATATCATACAGGTAACTATTTCACCAAGCTCTGTATGCTATCTAATGTCTCCTGACTTTAATTGTGTCTGACCATGTGAATTGTGTGTCCCTATTAGAGAACAGCACAAACCATTGTATATAATCACTTTTTTATTCTTTGTTGTAAACATTGTTTTATACTTTTTCATATTTTTAAATGTTATCTATGTAAGTTTGTCTATTTGGAGCTTTTCTCCCCAGGCCTCCGCTGAAAATGGACATATATCCAGTCAGACTATCCCAGTAAACAAATGTAAAATAAATAAATAAATAATTTTAAAGTCCACGGAGTGCATTATATATGGCTTCATGATCTGTGATTTCAAACTATCATACACCTTGACCCTCACCAATTTGGTTTTGTCAAATAGAGATCATGTCTACTTAGGTTAGTAAGCTTTTTCAAGAGTGTAACAGAGGCTACAGTCTCTCTGGTCTGGCAAAGGCATTTGACTCCATCCCCCATTCTGACCATGTAAATAAACTAAGAGACTTGGATGTAAACCAGTGCATGTTAAGGTGAACAACAAATTGGCAAAAAGATAAAACCCATATAGCTAAAATAGCAGGTAATACCTCTGAAAGCAAGAAAGTAGCTAGTGTCCTCAGATGTTAGTCCTGCAACCCCCTCCAATTCAGCATAGAATTCCCTGACCTCCAAACAGCAAATCTAGATATCTGGCTAATAAAGTTTGGATGCTGTTGTCTGATCACCCCCTGACACAGTTTTACTACTGCTGAAATTAATTTGCCCTTACAAATGGAGTATTCAAAAAGGGTAAAATTAAAAAGGATAATATTTCTGCATTTGGCAAGAAAATCCAACTTACATAATAGCTTGTTCCTCACTCCAGACTGACATGATAATCAGAGAGCCTACCAGCTAGGTTAACATCTCCTTCTCTTTTGATCACCATGTAGTATTTGTAGTCAGGAAGTCCTTGTAGCACAAGTGATAGCCAAAGGTATGTCACTAGATCAAAATACATTATCTTTCCTCTGTGCTCTGTTCTAATTCAACCAGTTATAGAGTATATGTACCTGTCTAGACGGATCCCCTACAGATGAACTACAGCTGAAAAGACCAAAACCCACATAACAGACACCACATGGTCGACAATCAAAATGCCGACAATGGGGAAACAGTATGTCTCCATAGTGCAGAATGGAAAGATTTCCATTCCTGCACTGTAGTGCGATCTCGGAGTTGGCATATTAAAATTATGGGGGGGGTGGAGCCCCCCATGGAGGGTGTAGGGGGGCATAGCCTCCCTGCTAGCACAAAAATGGAAATTTTATTTTCCTTTTTTTGTGCAGTCATTACGTTGTCGGTGTTTCAATTGTCGACCATGTGGTGTCAGCTATGTGGGTGTCGGTGTTTTACGCTGTCGTTCTTGTGTAGGTGATCTATCTGGACACATCACACAGGTAGAAAAGCCAGTAATTCCGAAATGATTGCCTTTATTAAAAATCCTAAGTTACCAAGATGGGGTTCAAGAACTATCTCTATACTTGGTCTGTTATAAACCCTTACATTGAGATCTACATCTTGCATTCTGTACCAAGGACCAAACCATACTGATCTTTTACATCCCTGCAAGACAAACAGCACTAGTAACACTATATATAAGGATTTGAATCTCATGTTAGAAGGGAATTCATTATCCCCATGTTTTGAATAAACAGCCCTTATACATTAACCAGAGTGTTACCTTCACATTAAAGATTAACCTTGATGATGGGATAGGCATCCACAAATGGTTGTTATTCAAAAGGATAAATACTAATTTTGTTGAAATGTTTTTGTAAGTATAAAAGAGATACTGTACAAATCAGTGAATAATCATTTGTGTGAATCACATATGGCTGAATGTGATTTTATGTTGTGCAGATGAGTAGGATTGAGCAGGAAAATTGCTGTTTGAAAATTGGTTATTATGAATATATGGATGACTATTATAGCAGTCTGTGTGTGTGTGTGTGTGTGTGTGTGTGTGTGTGTGTGTGTGTGTGTGTGTGTGTGTGTGTGTGTGTGTGTGTGTTAGGGTTGCCACCTTTTCAAATGTCCAAAGTGGGACATTTTTGCTACAAACATCAGATTTTGCAGGCTGAAACATACCCACAGCCAGTTCAAAGGACAGAACTTCACTTTTTTGCCTAAGTAAAAGATTATCCTTATAGCATTTTAGTTGCTTATTCTGTTTCTTATAACATTTAGGTGTTTCAGATTCAGAATAACAGTTTTATGCAACTATTACATAAAATATAGGAAATAATTTTGTCCTAAAATCTCAGGACATTTGCCATTTTTACAATTTTTTTGCAGGACACAACTGGACTGTCCCTCGCAAAGTGGGACAGGTGGTAACCCTAGTGTGTGTGTGTGTGTGTGTATGTGTGTGTGTGTGTGTGTGTGTGTGTGTGTGTGTGTGTATGTGCAAGTGATATTATAGCTGTGTGTGTGTGTGTGTGTGTGTGTGTGTGTGTGTGTGTGCGTGTGTGTGTGCATCTATGTACGTGAGTGTGTGTGTGCATGTGTGTGTGCAAGTGATATTATAGCAGTGTGATTGCATGTGTATATGTGCAAGTGATATTATAGTAGTCTATGTGTGTGTGTGTGCATGTGCAAGTGATATTATAACAGTGTGTGCGTGTGTGTGTGTATGTGTGTGTGTGTGTGTGTGTGTGTGTGTGTGTGTGTGTGTGTGTGTGTGTGTGTGTGTGTGTGTGTGTGTGTGTGTGTATAAGTGATATTATAGCAGAGTACATGAAAGTGTGTGTGTGTGTGTGTGTGTGTGTGTGTGTGTGTGTGTGTGTGTGTGTGTGTGTGTGTGTGTGTGTGTGAGCATGTGCAAGTGATATTATAGCAGTATGTGTGTGTGATTGTGCAAGTGATATTACAGCAGCATTTGTGTATGTGCAAGTGATATTATAGCAGTGTGTGTGTGTGTGTGTGTGTGTGTGTGTGTGTGTGTGTGTGTGTGTGTGTGTGTGTGTGTGTGTGTGTGTGTGTGTGTGTGTGTGTGTGTGTGTATCTACTTGTGTGTATGTGCAAGTCATATTATAGCAGTATGTGTGTGTGTTTGTGCAAGTGATATTATAGCAGCATGTGTGTGTATGTGCAAGTGATATAGGTGTGTGTGTGTGTGTGTGTGTGTGTGTGTGTGTGTGTGTGTGTGTGTGTGTATGTGTGTACGCAAGTGTTCACAGCTTTGGGTTAGAGTTGTGGTTAGGTACGAAGATAAATTCAGTGTTCTGCATGTTTTGTGTTGTGCAGGTTGGTGTCCTTCTGTTTTGTGTAGTCGAACAGTCAGGGAAAGAATTTTAGCAATGTAATGTTTACGGTTAGGGTTAGAGCTAGGGGGCAGGGGTAGGGGTAGGGTTTCACTTAGGGTTTGCACACATGAATAATGTGTACAGGGGAATGAAAATAAAATCCTTTCCTTAACAGTACCACTACGTAAAACACTTGATTTTGGTTTTGTAACTGAATTTTACTGACCGAGGGCTTTTTAGTGGCAATAAATGTTTTGTGATTCATTCTTATTATTCATTTATTGTTTTGTGATTCTCTTTTTTAGTTCTCCCATTTGTGATTTGCTCTTTGAGTTTTCTGCTATTCATTATATATATATGTATATATGTGTGTGTGTGTGTATGTGTGTATGTAAATATGTGTGTCTGTATATATATATATATATATATATATATATATATATATATATATATATATATATATATATATATATATATATATCAATGGCTCGCAAGGGCAGTTAACCTAGTACTAACCTGTAAACCTAGATTGCTCATCAACTATCTTAATCACACCCAGATTTCCCATGTAATATTTTTGAATGGTTATAATCAATCTTTTAATATTGTATTCTATCATTACAGCTTTACAGAAATAGTGCCTCCTACGAATGAGTCCACAGTGGTCTAAATGCCAATGAAGCTGAAAAGTAAGGTGTACCAAACAGTGGTGCAACCAGTACTACTGTGTTATATGGGACCTAGGAAATAAAGGCAGAGCAGGTGAGGAAGCTAGAAGTGATGGAGATGAAGTGCCTGAGATCTGTGGTGTGTTACACATTGTGGGACAGATGAAGCAATGAGGATATAAAAGCAGAAGCCAAAGTAGCTCTAATTGCAGAAAAGGTCAATGAGAACAGATTACAGGGTTGTTGCACATGTGCTGAAAAGCAGATGACAATCCAGTGAAAAATATTTGGGACAGACAGGAAGAAATCAAGAAGAAACAAGGGCATCCAGCAAAGAGGGGGATGAATTGTGTGAGAGAAGACTGGTGACATTCCGGCATAAGGGTCAATGAAGGCAGGAGAGTTACAATGAATACAGAGAGATGGGGAAAGTTGACACGACACCCCGACCTCACATAAAAAATGGGAAATAGGAGGGTGATGATGATGAATGAGTCCACATAATGTCGATCTGCCTCTATTTGAGTTAAAATGAATGTAAATCAAAATGTCTTGTCACACTACCACTTCAACCACAAAGTTGTATGTTCTGTTCTGATGATGCCGAACTGTATACTTTTTATCACAGAATATCCTTTTCAGCACATCAGGGTTTATTATGAACTTTTTTAACTGATGAAAAATTTCAAGATATTTTTATTAATTTTTTTTGGGGGGGGGTCATTGATGCATTGAAAGTGGATACAAGTGGTGGGGTATAGAAGTGATGACCTGAAGAGAAGGAGACAGTGTAGAAAGTCAGACTGAATTCTGTTTGTATAAAGCACTCAGCTTATCCTTCAGGTCACTATATGGAATGTAACTATTTGGATGTTCTGTCAGTATAAAAATCTTCACAGTAGGTTTAGCAAGCTAATTATATTACCAGCTGTAATGTACAAGTAAACATTACTGACATACAGAGCCTGGCTTTCTTTAATTCCAAGCACTGCACTCCATGGTTAATAAACTTTCATTGTTTCCAACCATTATACCTATAAGTCGCATTGACTTTTATTTCAAGATTGGGAAACTTGTCTTTTAAATTCCTTCCCCTCTTTCTTACAAACACAGGCCTGTCCCCCACTGTTTCAAGAATTCTTGAAAAAGCACTTTGAATTTTCTGATTGCTTGCAACCAGTACCTTGATAGCTTTTTCATCAGCAGATGAAGTAATTAACATTGCAGCTGTAAAAAAAATATATATATATTTTTCTTAGTACTCTTTGCTTCTTTTCCCAATCCGACTGGTCAAGAAATAGAATTTTGTCTTTTCTTACTTTTTATGAAAAGCTTATTAATTGTTTTCACTTCTGAATAAAAACCTCAGTGTCAAGTGTGCACTTTTTCTGTGAAAAGAAAAAAAAACTTGTCATCAATGAGGTAGTTCACTCTCACAATTTACATTTTATTAATATTGTTTTTCAGGGACATTGAAGGCATACTGTTATAAGACAGATCAGCATTGCTATGGACTTTATTTTTGGATTTTTGGCCAGGAGGGACCTATTTGACATATAATTTTCCAAGTCTAAACATTGTTGCTGGAGTCACTGTAATTACACATAGACTTCAAATATTCACTGTCTGGGTTTAAATAAATCATAAAACTCTTAGGTTCTTACAACCCTTCTCTGTATAACAAAAAAGTAAGGAAAAAAATGTAGAAGGAAATATAGTCCACAAACCTGGAATTTAAAACTTACTCATTTTCATAACCAGGCAAAACAAAAATGGCATAACTGGGAAACATCACTTCTCCTATTCCTACTCTGGTTACGTGTTTGTAAAACAAGACTCAAACTGGATAAAATTATAAGACAAGTTACAATCTAGAGATTCCTTTAACAACTTTATTTGCATCAGAAAAATTACTTTTTAAGAGATCCCTCATACCATATTAATCCTAAGGTCATTGGGGATAACTCAACATAAAGATTTTATGACTACAGTGGCCAGGATATCTTTTTCACAAATTGATCCAGAATTAGAACTTCTAATAAAGTATTTAACAAAAGACTTCCAAAATAGTTAATAAGCTTTTCACTTAGGTGAAGAAAGGCTGGGGTTCTTTTGCTAATAATCCCCAGGATTCATGAAGGTTCTGTGCAAGAATAAGTTATTCTTGCACAGAACCAACCGTGTCCGTGTAGAGCAGCAGCTCGCCATCCATATCCATGAAGGCGCACTGCTCTACTCTTAAACAGACACATTCTGTGTGTACGAGTGCAGGGGGTGTGTCTGAGAGCAGTGCTCTCAGTATAAACATGCCCCCTGCACTCTATAATTGCCATACGGCAATCTAAATATAGCGAGAGTGTCAATGGACACCATTACTTGTCAACTGGACAAGTAATCTGGACAAAGCCATGGACAAATGTGAGATATTTGCTCTCACAAATGCACAAAGTGGAAAGAATGACAGGCTTCACATTAGCATGAAGTACACAAGGGTATGAAGTGTAAAACTCAAATGTCTGTCATCATTTCCTAACACATTCCCTAATGCTTTGCCACTAATCTACCAGAAAGCCACAATGTTATGAAAAATGGACCAAAAATATAAGGCAAATATCTGGGAAGTCTGTGACAATCTGTACAGTTGAGAGGTATGGCGGACACTGTTAGTGTCCGTGGATCGTAACTCAAATGCAAAGCCTGCCATGTCATCACTGTTGCAAAAGCAGAGCCCCTCACAGATAATGTTGCAGAAATCAATGTGCATACCCCTACAGTACAAAAATAAAACACAACAGTTTAATTTTTGTTTTCAGTCCACAATAAAGTTTAGGCGTAGTTGAGCAGGAGTGCACATTGCGCAGCTCTGCTCAGCCTAGCTTACACATCATAAGGAGCTAAATAGGTATATACTCCAAAGCATAGCAGTGTGGAAATAATGAAATGGGTAACATGTTTGCTTTGCAAGTAGTTGTTCCCGGTTCGATCCCCAGTAAAGCGGAATAGCATTTTACATTTGAAAGCAGTACATAATTTATTTTTTTAATAATTAGATAGTAAATAACATGCATTTGTTAACCAGAGTAATGTAGTAGGTCCAGATGTGAGCTGTCAGTGTAATAAAGTTGTGAAACCCCCATATAAACACAAGTGCCCTATACAGTATAGCCACACAAGAATATATGTAATGAAAGCACATTGGGGGATGTCAGGGAAGGTAAACAAAATTATAATATGCCAGGAATGATGAATTAATCCCATACAGTTGATAGTCCATAAAATAAAACATAAGCAATGCTAAGCCTTGCACAGCTATGCTGACCAGGTGTAAGCATTGTGTAAATATGAATGCTAAGCAATGAGTAGCCCAGCTAAGTGGATTTGCCCATTGATAAGCAGTGCTGAACCTGCCCCTTTAAGCACTGCCAACCTTAGCTAAGCAGGTTTGCCTGTAGCTTAGCTCAGAATATTCAAAACCATCCAATCATGGCAACGGGTGGGAAATCGGCCATATTTAAAGCTTGTAGGTGAGAATACAGCTCATAACTGGTTGTAGCTCCCCAATGTAGGCAGTATGGCAGGTCTTGGAGAGGGCATGTGCTTTCGGGCACAGTGCTGGGGCATACAGCAGTCCAAGGTCATGGTAGGACACCTTGATAAAAACCATGATGGGAGACTGCTGCAGGACCAGTACCAGGGCTTCCAATATAAAGCAGAGGCCTGGGAAAGACTCACCCATGAACTCACCAGTGCCATTGGCATCCCTCAGACTGGTGAGCAGGTCTGGCACCACTATGCCAACTTGAAGTGGAGGAAGAGGGAGTTCTTGAACCAGTGGGTCCAAGAAGCACAGCAGAGGGGTGATGTCCCTAGCATGTGCAAGTATTCATATCAATAACTGTTTACTAAGGTCCAGCCTGTGTATCAGATGGATAGGCATGCATAAATGTTTCTCTATCTTCTTTACTGCTCCAGCTGAGCGGGTTGTGAACCAGGAAGCCCATGCCAGCAGCTTGCATTGGCTGAGTCGCAAGGCTGATGAGTAACAATCTAGCTTATAGTATTCATACCAAATAAATATGAAGGAGTAGAATGTCACCTGGTAGTATTAAAAATGGGTATGGCTTGTACTGAGTAAAGCAGACAGTATTACAGTAATAGTCTCATATAGGTTATATATGATTAAAATGTAACTGCCTGTCAATAAAATTCTAAACCTTGGATTGGTTGTGTTTACTCTGGTATGGTATGAATTGAAATGTGTACAGGTTATGCATAGCAACTATAGCTCTGACATCATTAAACAATCAAGTTTCATCTGACAAAGTTAGTGCCTCTGTAACACACGAGATTAACTGATATTAAAAATATCATGCACCAAGATCTGATATCCGAATAGTAATGTTATGTTAATCACTGTTTTCCACTCTGTGCTATGTCAAAAGATATGTTTAGGAATGTATGTAGAAGAACGTTGTAATTAGAAGGTCAGATTGCACAACAAAGAGAGAATGACACAGACATCATTCAAGAAAAAGTCAGCCATTTCTTAATAGCTCCTTCTGATGAAATGCAGCCTTGTATTTTTAGCAGAAACAGCCACGGTTCGAATCCCGGGAATGGTAGTTAGCTATATGCATAATTTCAACTAGTATTTTGTGAATATGTGAAGAAACAGTCAGGTAGTCTTAAACATTCCCTCCGCTGGTGTTCCAGGTAAGAGAAGGTATAAAGTAGTTATAAAAAGGCTGTACTTATACTGTGTCCAAAACCCATGGTCCAACCCCAAGGCTGAAAATGACAGTAAGATAAATACATACACCAAGTGGTCTCCCCCAAGAAATGATCAAAAGTCTCATGGTGTCACAGCTACTGGTCCCTGATACCAACAACCAGGGTGACCAATAAAAATCAAGGCAGAGTATGGCAGTAACACACACACACACACACACACACACACACACACACACACACACACACACACACACACACACACACACACACACACACACACACACACACACACACACACACACACACACACACAGTATGAGTGAACATATGTAAGCCTGACTATGTGAATATGGGTAGAAACAGTCATGCAGTATTAACAAACATTCCTTCGACAGGTCTTCCAGGTAAGAAAATGTATAAAGTAGCTATAAGAAGGCTGTAATTATACTCTGTGTACAAACATACCACTGCCAAACCCAAGGCCATAGGATGTTGTAATAATACCTGTAGAGTAATGAATAGAGCAATTATCATTAAAGCTGTGACCACTGCAAGACTCTACATTTGTTAACTGACATCTATCCCTCTCTCCCCCACCTTATTGTCACCAATAATCTAAACACATAAATGAATGGGTATGTTTTCCACCAAACCTACTGTTGGGACATGTGTCCTGTTGTTCTACAAATGTTGAAATGTATTATAATTAATTTTCTCTGTTCAAATACTATCATTGGTGGCCTGTTGCTATCAATGTAACCTGCATGCTGGTGTAACGTCCACTGGGGTTCCATATAAGCATGTGTTCTGCTTGCTATGCAAATGTTCCAAATCTGTTGTTTTGGGTTAATGGGAATACTCATGCATGCTGTTATAACTAATCCTAGAATGTATTTACCATTACTAACCAACATATGTTCTAAAACTGCAACACCATAGCACTTCTGGGAAGACCAGTCCCAGTGGATCCAACTCTCCCACCTCATCTGGCCATGGCACTGGGCCCCGGCATGTCTGGGTCCCATCCCGGGATTCCCTCATCCACTGGTCCTGCACTACCTTTGGGTGGAACTGCCTCAGGGGATGGGGCTCATTCCCCCTGGGCACAGGCGGGTTTGGTGTATAGCGAGCTCCACAAGAAATTGGGAGATCTGCTATGCCAGCTTGAGGGCTGCATGGTGCAATTAAAGGGTCAGTCTGCCCCTCCTGCTCAGTCCCCACCACAGCCAACTGAAGGTGCAGTGGTGACTGCCCATGGATGGGGACCTCAGTCCCACTGTATCCATTTGGGGGCTTGTGGGTTTTCGATTACGAAACACCCCTCCCTGTCCAAGGTGTTTACCTCCACATTTGTCATACACCACCCCTGTATGCTGTCTTGTCTCTCTTGTCTCTCTTCCTACCCAACCTACCTCCCCAAATATGCCTACTATCCTTCCCCATCCCACTCTTACCTTAAAAAAAGGGCAATCTGTTCCCAAAAAAAATGTCACCCCATACATACCTGTCCATTTTGCATGTGTCAACTGGACACATGTAATCTTGTCTAACTGGCTTCACAACACATTATTGTTGTCCTCACCCCTCTCTCTTAGAGGTTTTAGTGTCCAAATTTACCTCCAAATTCACTATATATGCACATCTGTTGCTGTAGAAGAAAGCTATGGATCTTACCTACACCCATCCTACACATCCCTAGCTATCTTTCATATTGTTTTACCCTCGTTATGCTCCCTTTTTCACCACTTTTCTATCACCACTTATTTTCTTTTCTTTTAAAGAAATTAGCATGAGGGTAAGTGGAAGTAAGCAGTAGTAAGTGGGACTAAACCTGCTTGTGTGGTGCTAAGCGATGCCTGCACAGGTTAAGCACTTTTAAGGCTAACTGTATGCTAGCATAGTTAACCGGAAGTTAGCATTGCTTACCACCGTGCAAATCTACACACAACTGCTTAAAGGCATACCTCTCAACCACTTAGAACAAGAAATCTGGACAAAGCCATAAATAAAAGTGGGACAAAGTCCCAAAAATAGGGACAATTTTTAAATATTGCTCATACAAACTTAGAAAGTTGATAGAATAACAGGCTTTGCATTTTTGTGAATTTTCTGAAGGGTATGAAGTTTGAAACACAAATGTCAGTCATTATTTTCTAACTTCAATCTCTAATGATTCACCACTAATGTGCCAGAAAAACACAATTTTATGAAAAATGGACCAAAGATATGAGGCAAAAATCTGGACATTCTGCGAAAATCTGTACAGTTGAGAGGTATGCTTAAAGGTGCCTTAATCACTCTGTATCCAACAGCCCTTGTTCTGCCCAGCAAAAAAACAATCAGCCCTGCCAAATCTTGAACCCAGGACCCTGCATACCATAGTCACAACAGCCTACCACTAAGCCATTTGAGCTGCAGATATGTCTAATGTTTTTTCAGACATATGCAGCACAGTCATTTAACAGTAGGGAAAATGTATATACATATATGATGTGTTGTGTTGGCAATGTGGTTTTGGTGAACTCATTTTCAGGTAAAATTTTTCATGGAACTGATAGGTTCTCTCTCTCTCTCTCTCTATATATATATATATATATATATATATATATATATATGTGCGCGTGTGTGTGTGTGTGCACGTGTGTGTGTGTGTGTGTGTGTGTGTGTGTGTGTGTGTGTGTGTGTGTGTGTGTGTGTGTGTGTGTGTGTGTGTGTACACACACACACATATATATATATATATATATATATATATATATATATATATATATATATATATATATATATATATATATATATATATATATATATATATAATGGACATCAGATCCACACTCTGAACCTCTTATTGCAACAAATCTGCCCAAAGACTATCTAACTGGGGGTGAAGGGGCCCAATTAAGGACCTCTTTTAATGATTGCCCTTATCGCTTCCTCCCCAGCAGAAGTGTTTTGCCTTGCAAGAAAACAATAAGGCCTACTTAGTCTTGAACCCAGGGCTCTGTAAACTACAGTCAAAGCCATGTACCGTTACACCACCTAACCATGCAAACTACTGATGACATTCCAAACATATCACATAGTACAGTCATTCAACAGTAGGGAAAGGAGTCCATAGAATCAGTCAGGTTCTCTATATATACATGCATACATACTCATATATATATATATATATATATATATATATATATATATATATATATATATATATATATATAGAAAGGTGAATAAATATACATATATATATATATATATATATATATATATATATATACAGAAATATATGACAGCTACAAACACATGCAATCAGAGGGTCATGCTGCTGCACAGTAGCAGTCTAAGTCTGAAAATGCACTCACTGGAATTATTCCCTAAAACGGGGAACAATGACATCTGTGCTGTAACAGAGACCTGGTTAAATGCAGCAGGAAGCACCCCTGTGCTACCAGCCTATAACTCATTCCACAACTTCTGCCTTCAGAATTTGGACTGAAGCTCCAAAGATGGTGGTATTTGCATATTCATTAAGGATGCCCACAACTCCAGAGTGGTATACCAACATTATGCTTTACAGATCCTGTCGGCATTGTCAGCATTGGGTAAGAAAGTAGTTCAGGTTGTAGCCTGCTATAGGTACAAAAATATGTCCCAAGACTCACACTCCATGTCCCTAACCATCATGAAAAGCCTTTTCAAAGTTAACTATGGCTTCATAAAAACAGAGGTGGCTAAATTCACGGCAGCCATGCAAATGGAGAGTAGTTGCATGACAGCTGAGTCAAACAACAATGCACTATGAATGCCTACACAAGTGCATGGATACCGACATACCCACTAGAACCAGGACCCTCACCTCCAAAAAAGGAAGCTGATCTGGTGGTCTCCAGCCTTAAAGAAACTGTACAACAGAAGGAGGGAACCAATATGGAATAAGTTGAAGTTCTAAGACTGGAAATAAACCATTACCAGCCTCAGTTAAAAGTTGAGATCCATCATCAAATTCTACAAAGTTAGCTGTGAGAACAGAATTAGAGCACATAGTAAAGACAACCACAAGGCCTCATACAGTTATGTAAAGAATCTCCATGGCAATACCAAGATTTGTTCTGAGCTACTAGACAATGGTACCTACCAGACTGAGCCAATTGCCAATATACTGGCTGACATATTGTGTGCAAACTTTACCCCTCTCTCCTCCCCAATGGGCCAATCACAATACCAGTACACTGCCAGGCACCCAGTATTACTGCAGCACAGGTTTAAACACCGCTGCCCATGGCCAAGAATACAGCTTCTATAGGACCTGACAATATCCCTGGCCATGTTCTACATGAATTACAGAGTGACCTGGCACCTCACCTGTGTGCCCTGTTCAAGCACAGCCTCACCTCAGGCTTTGTCCCTACTGAATTGTGCACTGCTACAGTCACCATTGTCCACAAATGAGGTGTGACTACAGACCCTGGGAAATGCTGCCCCAACTGCCTGACAAGTCTGTTATGCAAAACTATGGAATGCATCATCATGCACCTAATAAACAAGGATATGGGAATCTGCAGACTCAGGATCCCACACAGTTTACTTTTGTGAAGGGTAGTTCATGCCTCCTCAATCAATCTGTCAACTTCTAGGCATCAAGTCACCTGAGCTGTGGATGAAGGCAAGGTGGCACATACAGCCTACCTTGATCTGACCAAAGCCTTTAATACATTCTCCACTCAGGAATCATGCAAAAACTCACTAAGCTAGGCATCAACCCCTATATCACTAGGTGGGTTGCAAACTGGTTCACAGATAGGACACATAGTGTGGAAATAGCTGACTCCAAGTCAGACTGCTGAGCGGTCATAAGTGGAGTCCCACAGGGTTCTGTCCTGGGTCTTCTCACGTTTGGTATCAATTTCTCCGAAGTTCATGCCAACATGAAGGGGCTCTTTCTGACAAAGTCAGCAGACAATTGCAAGTTGGGAGCTATTATTAACTAACCAAGTGATGTTGGCATCCTACTGAAAGGCCTCACTGAGACCAATGACTGGTGTCAGAGCCATGGCCTTAAGCTCAATGTCAGAATATGTGTTGTCATCCCCTTTGTGGAAAACACTGTTCCCATGATTTACCACATTGATGGTAGTCACCTGAACAAAGAAGGCGTTATATGAGAGCTTGGTACACAGGTTGACAGCAATGTCTCCTCACCACCACATTGCCACTGTGGTCACAAAGTCCTTCTGTGTGGCACATCTTAGTACTAACACATTAGGATCTAGGAAGGAAGAGGTCATTGTCCCCATGTACTCTTCTTGACAGAGTGATACAGTTTGTTTCAGCATACGTACTCTGATGGATGTAAGGTAGGTACATGAAATATATGTCCTCATTTTCTGATAACAATCATATCATTACAGTTATTTACCAGAGAAATGATAATAATCTGTAAAAAAGACCAGAAATATGAGCAATAAACCTGGACAACCTGAAACAATCCACTCAGTTAACAGGTATGCTCAGAACCCCATTCTGCAATGAATCTGGACCAAGGCTGACAAAGTGGTGGGTGGAAGCCATAAAAACGGGAATCTATCTGAAGTACTGGAGCAGATAAGCTTACACAGTTGCTGTAGTAGCACCCTCTTGTGTGCTCTAACATATATTTACTGAAATAGCACACGTAATTGAATTAGGACATCTGATAAAGGTAATTACATGTGTATTTGCAAATATATCAGGCACTACAGGGATGTAACAGCAGTGACAAACATGCACCAATGTGAAAGTGCATACCCACAACCAACATTACCACAGTCACTGTCATATACCATTGAGTCAAGTAAACACTAAAGTATATGGACTGTGTGAACAAATACATCGTTGTTTGCCACTCACACACTAGCCCTACATATATAGTCCAAATTGTCAGTGTAGTCTGAATCCTGACCTTGACGCAGGACATGTCTCAGTCTGCCCCTACAAACACATACAGCCAATAGATCAGCATAAACTGGAGCAGCAAGCACAGTCAGATAAAGAAGGAGCCATAACACTTACACCCACCCCCTCCATAGACAGCACAAATAAGATGTACACATGACATGTGTACACAATAATGACAGTCTGTTAACAATGGCCAGACATACACAGGCCTCTCACATGCACAGTTCACCTCAGAATGCACAGGCTCAGGACTCATATCTAAGCCATCTTCCCTGACATGTCTGTGGGTCTACTACATAACTGGGATGGTAGCAAGAATGAAGTCAAGAAATAATGGTAATAAATATGTCTGCACCTGACTGACATCTGGACAAAGCCTGAAATCATTTGGGGACAGAGGCACAAACACAGGGGTAGATCGGGTGTACTGCTTTTATACATTGAGACAGTTGCAGATGTCACTGGGTTTGTTGTAACATCTTTTATGAGGAATATAATGGTAATACCAATAGATGTGAGTATTTACAGACTACATTCCCAAGAGTCCATGACTCATTTACCAAGGATGTCAACTCCCTGGGAAACAGACAAAATATAAGAGGCAGACATGTTGCCAGTCTGTGGACAGTATGCCAGTGGAGAGGTATGTCAGAGACATATCACTCTGAGTCGTAAAGTATCTCACCAAATGCATTTCCACACAAACCATGTCAATCTATCAATCCAATATGTGTATAACAGCACTGATGACATAGAATCTGTTCACAAATCTGGGTATATGTCCCCCATGTTGTTTGACTGTCTCCACATGTCCTGTCCTGTGACATATTGCCACCTACTGTATGTGAATCTGTAGGCCACCGTCTCTGTAATGTCCCTCACACAGGCAGGAAAAAAGTTCAAGGCCCACATTACAGAATGTCCCATATGTCAGAGCTAGCAGCAATGTCCAGGCCCACAGCAGAATACAATGTGGGCACCTACATAGTGGTATGGCTGTAGCAATACCTGCTATCTCCACATCTATACAGAGGACAGACAGAAAGTAGATACCAAACAGATTATGCATTAGGATGAATGTATTGAAAGATAGACATCTGAAAATGAAAGGTATTCCATTACTACATGACAGCAGTCCTCAATGACATGCCCAAAAAACATAGTAATCTACAGCTAATATCAACATATCAGATCAATATCCAATAGGAGATACATTAAAACATACAGCTCAAACAACAAGAACAAGATAGTCAGTACTCAGAGTCCAACTTTGCATGCAGGGGTGTATGGTTCCAGTACTACAATTTGCAATCTATTCTTACTTGGAAAAGCAATGTTAAAAGTACTAACGCAATATTACAATATGTGTTAAACTATATTTGTCAACCAGTGCACTGTAGCTGGTGTAACATACAAGTGTGACTGTATATAACCTGGGATACTACCCTTGTTTGAAAAAAATACAAAGAGAAAAGATTGTGGTACTACCCATGTATATGCAGGTGTCCCATACAGTATACTCACACCCCTTGCTACTGTAATGACAGCACATAGAAGCATGTTATGTACAGAAAATTAAATTCACTTATTAAAGATGTCATTACCCTGCTATTTTATCAGACTGGAATGTGATCATTGGTTACTAGGGTGATCAATGCTTAGCAGGTTTCAGCATTGCTTAAATGTAAATGTTAAGCACATTTGCACAGTGGTAAGTGAAGCTTACACAGTGTAAGTGCCTATTCGTTTAACCATACATTAGCACTGCTTACCATTGTGCAAACCCACACAAATACTATTAAAGCTGCTCAAAACTGCCTTAATCACTCTGTATTCAACAGCCCTTGTTCTGCCTAGCAACAAAATAAATAGCTCTTGTAGGTCTTGAACCCAGGACCCTGCCCACCACAGTCAAAACACTTTACCAGTAAACCATCTCAGCTGTAGGGTCTTAGGATGTTCTCTCAGACATACCCTTCTTTACAACCAGTTTACAATAGGGAAGGTGCACTGTGCAATTAGGAAGGATTGCTATATATATATATATATATATATATATATATATATATATATATATATATATATATATATATATATATCTGAAAAGAAACATACATAGAGAGAGAGAGCTGTAGGGAGATCCATATATGTGCACAACAGTATATAGATACAATAAATATTGAGGTGTGTGTGTGTGTGTGTGTGTGTGTGTGTGTGTACAATATATGCATATATACATATATATATATATATATATATATATATATATATATATATATATATATATATATATATATATATATATATATATATATATATATATATATATATATATATATATATATATATATATATATATATATACATACACACACACACACACACACACACACACACACACACACACACACACACACACACACACACACACACACACACACACACACACACATATATATATATATATATATATATATATATATATATATATATATATATACACACACACACATTAATATTGAGGTGTGTATATGTGTGTGTGTGTCAGTACTCAGAGATATAGATAGATAGATATGCATACATGTCCGAAAATGCCCATATAAACATATGCTGCTGCTAGACCACCCATAACTGGGGCAGCATGCACAGTTGGATGCAAAAGCAGCCATGACACTCACATCTGCCCCCCCTCCCACAGTCCAAATAAATAAGTGAACAGTACACTGCTAAAAAATCATGATAGGCCATACACAGTGGCTAGACATACAGCAACCTCTTAGCAAAACACATAAAATGTCTGAACATAGCAAAGAAAAATACAACCATCCAGTAATTCACAAATGTTTATTATACTCTGATGTCTTGGCCAAAGCCTTCAAGGAGTAAAACATTACCAGAAATACATGCATTAATCACAGAAGCAATTAACACCTAATTACATAATTAAATACACAGCCTCTAATAACACTCCTCATTTAACCCCCTACAGGATAAAGTATCACAGTTAATATTAATACATTGAGTTTGTACATAACAATTCTCCTTTTATGAATGTTTCATCAAACTGAGGAACAGATTTTTCAAAAACAGTACTTTGGAACCCACTACTGTCCCCATGGTGGTATTTATTCAAATATATGGCTATAGAACTGTCATCTTTCTTATCAGTTCTATCTGTCATGTTCTAACAGCCTTGTTTTAAAATGTGTCACTGTCCCCCACATAAAATATGTTACAATGGCATCTAAGAGCATTCTCTATACACCATCCTCTTGAATGTACAGACTTCTACATGTTTCCCAGCCTTTCCCCTCAGCAGGAATTACAGCACTAAATAATGATAGCTATATAGTATACCTATCAACCTACTACTGTATGACATCTGGACAAAGTAAGACATAATTGGTGGACATAGGCCCAAATACTTGGCCATACTTGAAATATTGCTGTTATACACTGAGAAAGTTGCTGGTGTTACAGCCTTTGCTGTAACCTATCTTTTCTGAGGGATATAAAGTCAGAAAAACAAATGGATGTTGCCATTGACATAATGCAATCACCAGAGTATGCTACTGATTTGCCAAGGACAACACCTGTCTGGGGAAAAGTCCATACATAACAGGCTAACCTGTGGCCATTATATGGATGGCCCTACAGTTTTGAGCTATGCAGAGACAGAACTTTGTCAGACTGAAACCCATGCAGAAATAGCATGCGCAGACAAAGCCTGTTAAACTAGCAGTATTCCAAACATATAGCAATAATACTCACATTCTGCCTCTTAAGTCTTGAACCTTCTCCACCATTTAGTTGGCTTGTCTCCACAAGTCTTGTTGTAAGAGCTAGTAGCTCACACAACTCAAGGATGTCTTCCTCACAAGTAAGGGAGAGGGTCAATGCCCACATGGAGTACTCATTTGCCATGGCATTGGCCATTGGAAGAACTACAAAGCTGCTCTGTATGCAATTAGCAAGTGGGGAATCCTGATAGGTGCACAGGCCATCACCTGGTCATAAGCATCACCTACAAAAGACATGCTGCCACCTATTCAAACCAGCTCTATCCCTGTAGTGCAAAGAGAGAGAGAGAGAGAGAGAAAACAAATAAAACATAAACTAGTAAAACGAAGAAAGGTAAGTGGAACATGTAAGCATGTAATTGAATGTAGTACTTGGTCTGTAATAATGGAAATATGATTTGGAGCAATAAATTTCCCAACAAGACTTGCTGTACTAATGTCCTGCTGACAGCTGCTATGGCCGTAGCATCCGTCCCTCACTGCAGTGGGAAAGATCACAGACATACCTCTCAACTGTGTAGATCTTCACAGAATGTCCACAGTTTACCATCATATTTTTTGTCTGTTCCTCCTGAAATCTGTACTTTTCTTGACAAACACATGAGTTTAAGACTCCACATCCTTAAGAATAATCACCATAATGCAAAATGTATCATTCTACAAACTTCCTATGTTTGTAACAGGAATATTTACAGTCTGTCCCAATTTATCCCCCCATCATTTTAGGCTTTGTCCAGATGTGATTCTCTGAGGGGTTGCGAGGTAGGATCACAGCTCAGGAGCCTGATTCACCCTGGGAAAGGACAGCTCATATATGACAACCATTAGAGTGTCTGTCAAACAGTTGTAATTGTGTCACTGCTAGGCCATTTAATGGGATGTTGTCCATATCCATGTTACTTGTGAATATGAGTATGGCACATGTTTGTCTTGTAAAGCTAAGAGACCAATACAGGGCATGTGCATAGTAAAGTACTGTTACAGACATGTGTGTTGAACTGCATGTGATATATTGAATTAATAAAATTCAACTGTACAGTATTCTAATGAACAATAATCACATTTGTGACTGACATCTGTAGTCATATACACATATACCTGTGTTATGTCAGCCAAACCATTGGCAGGTCTGTGAGCAATGACATTGTAACCTATTTGCCTACTTATGACTGTTGGACATCTTCCAGGTTATCACAGTGATGTCAAAGCCTACTGTGCAATCAACATGCTAATGTATGATGCAGCTATATTAATACAGTATCAATACTGATGTCCCTTTTGACAACCATTTATGTGTGCCATTGTCCAGACGTACTGCTATAACAGGTTGAGAAGTATGATTGAGCAGCAAGACTGTAAATACAGTGTGCCATACTAACAGAGGACAGAAATGTATATCAGGTATCCCCTGAGCACATGCATGTATGCTCATATTCAGCTGGAAGGCACAAAACTAATCACATGGGTTTCAAGCAATCAGGAAAATAGGTTGTGCATGTTGCACATATGTAATATCACTGTCAGTGCATACAACAGACATAAATGTGTACAGCTACTGGTTGTTGCATTGTCCTGACACTGATATGGGTACTAGAGAAGGCATGTTTATCAGGTAGTAATCTGAGAAGTGTCCAACTGTGTTATGACCCTCTGTCCATGCCTACCACTACCAGCTATATCAACACCTATATACAGTGGATATCACAACTGTATACACCCCTGTTGGAATGCCAGGTTTGTGTGCTGTATGACAGTCAGACCACAGAAGATCATTTCATAATGTTTCTCATCTTGAATGTGACCCCTAACCTGTACAATTCCATGGAAATACAATCAAAGGTGTTTCTAGGTAGGTGAACTATTGCCAAGTGAAGATGTGCCATGATGTTAGAGTCCAAACCAAGATGAATGAATGCTGTAACCATCTCAAGAGGTACATACATAACATATCAGTTTAAGGGTGTGCACACTCATTCAACTGACTTATTGTACTGATTATTTCCATGTGTTTTTACAGACCAGATTGTTATGTTTTCAATTGAATTGTACAGACTATAGGTCACATTACAGGTGGGAATTGTTTTGAAATGAGTTATTGTGGTGTCATGTTCCAATTACACAAATACCAGGCATTGTAACTGGGGTGTATACCCTTTATATCCATTGTAGCTATTTGGACACAGCAGTACCTGACCTGCATAACTAGACTGCACCAAGGTAGAGTAATCCCCACTGGTGGACAGCAGCTATACACAAACCACACAATAGGTTGCGACATTGGCTGTACAGGGATGCATAGGTGCAGGCAACAACTTGGAAGCAAGTCCATTTATATCTGAGCAACCATGTAAGTTCATAGGTGACCTCCTGTAAGGCTGACTATGACTAAAAATCAGACATATCCAAACCACCAAGGACAATTGCAAATGTGTCTCCACATATGTTGTAAGTCTCAGAGGAAACAACACGATTCACCCTGTACTGGGGGTAAAGAACACCTCATACACACATCTCATGGATATAGGCAGCCTGCATCACACAGGTTAGGTGGGAATATTGCCATCCTGTCCACCCCAGTTGTACAGGGGGATATGCACATCAACCACACTCCTCCCCTCTGCGATGGTGAGCATGTACATATTACCTACTGTTGGCAACAACAGCATATCTCCATGGGGCATAATAACATCACTGTCTTCCACCTACATGAACTCAGGCATGTGATCACAGCTCCATCACACATCACAGTCAAACACAGACCTGTCACCATCCACACACCATCCACATGGAAGATGGCCACTGTCAACCCTCTACACAGAAATGAATGGAGAATAGAGTTATGTAATCAAGTGCCCAACATTGGGGGGTATAAGATAGTTCATGGCCAGGAGTATAATGCAAGCTGCTATAGCCATGATAGCTTTGAGGGTTATGGTGTAGTGTGGATTATTTACAAGTAATATCCACTGTTGATGTGCACCTTGACAACCGTATGAGGTCCTGTGACCTTTTTCCTGTTTATGTCTTCCAGGTAACACGCAGAAGGCTCGCCTACCAGCATTCTCTTTTGGGGAAACTGACATCATCACCCAATATGTGATTGGACATTATGCCCTGTTATTCAGACGGAGAGCAGAAGATGTGTGTGAGAGGACTGCCCTGTGCAACAGTGTGGTCCACAGGGTAAATGATGCTGGCCTGCACAGCAGAACTTATGAACATGTGCAGCATCGGGCCAACAACCTCATCTGCCATGCCTGTCAATGGGCTGCTGCTGTAGCGAGGGACTGGCTAACCACAGGTGGGGGATCAGCCATCCAGCTCCCACTGACACCCTCCAAGGAGCTCCTCACAAAACATGGGGTACCCGCCCAAAGCACAAGCCATGAAGCTGAGGAAAGCATTGTGGAGGTGGATTACACACACACACACACACACACACACACACACACACTGGATGAGGATCATACTGGTAAGGACCCAGTGAGGATTAGTACATTAATGTATCAGACATACATGTATCTATGTTGTATCTACATCCATGTGTCAGGTCCAATTGCAGTTGTGGATGGGGTTTTCTAATGCACAGAGGTGCACATCTATGGTGAGGACAGAACATTGTATATTATAGGGTTTAGTACTGTAGATGTGCAGACATGCTGCATCCATCCTGTACCAAGGCCACATGTGAGTCTGCTGACAATAACAATCTCTCACAACCACATAGAACCCTCTGGTCTGCATATGGGACAGCAGCCTGAAGCTGGTGAGTATGACATTGTTCTGTAGTTGCCTGGCAATAACCCAGGCATGTGAAAGGCTTGCAATTTGCCATGTACACAACCATCAGTAATAGCTATATTGCTTTATGTAATAGCTATGTTGATTTTTTTGCATGTCCACTTGTGCTGTGGTTAACTGTATTGCATCACAGTGGTCACCACCTGTAGCATGCCTCACAACTTGTCAGTGCAAAGACATCTGGACAGAGGCCAGCAAAATGGGCTGGACAAACGGACTAAGGTAGGGACATGTGTCACACATTAGTGGTATACAGTGGATATAAATTGTGTACACACCCCTGTTAAGATGCAAGGTGTTCCTGTTACATACTAGCACCACAATATGTCAGACTACACCTCTTCCAGCCTTTAATGAGACCCGTAACAGGACCAGTTCACTTGTAAAACCAAGCATCTGGAGTCATGTATTGTACCTACAAGGCTGGCCACCTGTGAGGACAGCAGACATCATATCAGCATGATGTTTCAGTCAGGTATGATACCTCATGCTGCCATATGTGTCAGTACACTCACTGTGGCCTATTTGGGTATAATATCACATACATGGGCATTGTTAAGGCACACAGACCACTTCTGACCACATATAGGTTGCAAACATATGGATATTCCAGACAATTCTGTTCAGCGGACTGTACAATGGTTTAACCTGCTGCATGTGAGGCAGATGCTGTTACCATACTATGTAGAGTAATGGCAGCGGGAGGTTGTCACCAGCTGTGTATGGTATATACATCAAAATGGTATAAGTCACACAGGATTTGATTCTCACCCACAGCATTGGGATTAGAACTCCTGCCTATCTTGATATTCCTTCTATAGTGCTGTGCAGTTATCAGATGTGCCACAGAGCTTATAGATTTCCGCCTTTTCCAAAGGTACTTCTAAGGTGGAAGACATCAACAGGACTACTAAATTGGAGTGAGGGGAAGTGAAAAGGGTAGTACACAGGTCAAAAATGATGTAACCCACACACTACATGACTCTCACACAAACACACACACACATCCAATCAGTTGCCAGTAGTGTGATTAGAACTCCTGCCTGTCTAGTTATTGTGACTATACTGCTACACAGTTATCAGACACTCCACAGAGCATAGACATTTCCATCTTTTCCAAAGGTACTTCTAAGATGGATGACATCAACAGGTCTACCAGATGGGGTAAGGGAAAGTGTGAAGGCTAGTACACAAGTCAAAAATGGTATAAGCTAGACAGTACATGATTCACACACACATACACTTGCAAGTATTGGGATTAGAGCACCTGCCTATCTAGGTATGTCTATTATAGTGTTACACAGTTACTGCACACACTACAGAGCTTACTGAATTTTCACATGGCCAATGCTGCTGATAACTGCACAGCTGTGGTAAAGTATTACAGGTGGCAGACAGTCTGCCTTCTGTTCCACCTGTACATCATATTATTTCTTTCTGTCTTGCACTTCAACTAGCATTATGGCTTGGTACTTTACCAGGTTATTGTATCAAGAAGTGTGGCACACCTGGGAGATGTAAGCAGTACTCATTCATCACAGATATAGCCTCAGTGCTTACTAGTTATGTCCACTGCTCCTAGCATGTTTGAGGGTGGTTTTCTGTGCTTTCACCCATTACCCTGGTGCAACTGCTTCATGTACACAGACAATCCTCCCCTCATAAATCCAAACACTCATACCTGTGAGGGCTACCCATATATCACCCAATGTGGACATATGCACTCTCCAGCAAAGGCTGGAATAGCAGGTCAAGAGGATAAGATCAACACCTGCACCACACCATGTTGAACACATAGCTCACCATGACACCCACTTTGACAGCCATGATATACAGTGAAATGCCACATACCCACCTTCGCAGAGGCACTCATAGGTTCATAGGTTCATAGGTAGGTACTAGGCTATTGGCCTAGCCAAAAAGGTACCCTGGCTTTTGTCACCCAAGAAAATTATTTTCCTGTGCCCCTGTCAAGCAGAACCACAGAAGTGATCCTCGGGGTGAATTTCCTATTACCCATCCAATCATCAAGATTTTTTTTGAATAGTGTTAATGAGGAGCTCTGTTTGACAAAGATAGGTAGTTCATTCCAGAGTATGGGAAGTCTCTGGGACAGGAATCTATCCCTCCAGCATATTTATTGTGATGACAAGGTTTAGGTCCCTAGAGCATGTAGCTCAGAGGGATTGGGATTTCTTTAAGTGGAGCATGTCCAACAGCTCTGGGTTTGACATATCTTTGTATGCTAGGCAGAGATTGCCTCTGAGTAGGCGATATGCAACGGAGTAAAGCTGGAGTTTTTTGAGACGATCTGCATAAGGCATCTGTTTGAGGCCAGTAATCCTCTTTGTGAGGTATTTTTGTGGCCTTTCCAGGTGTTGTAGATGTCTTGTGAGGTACATACCAAAAGGGGCATTGTACTCTATAATGGGTCTAATGAGTGATGAGTAGAGGGGAACAATGACCTCTTTTTTTCTGAATGAGAAACCTTTTGTGATGAGGTGTGCCATGTAGAAGGATTTCCTGACCACTGTGGCAATGTGATTATCAAAGGAGAGACTACTGTCTACCTGTGTCCCAAGGTCTCTTATCACACTTTCGGTGTTAAGTAGACTACTGCCTATGTGGTAGTTCATGGGTACAGAGTTTTTACCAAAGAGGATGACAATGCACTTTTTGGCATTGATCTTGAGACCATGTCTTTGACACCAGGCATCTGTCTCAGTGAGGCCCTTTTGTAGGATGTCCACATCGTTAGGAGTTTCAATTATAGCTCCTAGTTTGCAGTCATCTGTGAATTTAGTTCGCCAAAAACCTTCTGTGTTAGCCTGTACTTCAGAGAAGTAGATACCAAACAGGAGAGGACCCAGGACTGAACCCTGTCGTATTCCACTTGTCACTGGTCTGAAGTCTGATTTAGAGTCTGCTACTTTCACAGTGTGGATTCTGTCAGTAAGCCAGTTGGCAACCCATCTTGTGACATAGGGATTTATACCTAGTTTAGTGAGTTTATCTATAATTCCAGAGTGGGAGATGGTGTTGAATGTCTTGGCGAGATCTAGATAGGCTGTGTGAACCACCTTACCCTCATCTATGGCTTTGGTGACTATTTCAAAGAAGTCTATCAGGTTTAGGAAACATGATCTGCCTTTTACAAACCCAAACTGTGTGGGGTCCAGAGTTTGCAGATCTCCAATGTCTTTGTTTATGAGTTCCATGGCCTTGCAGACGAGGCTCATCAGGCTAATGGGGTGGTAGTTCCCAGGATCTGTTGTGGCCCCCCCTTTGTGGAGTGGGATAACTGTCATGGTGCGCCATTCAATGGGCACAAAGCCTGAGGTGAGGCTATGATTGAACATGCTACTTAGATGGGGTGCCAGTTCATTCTGTAGTTCATGTAGAAGGCAACCTGGGATGTTGTCAGGTCCCATGGATGCTGCGTTCTTGGCTTTGGAGAGTGAAGTTTTTACCTGTGTAGCCATGATTACAGGAACTTTGCATTCTTCCAGTATAAAGATGGGCCCTTTAGGGGTTGAGAGGGGGGTAAAGTTAGCACTGAACCCATCTGCCAGGATGTTGGCAATATCAGTTGGTTCTGTATATTTACTGTCATTGTGCTATAACTCAGAGCAGATCTGAGTGTTGCCATTGAGATTTTTTTACATAGCTATAGAATGCTTTGTGGTTGTCTTTAGAATCAGTGGCAATTTTGTTTTCATAACTAGCTTTGGAGGATTTTATGAGGGATCTCAGCTTCTTACTGAGGCTGACCAGGGAGTTCCTCCAATCGTGGGATTTTACTCTTTTTTGCAACAGTTTCTTTCTTCTGTTGTAGAGTTTGTTTATGGCAGAAGACCACCAAATTGGCTTCCTTTTTTTGGAGGTTAGCATCTTGATTCTGTTAGGGATAGCACGATCCATGCACTGGTGTAAGTGCTTATAAAGTGCATTTGTGTAGGATTCAGCAGTCGTACCTCTGTTGTCCATCTGCATGGGTGTCGTGAAGTCTGCTACTTCTGTCTTAAGAAGCGTGAAGTTGGCTTTGGAGATTTTTTTTACGGTTGTTTTCCTAATGGGGGGGTGGGAGCGGGATGTGATGTCTAGGGTGATTAGCTTGTGGTCGGATCTGACCAACGAGGAGCTGACCTCTGGTGTGGAACACCAGTCACCCATGTTGGTGATGACCAGGTCTAGGATATTGCTGCTCCTGGTGGGGGTGTAGATAAGTTGATCCAAACATTGGAATTGATGATTTACAGAAGACGTTGAGCAAAAGAGTTGGTACATGAGTAGTTTTCCCAGTTAATGGTAGGGTAGTTGAAATCACCCATTATTAGATTGTCGGGTTGTACCTTAATATTTTCCAGTGTATCAGGAAAAGAGGAGTGGAAATCCTGGGGCATGGTGGGGAGTCTGTATCAAGCTACAATCTGGATTGCGGTTTTGCCCAGAGTTAGTTGAACTTGGATAATCTCGGATGCATTATGCTGTGCAACTAGCTTGGAGGTGTGGATATACTTAATGAATATGGACACGCCTCCACCTTTAGTGTTTCAGTCCAGGTTTGGTGGCCGAAAGGTGTGGTATGAATTACAGCCTGGTAATGCAGGGGTGCTCTCTGGAGCTTTGAACCAGGTCTCTGTCACTGCACAGATGTCAATGTTCTCCATTTTAAGGAGTGCCTCGAGTGAGTGCATTTTGAGGTTTAGACTTCTAGCATTGAGTAGCATTACCTTCAGATTTTGCTTGCTTGTACCTGTTATGGTGGTGAATGTGTCATTTGAACCTTACCTAAAAAAAGGCACTATAGGGGTGGCAAGAGCCTTTGCCAGTATCCGGAATCCCAAGGGTGACAGGTGCAGGCCATCTCTGGCAAAGCAGCATGGTCTGTCGATCATGTCATCCCAGGCAGAAAGATACTGGATTCCCTTAGAATGACACCAGAAGCTTAGCCAATTGTTAAAGTCAATCATTTTGTCCTTGTCCTGTGGTGTCATTCTGGGTGATGGCAGGATACTATGCAGGGCTAGGGTCATACCGGCCTGGGCTACAAGATCGGAGAGCTCCTCCATGTCTCTTTTCATGTAGTCCAGGGATGCCTCAGGTCATTCATACCAACATGGACAATGACAGAGTCATATTTGTACTTGTTGTGGAGTGACCTGAGTGCATGCATTACGTGGTGGATCCTGGCACCTGACAGGCAGCTGACAGCAACTTTTTCCTTGTTTAGCCTGGTGAGTGGAACATCAGTGTGCCTGACTATAGAGTCACCTATGACTAGAGTGTTGGGTACGTTATGCTTTATGGGCTGTAGTTGAGTGGCACACTGAGTATGTGGGCTATGTGTCATTTGGGTTGTGTTGGGGGGGTGGAGGTTGCTTGCATTTCTGCTTTGGAGGTCTCTGTTGTTTGGACAGATTTGTACTGAGATCCTCCTTGAATGTAGGTGTGTGTTTTGTGCTTCTGTGTGTGTGTTTTGGTGGTGTAGGTTTTGAGGGACTATGTGATGAGTGTGATGAGGTGCAAGTGTTTACCTTCTCCTCTTGACTGTCTAGGCCAGTCTTTGGTGATGAGAGCTTTGCTTCCAGTTTGGCTATATAAGTGCATCTCTCACAGGTCATAGTGTTGGGTGGTAGGAGGAGAGGGTTGTCTGTGTACATGAGGCAATTGCTGCATTGTCCCAAGATGCCCAGATTCATCAGGTAGACAGGAGAAAACACCGGGAGCTGACCTTTAGACATGCCTGAATTGGTGCTTATTTATTAAGTACTAAAAACTGTTTTCCTCTGGACAAGTGAGGAAAGTTGAGTGCTGTAGTCATTTGTAACTTATTTAGTGCTTACAATGAGTTCTGAACAAGTGCTGAGATCAACGAAACAGATGAGTGCTAAAACTAAAATGCTGGCTAGTTGCAAGGGAAATTTTGAAGAACAGACTTTATGGCGCCAGGAATAGTTTAACCCCAGTTAAGTGGGGGGGGGGGCTTAGGAGCTCACAAACAGTCCTGGGCACAGCAAATCCATATCTGACCTGCCACAGGAAAGGGGGGAAGCAAGCCTAGAATTTTTTTTCCAGTAAAGTGGAAATGGAGAAAACTGGAACATAAGTTAATTCAACATTAAGAATCTGAGTGGGTTGGTCTTCACAAATGTTCTTTATTAGATTGAGTGAACTAATTACACTAGACTGGGAGGAGTGTCACAGAACAAATATACAGTATGGGCGGGCAACTGCAAAGCCACCAAGTATAAAAACACACAACACTATGGAGGGTGGGTGGAAAAAATTACAGTTCCTAGCTGTAGCCACTAAATGAAAGTTTTAAACAGATCAAGGAGCAGACTCAAGAATGCTTTCACAAACAGAAAATACAACTCTTATTATGAAAAAGCAGTTTACAGTTAAGTAATGTTAAAACAGTATAAAACAGTACATAAATGCAGTGAAACAATAAAAAAAGCTTTATAAAAGTGCAAAAATATAGTAGATCAACTGTATAGCACAATTATAAGCGTTTCAGAAGTGCAGTTCAGTGAAATAAGTGTAAGAAATAACTTAGCCTGCTCTGGGAATCTTAAGGAATTTCCACTTATGCAATGCAATCCAGAGCCTGACAATACAAGCAGAACCTTTATAAGACACAGAGTTTATATAGCAGTAAGAATGGAGGAGCTGGAAGATCAGATTACTACTCAGCCTCTGCTATTACCCAATCACTCTTACTACAGAAGGTCAGGAGGCCTTCTTAGTCTCAATAATAATGAAGACAATCAGCAGAAAATGGCTGCCAGAAACACAGGAAACTCAAACAAAACTACCAGCTTAGACAACAGGCCTCTATCAAGATTATGCCACCTGAGCAGAACACAGAAACCTCACTTTAAAAGCATAGAAAGAACACCCACAAAGAGAAAAATACAAGCCTCAGTATGAAAAAGCAGTTTACAATTTAGCAATTTAAATTAAAAAAAACAATTATAGTAATGCACACTATTACAGTTCCTAGCTGTAGCTACTAAATGAAAGTTTTAAACAGATCAAGCAGCAGACTTGAGAATGCGTTTAACTGTAACAGACAAAAATGCACAGAACTCACAAACAGAAAATACAACTCTCAGTATGAAAAAGCAGTTTACAGTTAAGTAATGTTAAAACAGTATAAAACAGTACATAAATGCAGTGAAACAATAAAAATGCTTTATAACAGTGCAAAAATATAGTAGATCAACTGTATAGCACAATTATAAGCGTTTCAAAAGTGCAGTTCAGTGAAATAAGTGTAAGAAATAACTTAGCCTGCTCTTGGAATCTTAAGGAATTTACTCAATGGACATTTACCCAAACAGCACAGACCAACAAGGCAGACACCCACTCAGACACCATGACATGACACATGCCAAGAGACATGTATTTAACCTAAACAGTGTGTCCCCATCCTAAGCTCCTAAGGCTAACCACCTTGCACAGTACAGTGATCATGGGTAACTCAATACTGAGGCACACACATCCCACTCACTAAGTTGAATATGGAGCAGGTAACAGACAAATATCTATCACATGCCAGCATCCAACACATTGCATAGCCAATCATGGCCCTCCACAACAACTATGAGTATCACTCTGTATCCATGTGGGTGTGAATAGCTTGGGACACACCTCCCTGGACTACATGACAAGATACATGGTTGAACTCTCTGATTATGTGGTCCAGGCAGGTGTGACAGTAGCCCTGAGCAGTGTACCACTGTCAGCCAGAATGATGCTGCAGTACTATCAACAGATGATTGACTGCAACATTGGCTTATGTGTTTTGTGTCATTCTCAGGTGATCCAGTACCTCTCTGCTTTGGATAACATGATTGACAGAAACCAATAACTTGCCACAGATGTTCTACATCTGTCAGCGCTGGGTTTCCTGGTACTAGCTAAGTGCCTAGCCATCCCTATGATGGCTTATTAGGCAATGTTCCTAATGTAATTACCACCATAACTGCTAGACATGTATACAATCTGAGGGTCATGCTGCTCAACTGTAGACATTTAACTGTCAGGATGTAGTCAATCAAAGCACTCGGAGTGGAGGACATGTCTGTTGTAATGGAGAGGTGGTTCACAGCAGCAGACAGCAGACCTGGAGTATCAGGCTATGAAGCATTCCACAGCTGTCAGCCCCCAAACATGTATCACACCACACCTCCACAGGTGGTGTTGTCTCCATATTCATTATGGCTAGGAACACCTCCAGACTAATATCTCAGCATAATGCATTGAAGATACATCCTGTAAAACTGTCTTGTGGTAATAGTGCAATCCAGACCATAGGTTCATAGATAGGTTCATAGATTAGTACTAAGCTAACTGCCCTTGTGAGCCATTTTAAACCTAGCCAATTATCCCTTGTGAGATTCAAATCCTGCACCTTGTGTTTGTAAGGCAAATACCTTAACCATGAGGCCACCCTCCCAACCCCTTAGCCTCCTATGGGTCCACATCTATGTCCCTAGACTGTCAATGCACATTCCTCAACACCCTGCCATCTATGATGATCCAATGCAACACTGACATAGTATGACTCTTCAACTATCCCTCCATCACCTGGGGAAAGTAGCCAAGTGCCAGTACAGTGGCCCAACACAAACACACCAACACCCACACAGGATACTGATGACAGACACCCACTTACACATACACACACTTGCCAGTACTGAGTTTTGAACCCCTATCTAGCTATATATCGCTACTACATTTTTCGCACATGCCACAGAGCTTATAGGATAGATGTTGTCCCAAGGTACTTCTAAGGTGAGGAACATCAGCAGCCCATGTAAATACTGGCATTGGGTGATGTAGTGGGTGAGAGGTTTCACAAATTATTTTACCCTACACACACATTTACATTTGCCAGGATTGAGGTTCAAACCTCTATCTAACTATGTTTTCAGACCTTTATGTTACGCATTTATCACACACACCACTGACTTTACATGGTTTGGGGTTGCCAACAGGTACTTCTAAGGTGAATGATATCTGCAGGGCTGCTAAAGCCAGGCACTGAGAAGTGTACTGGGTGCAAATGGGGCCAAAATATTTAAGGTACAGACCCATATATTTATATATATACATATATATATATATATATATATATATATATATATATATATATATATATATATATATATATATATATACAGACACACACAAATACTTGCCAGGAATGAGATTCAAACCCCTATCTATGTAGTTATTGTTACTACATTGTTTCACATTTATTATATGCACCACAGAGCTTATAGGTAGAACAGTGCCAAAGTTATAGGTAGAACAGTGTCCAAACAGTGCCTGACATCAGCAGCATTGCTAAAAGAGGGGTATAGGTGGTGTAGTAAGTGTGAATGGGCACAAAATCAGATATCTACAAAGACACACACACTCTCTTACACAAACACACACATCTGCACAGTTGTCAAGATCAGGGTTAGAACTACTACCTAACTAGTTTGCTACACTTTAGTATTACACAGTTATCGCAAATGCCACAGAGCTTATATGTGGGACAGCTGTCTAAAGGTATCTTTGAAGGTGAGTGACATCAACAGCAGTGCTAAAGGAGGGGTAAGAGAAGTGTTGTGAGTGTGAATGGACACAAAATCAGGTTTCTACAAAGATGCACACACTCTCTCATACAAGCACACACATTTGCACAGTTACCAGGACCAGGGTTAGAACTACTACCTTGGAGAGCTGTGTAGAAGGTGAGTGACATCAGCAAGAATGCTAAAGGACTACAGATATTGGTTATTCAACGATACACACACACACACACAAATTGTACACACACACACACACACACACACACACACACACACACACACACACACACACACACACACACACACACACACACACTCACACACAACTTTACATTTGACAGGACTGAGATTACAACTGCTATATGGATGCTTATTTGTACTTCATTGTTACACAGTTATCACAAGCACTGCTGAGACTATAGGACTGAGGGCTAACCAAAGGAATTTCTAAAGTGAATGACATCGCCACATCATGTGATATAGGCGAATGGGATGTGTACTGGGTGGAAAAGGCCTCATAATGGGATTCTCTCTGTCACTGTCTGTCTCTCTCTTTCCCATGTCTCTGTGTGTGTATGTTTGACATAGTATATTATGTTGGCCTTAGATATGTATCAGTATTTCTATCCAGTGTGTGTGTGTGTGTGTGTGTGTGTGTGTGTGTGTGTGTGTGTGTGTGCGTGTGTGTGTGTGTGTGTGTGTGTGTGTGTGTGTGTGTGTGTGTGTGTGTGTGTGTGTGTGTGTGAAGTATCAATGGTGTACAATTTGGTGTGTGTGCACAGACATCTGCGAATAACCAATATCTGTAGTCCACTGCGTTGTCAGACAGGGGCTTCGTTTCTCTAAGTGTGGGAGCATGTCCAGTATGACTTTTTATATTGAGTGTGTGCATCTATTCCAAGGAGGGTTGGACTCCAGTTCAGGGTTTTGTGTGCTACAGCTACATCTAGGAACCTGTTTTTGCAGGATATCTGTAGATAGGTTGCCAATATGGAAACACAACTGGTGCAACACATGGGGGATACTGTTACTATTGCTGCCTGTGTTGCTTGTGTAACATACTTAGTTGCAGCATAGATTTTCTGGCATATGTACTGTTTTACACTGTGATGTATCCTGTCATCAACTACTGATAGTTATCATTCTTTGCTCACAGTTATTTCCCACAGAAATACAAGATGAATGAAGCTGAGACCAATATTCTGAAGCTTATAGACTATACATTCTAGCACACTCCTGCCATTGTGAAGAGGTACTACAGACAACAGACTGCTGGTTTGGTGTAAATGTCCCAGCAACTTGTTAGTATGCTGGCTGGGGATCCCCTTTTTGTGCTTTTCTCAACTTCATGGAATGCCAGTATCCTGCTGGGGCCATACCTCTCAGCTGTACAGATGCACCCAGTTTATCCAGAGGCAAGACTCATATATCTGGTTTGTTTTCCTTCACATTGTGGTTTACAAGCAGTTTTGTGGTTATTAGTTCATGGGTTTGCAGTCAGGGGGTAGTATGCACAGACATTACAGTTTCAGACTTTGCACGCTCCATGACATCCATGCTTCTACACTCCCCTTCTCTGTTATTCTCTCCTCTTCCTAACATTATGTAAGCAATATCTCAGAGGTATCCCTATAGTCAGGCCTTTATCCCAGTAGTATTTATGGCCAGGTTCACAGTCCTTACACTAGGACATGGGGGAGGCATGTTACTGGCATTTGTCAACATGACCTTGCATTTGTTTTCTGTTTACTGTGTTAGGTTGTTTGGACCCCCTAACATTCTGTACATTGCCACTATGTGTGAGGCATGGGCCTTTGCCAGTGGACTGCAGGCTATCTGAGAGTGCTGCAGGCCATCTGTATCAGACCAGTGCATTCTGTCAGTCATACATTCCCAGGCTGCAAGCCAGAGGATTACCCTTGAGTGACAGTGGTGAGTGGTTGTGGTGCTCCTGTCAATCCTTCCTGTTCATACTGATCCACGGGTATGGATGTGGTCAGGTTGCTGCTTACAGCTAGGGACACACCTGCATTGGACAACTATTCAGCATACAGCATCATGTATGTATTCCCATACAGAGATGGGTTCATGCTGTACTCATTCTTTACAGCAAGGATATGACCTGTGATAAACATGTGGCTGATGGTGGGGGTGAGGTGGGTGCATGTGTCATATGGAAGCTACTTGCACCTGACTAACAAATATACCTGGGACATTCCCGCTATGCTGGCTTGTGTGTGGACATGGTTAGCCTGTCATCACTTTATAACTGTGCCTTTTGTGGTCTGCCAGTGATTGACCAGACTACCAGTATTCCATACTAGAGGGACAACTAATGTGATGCTAACCTCTATGTATAATTCCAAACTTGTGTACAGTTGACAGTTATTTTATGTGCACTCTGTGTAGGTTACTTCCACATGTGTACTGTTTCTGTGTATGCACCCCCATTCATGGTGTGTCCAGCTTTATGATGGTGACAGATATTGACATCTAGACAGTGAGTATGTACAACTGCTGACATGGGTGTAGCTGAGAAGCAGTGTGGTTGGCATTGCAGTTGTTGGAACATTGCCCTATCATCCAATGTACTGCAGCTAGGCCACTGAGACACAACCATCCAGGCCCACATGCTGAACACTTCCAGGCAATATTAAACACACAGCAAACTTACCACACTGACCCCTGCATATTGTACACATTCAACAATGTTGACTGGGACAGCTCTGACAATCTGTCAGATGCATGTAGTACACTCCTATACATGGTAAATCACAGGTAGTGTAATGTTTGGCATCCCTTTTACTGTTTGTGCAAGTTGGAGAGAGGTATCAGTCTCTGGGTCCCTACAGTGTCAGTGTATGTGCTATGCATTGCCTCTTTACCAAGGCATGGGCATACTGGGCATGCCTCCTTCTGCCTACAAGGGCAGACTCAGGATGTTTCTCCTCTGAATCCCTCTGTGCCTGTGCTGGCCTTGGCACTGGTGGGGGGTTGTGTGGCCCTGCCCCGTGCTGTTCCTGCTGCAGCTGTTTCCGCAGGATCATATTGTGTAGCATGGCACATACTATGAACATCTGTGTACATGTAGCTGGAGAGTACTGCAAGGGTCCACAGGATATGTCACAGCAGCAGAACCATGACTTCAGCATCGCAAACACATGCTCTACAATGATCCTGGTTTGTGGGTGTGCCTCACTATGGTGTTCTTGTTCAGGTGTGTGTGCATTTCTGATGGGTGTCATCAGCCACAGCTCCAGTGCATAGCCAGCATCCCCCACTAGATGGCCAATGGGATGTCCCCCTGGCAAATTCCTGATACAGCTGTGAGCAATGCCAGATGTGGGAATCATGATAGATTCCAGGGCTGCCAGCACACACCTTCATGATAATGCCCTGGGCATCGCACATAACCTGGCAGTTGATGGAGGGAATGCCCTTGCGGTTTATGTAGACTCTACCCCGCTCACTGGGTGGTGTTTGATGTGGATGTGCATGCAGTATATAGCACCAACTACCTCAGGGTATTCTGCTATACGGTGGAAGAGACTCATACATCTGGTCAATGCTTCACGGGTGGTGGGGAAATATATGTGCTCATTGTGTGTGGTATCATGGCATCCAGGAAATGGTGGAGTACCCTGGATGCTGATGCCTGTGAGACCCCCATGATATCCCCAGTAGGTCTTTGTAAGGTACCTGTGGCTAGTATTCTTAAGCCTATACATACCTTGGTATCCACTGGGATGGGTTCCCCTCTATTAGTTCTGTGTGTGAGGCATGGCTGGCACAGCTCAATGATTTGCTGCAGAATGTCCCTGTCCACCCTATAGTGCTTCACTATCTCCAGCTCATGTAAGCCCTGGTAGGTTACCCTGGATCTGTACACTCTTCTCCGCCTCCTCACTGTGGGTTGGTTGTCAGTATTCTCCTCCTCACCACCCTCAGTCTCTAGCACATATTGATGGAGTAAAGCAGCTGCAACCTCTAACATTTTTAGTTAGTTTTGCCAATTAAAAATCCCCCATCTGTGTACACCGGTGGTGTAGAGTTTATGTGAAAAAACAGTCTGTAGGGTGTTTGCATATTTTATAGTTGTGTGCTGGGCTGCTGCTTGTGTAATTGGCTGATTCTGATACATTCCACCTGCCAGCTATGCTAGTTCTCCTTGATTGCCTTCTTACTGCTGTTTCCCCAAATACCAGTCTTGAAGGTGTTTGCTGAATTTATAGCAGTGTGCTGGGCTGCTGCATGTCTAATTGGTTGATTCTGATGCATTCCACCTGCCAGCTATGCTAGTTCTTCTTGATTGCCTTCTTACTGCTGTTTCCCCAAATACCAGTCTTGAAGGTGTTTGCTGAATTTATAGCAGTGTGCTGGGCTGCTGCATGTCTAATTGGTTGATTCTGATACATTCCACCTGCCAGCTATGCTAGTTCTCCTTGATTGCCTTCCTACTGCTGTTTCCCCTTCCCAATTCCCCCTTATTTAAGCCCCAAGGCACACTGCGTATACCCAGTGCTCAAATTTAAACAGTGCTGCCATTTCCTCTTTTTCTTTTTTTTTCTTTCTTCTTTTTTTTTTTTTGTTTAAAACCTGATGCGTGGAATGCACACCCATTTAGGCTATGTACACACTGCTCAGACACATCTGCCACCCCCCTTTCTAAGCTGTGCTTAGCTACGGGCAAACCCGGGCCACAGAGCTCCAATGAGCTTACAGCAAGCATGACACACCCCCTTATGAAGTCATTCAGCTCTTACACTTACACTGTTGCATTGCTGCACCTAGATGGTTAGATATACCCTGACACTTTGAAGAAATCTGTGATTAAGTATAACTCCCCTCATTTGCATACCCCACTGTGTAGGTCATTAGTTACTGCACTAACACCGACCCTTTCCCCTTGACAATCAGTGCTCCCTGGTATTGTTTACATTCTGCATGCCAATGACTATAATGGCAAAATGCAGAATTAACTTAAAATTAACTTTTCTCATTTTTTTATTTTCGGCATGATCCCGTTTGCGAGCCGTTGCCCTATGCTTAAATGGCCAAAATCAGCCAAAAAAATAAAATAAGTTTGTTGTTGTTGTTAAGTTTAATTTTCATAATTATTAATCATTTTTTAATGCCAATGGCCTTATATTTGTCCATTGGCATGTGTAATATACATAATACATGCTTTTCCATGAGCTGTTATGGCTCTGTTTTGTCAGTTGCAAAAATGTGTTTTCTGAATACATTTCTGCACTGATAATGACACTGTTCTAACACGTATACCTGGCTGCTTGGTGAATTGCAAAATCACCTCATTTGCATGTTTTTCACCAGCAAATCAGGTGATTTGCATATTTGCTAGTTTTCCATGCTTGGAACAGTGTAGGACCACTCGTGCACATGAAAACGGCACTATCCTGAATCACTCAGTGGCCATTTTCCATGCAGGAGCTCCTACACTGTTCCTGCATGGAAAAAATGGCTTCCTGAATCCTGGGGAATATCTTTAATAACAGAATGACCCATAAAGGCCACTTTCTGCAGAAACTTATCCACATAAATATCCATAGGTTCAGTATTAGTGTCTGCAGTAGCCACCAGAGGTCTAAGGGGAAGACCATTTAAATGTCTGTGAATTTTCAGTGACCTAAAGATTTTGTCAGTTCTTCGGGCATTAACTTTAAAATAATCTGCCAAGGAGATGAACTGACTTGTCAAGCAACCATTTTCTGTGAACAAATTAATATATCTATAAGCTTGACAAACAAAGCAAAGGTAGTTAAGAAATATGTACTATTACCAGTTAAAGGCTGATTCATCTATTTTTATACTCAGTAAAATCCAGAGCAACAACCACATTACTATTGTCAACTTTGTGATTAAAATGTTACTGTCCTTGTACAAATTCTCCAGAGCCTTTTATATGATTTGTTTATGTAATGTACTTAGTATTTAGTGGAGCTTTTCTTCTCGGGCCTCTGCTGAAAATGGACATGTATCCAGCCAGACTAGCCCGGTCAACAAATGTAAAATAAAATAAATAAAATGTTAAGTTGTAAAACTTGTGCACAGGTTTGTTCATTAACAAGCCCCAGAGATCTTTTTAAGTTACCTTTAGAAAGGCTTGTCATTGCAAGAATTCAGCTGACCAACTTCTTAGCATTCATTGGATACCAAAAAATGAAAAATACAACACAGGAACCACAGGCAGGAAACCAGTGACAAACCTCTCATTGACCAGCAAGGACCAAATCCAAAAAAAGTGAGGATATAAGGCAAAAAAGTCCAGGCAACTCAAAATACAATGAAACCCAGCTAAAACAAACAAGATGTAAGCGCTTTCCCAATGATAATATTGCTTCATCAGACACTCTGCATTACAAACAGCAAATATTATATACCCTCAGAAGTCAAGTAAACAATCAATGCAATAATTCTACCCCTCATCCCTTAAAGCTACAATGCAATAAAATATGCACTCCATAGACACTGTTAAAAACACATAGAGATAAAAATGTGCATATATCAAAAATACACATAAATATAAAAATACAAAGACAACTCCTGAAATATATACATTACAGATAACATTCACTTTTTCCTAAGTTTACGTGATTTTAATGAGGGTTTAAGGGATACTCGATCATTAAGGCCTGAGCCCAAATGGGCAGCCAGCCTCAAAATCCACTTAAGTTCTATGCCTCCAGTCTCATTAATCAGCCTATCACCATCCTTTAAAATATGAAGAACCCAGAATACAAATGCATGTTCAGGTCCTGTGGAACCTGTGTGTTTAGCAAGAGCTCTATATTCCAACTCCCTTTGGGTACAATAGACATGATCCCTAATTCACTCCCTCAGTCGGCGATTGGTTTTGCCAACAAAAAGTCTACAACTCTCCACGCAATGACCAATATACACTAGATTCTTGGTGTTACAATCAGAATGCATTCTGATGTACCATATTCGTCCAGTGTTGGGATGTTTAAAAGAAGTGGACTCTTCAATATATTAACAGTATGAACATTTATTACATTTCTTGGTGCCAAAAGTTGTGATGTCTGTTTCTAACAGGGGCTTAGGATAACATAACCTCTGCTTGAGTGTATGTTTATTCTTATACACAAACCTGGGTTGACTACCTACCACTTCACTAACAATCCTATCCACTTGTAAGATGTGCCAGTTTCTACGCATGATCTCCCTAATGCTCCCAATATCTCTGGTATAAGAAATTACCACTGGTAGACCATTGTCATGTCTTCTGTGTGGTCCTCTAACATAAGGTAATCCAAAAAAATAAGGTTTGGCCTGACTGGACCTTTCACTGACCACTTCTTGATAAGCTCTGTCAACTTCATCTTGGCTATAGCCCCTACCTTGTAGTTCATGCCCCACTACATCCATACTTATGTCAAAGTCCCTCTCCTCACAGGATAGCCTTAAAATTCACAACATTTGTCCCTTCACTACACTGGAAAAGACATGTTTGGGGTGCATGCTACCCCTATGTAAAAATGAGGGTCGATAACCCTCCTTCCTAAACAGCTTGGTGGAGAGAGATCGGTTCTCATCATAGAACACTTCAACATCTAAAAACTCAATGCTAATGTGAGAATATTTACAAGTGAACTTCAAGAATTCACAGCTACTATTGACCCTCCCTAAAAACTGTAATAACTCATCCTCATCCCTATTCCATAATAAGAAGAGATCGTCAACAATCCATCAATAGAAGCAAACCACAGTTGTTCCAGCATGCAAGATGCTCCAATGCTCCCACTCTGCCATAACCATATTCTCATAACTATTGGCACAGCTGGTGCCCATGGCCACCCAGCTGTTAGCCAACAGTACGCCCCCTCAAATACAAACACATTGTGTTCTAATATCAACATATTCAACATTAAACTGGCTACTTCTCACTAAATAGGACCTAACCATCGCTATCCCTGAATGATTGGGAATAGAAGTAAACAGAGATTCTACATCCATTGTAACCAAAAGCAGTCCACTATTAGCACATCCACCAACAGCTTTATACAAATCCCCCAGAAAATGTTCTGTATCCCTCAACACTGTGGAGCATTTCTCCAATATACCTTTAAGTTGTTTATCCACATATATTGATAGTGGTTCAGTCAACCATCCAGAACCTGATACAATAGGTCTAAAACTGGGATGAGTGGGATTCTTATTGTTATAGGAAAAAGGAAGTTGACTTTCTTGGCTTTCAGATGCAGAAATAAATAAATAAAATACAGACAGGTCAAGTGACACAAAGATGACGTGGATAAACTTTTGTGAAGTCTTCAGATACAGCGAGGACCAAAAAAGGGCATGAAATAACCATGAACCTTTTCATGACACAGACAGAAACCAAAAGAACAAGTCACAAGGACATTCAAAATAATATTGGTTGAAAAGAGTATATAAACTGGACAGTATGTTTCATTCAGTAGTGACATTTTAGACTAAGTGTGCCTTAGTCTATTCATCTGTCTAGCTGTGTTATAATAGAATTGAAATAGCTCTGAAAGAATGAACTGTTTGGCAAGAATTTGTTCTGAGACAAATAAAGTATAACAAATACAGTAGTATGGAGTTTGTCTGGTCTACTTTTGGACAGTTTCTTCAGTAACATTTCTTCAGAAAATAAAGAGCTACATTCTTCACTTATGTATTTTAGGGAGACCATGCATCTGTGGTACAAGAGGATGTTCAACACTGAAATAATCATATAAATCATTAGTCAAAATACCTAAAAATAAACATTCAAGTAAACCAGAATCAACTTAATTTTTAACCACTTCAGTGAAATTCAAATCTACACATTTATAGACATTCAGATCCTGGAGCATAGATTTCATTTGCTCTAAATAGTAATTAGAGTCTAACACAACAACGGGACCGACTTTGTCAGCTGGGCATATTATCACATCACATCTATTCTGTAATTCTAATAATGCTTAAAACTTTAATCAATTCAAATTATTGTATCCCCCATTCTGTTTATTAAACTGGAAATACTTATACAAATCCTGCTCACAAGAGCGTAAAAACACATCTGATGCCAGCAAAAGTGACGGCATTCAGGTACTGGACTTCTTAAAGAAAGAATTACCTTGTTCTCTATTATTGCCAAAGACAGTATGGGATGCCACATTCTTAATAAACAACAATGTCTCTGACACATCCGCATTGGTCAAGGTAATAAACCCCAACCCTCTGTTTAACAAAGATAACTCATGTGGTCTTAAAACACAATTAGATAAATTCCACACTAATCCGTTTGAGCTGAAGCCCACATTTTCTGCAAAGTTCTGCCGTTGTTTACCTGTGGTAGTTCCTTCCTCTTCTGTCTGCCCCACAATGATTTCTTCTCATAGGAATTCCTTCTGTTGGTCCGAAATGGAAGAGGAAAATGTGAAGGACCTGTTCTCTTAAAGAAGGCAATATTTTCCTCCTCAGAACTGGTCCCATTTCAGCATTGTGTACCAAGGTTGTGGCATTACCTATAGCCATTGAAGGTTCAGCAACAGGAGTGGAATAGGTAGAAGTAGATTGTACAGATGACGTCACGTTCTCAGCTTCTATTCAATTGGGCACATTATCAGGCTCAACCAGGTCCACACGTCCCTTGATTTGCTGATGCTTGTCATTTGATCTAGGCCATTTAAACACATGCTAATTTTTTGAAATCATTTACATCTTTCAGTAATTTCTTCTTTTTTACTTGTATCAGTCTTCTCTCATAAACAAGTACCTTGTCCACAAGTTCATTCAAAAACATGTCAACAGACTCATATCCCATTAACAAGACTAAATCATTTTGATGTATGGTGATTCTGTCACTCAATTCCATCTCCATCGATGCAAAAAAATCAATCAGCAAATGGAGATACACTCCAGGTTTATTTTCTGCCATTGCGCTAACAAACCCGGATATGTGTTGCCATGGGTGGGCATATTTAGGACTCTGAGAACCCTAGGAACAACTTTCTTTTTCAGGCAAGCCTCCAAGTGATACCGTTAATACTGGAGTCATTTAAATCTGAACAGATTATTCTCAATGTCCCTCATGAGCTCATTAGCCCTAAGGCCAATGCTCTGATAGATATTACAGTTTAAACCCACAGATCGTAAATCTCCATCCAATAAAAGATTCTGTTGCAAAGTCATGCAACTCGAAAGTCTATCATTCTTGCTCTTAGCAAAGTATGTTCGGTTCTCACCTTCAACACCATTCAGGGACCCTTCTGCCATGTTCATTGGATAACAAAAAACAAAAAATACAACACAGGAACCACAGGCAGGAAACCAGTGATAAACCTCTCATTGACTAGCAATGACCAAATCCAAATAACTGTGAGGGTATAAGGCAAAAAAGTCCAGGATACCTGAAATACAATGAAACTCAGTTTTAATAAAACAAACAGGATGTAAGTGCTTTCACAATGATAAAATTGCTTCATCGGACACTCTAAGTTACAAACAGCAAACAGTATTCATGTATTTTAATATTGTTTATAAGCTCTTTATGCTAAAGAAGTCTTATTGGGTGATGCTGGGAGGTGGGAAAACCTGCTAGAATTTATCTATTGTATTACCACTAAAATCAAGGGAGTTATTTTGATGCTCATAGTACATATTAAATATCGGATGGTTCTGGCATTTTCCCAGATTATGATTTCTTATTTTCAAAACTAATAAAATGTTGCTTAATTGATTATCTAGAGCTTGTATAACTTTGACAAATGCAATTAGCAAAATATGATGCCAAAACTTTTTTTAGCCCCATTAAAATGGGTCATGTTCCCAAACTAGAGTGAGGATTTAGTAGTATTAGTATGAAATGACTATCGATAGCCCCCTCTTTCTTCAACAACATACAGGGTAAAGTCCACTATTTGGATTTTCTGTTTTTCCTTTGTCTACAATAATATCATATTTTGTACTGAGGATATAAATGATTAAGGCTTTATCATGTATACTATTACTGGCATGGATGCTCCCTATGAATATCCTGCCCATTTCTGGAAATCATGCTAATTATAAGGTATTTTATTATTTCAGCATCCTCTCCAATAACATATCACTTTAGTCATGTTCTTATAATATTAATAGCAATTAGTATTCTACTATACATTAATTACAATGACAGCATAAACGTATACTAAATCTTAGTTTATATGCAACCAAGAGTATCTACAGTTCTTGCTTTTAGTGTATTGCTTTTAACATCTAGAGTAAAGTACCACATCTTCCTTAATTATCTTTGCTTCTGTTCATCCAGTTTCACCTTCTAGCAGGCATAATTTTTCTCATCTGTTAAGTCATATACCTGGAGAGTATGTTGACACCTTTTCCTAATCACCACTCCTGTATAATTGTTGCAGATCTATGGATGACTACTTATATTTATTGTCTTCTTTCATGATATTTCAGTGACTAATTGCAGAGGTGTGGGAAGCTTATGGTAGTCATAGAACATGCTGCTTTTTCATAGCAGTTCCTAGCAATCTTGTCGTAGTATCAATTGATGTCTGTTTTATGAAAACTTTGTTAATGACTTTTATAGGTTCATAAGTTCATAGATTAGTGCTAAGCTGACTGTCATTGTGGGCCTTTTTAAGCCTAGCTAATTAGCCCATGTGAGAATCAAACCCTGCACCTTGTGTCTGTAAGGTAAACTCCTTAACCATTATGCCAACCTCTCACCCTTATAAGCCATACCATTCTGATCCTCTAATCAGTATGTTGTTTCAATACTGTTTCAAGTATTCAGCAATTAGCATGTTTTATTTTGATTACTATATATACAGGATCTGAAAGCTACAATCATTCTGTGTATGTTTGTGTGTGGGGGGTGCATGTGAGTACATGTGTCCATGTGTGTATGCATGTGTGTGTGTCTGTGTGTGTATATTGTAAAATGTTGGCTCAGAAAAAGGGTTTGCACAACCTTTAAATGTATGTTGTAGTAATTGAAATAGTATCACTCCAGGCTAGCTAGGCAAAGCTTTGTATTAATTAGTTAACAATTTCTTACTTTTCAATTAATGTCATACAAAAGCATCACATTTAGAAGTTAATTCCTCACTGATGAATAATTTGAAGGAAGGCTTTGGAAGAGTGGTATAAACCTGTGGGAGTACCTGTGCTTTGAAGTGAAAGTTGACCCTGGGTATACCTACTGCCTTGGACTTTCCTTGGGGCTGGGAGAGGGCTACAGCCTTACATTTTCCATTTATTGTAAGGAAAGTTTTTTTTTTCCCTGTAGGTGCTGTGTGGCATGAACACTGTTACTGAAGGTCAACTAAGCCAATGTTTAATTTTATATTGTATTTAGAAACACATGTAGACTGATGTTTTGGGTTGTGGATTATTAAATAAAGTTACATTTATATCTATCTTTTGCCTTCACTGTCTTCTGACATTTACATTGGTGGAGAAAGTGGAAAAATTGGCAAAGGTTTGCCAAACTACAGTTCTTCAAAGTACTTTTATTGACAAGTGCCAACTATATTTTGAGCTATTAATTCTCTATTGTACTTTGACCATTGCTGTTTTTGCATGCTTAACTGGTACTCACAAGCATGGTAGAATTACTGGCAAGAGTGTAATGTTACAGGTGGGCCATACCAAAAGCTGCTGTGCTTAGAGCAACAACAACTAGGTTATGTGAACACACTGAACATTTTAGAAATAGACAGGCTTTATGAACTTTGGCTAGAAAAATAAGAAAAAGGGGACTGCAAACTGATCTCAAGGACTATGATAAGTTAGTCACTTTAGTAGAATGTGTGTTAGTTAATAGTATACTGTTTAGAAATTATTTATCTGCATCTAAGGAAAAAGTTGTAAAAAAGTACCTTCTATGAAACCAAAAACCAGCAAGTGAACATAAATTGTTGGAGGAATTACATAGTCAAGTTCTCTTCTGATGATATTGATGAAAATACTGACAGAGAAATACTATGCCTTAGATATAGTTGTACCTATGGTGTGTGGTAGGGCTATATTTAGGAAAGCTTAATACTATGCCACTGTGTAACAACCAACTTAGTAAAATCCATTGCATTTTTAGAAGAAAAGGAGATTAAAGCCCAACTATACTGTGGAAGCATGAGCTCCCTTGTCAAGCTTCCATTTATATGTAAATATAACATAAGTAACAATCAAAAATTGTAAACATTGCGTATTCATTGTGACAGAAAATAATATCCCTTTTTGCATTCAGAAGTTCAGACTGTTCTGAAGAAACTATTGCATCTTGTGATGGAAATCCCAGATTTAACTAATGATGTAATATTAGAAAAAGGATTTCCTCATTTTAAAACAGTATGGAAGTTGAGAGAAGAGGGACACTCTATAGGCACAATATTGCAAGTTAATAAACTCACTCAGTCAGTGTACAGGTGGAGTGTGAGAAAGCAAGACAGTGATACTCATATGGAGATGCAGAATCAAAATCAAAAGAAATGAGTTGGCATAGAAGCTACTGAAAGAGCCAGAATTTGGTTGTTTGTAGACAGTGAAAAAGATCATATTGTTTATCAGATGTATGCCTCAATGATACAGCAACATAAATCTAAAACTATAAGGGATCTGAGTATAATAACTGAAGTTGAACTCATAGGAAACTGTGAAGTGAAAATTAGTATAATAAAAGTCAGCACATATTTAACAAGCAGTGTTATCAAAGAACTGGCACATATATATAAAGAGAAGAAAAGACATTTGATTGAGCACCTTCATGGCAGTGTGAGTGCAGAATGTGATGTAATCAGATGAACGGAGAGCTGTAGGCCTATTGCTGATAGTGCAAATCATTAAATGCAATTTAAGGCAGACTCTAAACAGTTGTGAAACATGAAAAATTAATTCTGATAATTAATTTAGCTCTGACATATCCTTAGTAGTGAAGGGGCAACACAGAGAGGGAAATGAAAAGAGGTTGCGGTATCTATTTCCACTTATGTAGATGAAAAGCAACATATATGGAGGGAAGGGACTCGAGGCCAGCAATGATAGCAGAAAATGGAATGCAGAAGGTGATTTTTATTTAGAAGCATATTTGGTATGGGAAGACATAGAATTTTATATTGTGCCACTACGTTTGGTGAACTAGCTGCATGTTCCACTTTGATGCAGGTTACTAAAGAAAGTAATCCTGAGTTAATGAATTTACAAGTAAGCCACATAAAGTTTAAAATATACAAAATGTGCTGGTGATACTTTAATTAATATAAAGAAATGCATAACTGATGTTGTAGTAGAACATAGTAACCACAATGTTCCCAGTGATTACTACCTACCCACATTAATTAAAAGAAGATTAGAAGTTCTACATCAAATGCTATTGTCAAAGCAAAGTGTGAAAATAATAATGAAGCTAGTCCATAAAAACATAATAGGATACCACATGGGGTTAGACAACCATGAAAGAAACAAATATAGCAATTGTTTGACAATAATATACTAAACACATGGAACAAAACAAAGTTGTCTGCAGAGAGCTAGCAAGCTGAAGTTTCTACAGGAGAGACTAAGCTCTGTCTTAGATAAAGAAATCTTTGTCAAAATTACAAGAGCTGCAGGTAAGAAAATTCTTAAGAAAAAAAAAAAGAATATTTTCATAAATTCCTGGAAGAACTAATCCAATATTTATTTATTTTATGTAACATTAACTTGGGAAAGTCCAACTTGGAACACAGACAATTTTCAGTGGAGGCCCGAGGAGAAATGCTCTAGATGCATGTCTTTGCAACGTGGGAGGAAATCAGAGTACCCAGAGGAATCCCACAAAAATACAGGGAGGATATGCAGACTCCACACAGAAGGCACTCCAGATGAGAATTGAACTAGAGAACCTCTTGCTGTGAGGTGACAGCACTACTGCTGCACCACTGCACCATCAAATGCACTTAACATAAAGCCAAAACTGGGAATGCAAGGTGGACTGAGATCTCACAGAGTACAAGAGCCATAAAACAATTAAAAGAAGAAGTTAATAAAATATTTAAAGTGCTAATCATTGAATAATTGTAGGGCTAGCCTGCAGGAATACTAATACGTTTTCCAAGGTCTGTAAACAAACATTATGATTCCAAAACCCCTGTGATTCATTCTTAAAGGCTGATAGTTATAACATTTGAAAAAGTGACAATGTGCTTTTAAATGTGTGTTGCATTTTGTGGAAATATTCTTATACTTATGTAGCTAGGAAACCTGTTGTATTAAACAGATAATGCAGTCTTAATTATCAAATATGTTGTATAAAAGAAGGTGGCCTGAAAGCATGATACTAGGAAATAAGTTCCTCATTGTAGTGTCATCTGAAAGAAGACTATGAGAGCAAGGTCAGATATGTGTATTCAGGTGGGATGTCTTGTGAATTATATCTGTGGGAGTACCTGTGTTAAGAGCTGAAAGTCAGGTATGGCAGAGGCCTAGAGTCTTCATAGCAATTGGGAAAGGACTTGCAATCTTGAGCTTCACTTGTGTTTAAAAACAGGCAATTTTCAGTAGGGGCTGTGTAGACTGAATTCTGTTATAAATAAACAAGTAAGGTACAGTTTATTTTTATTTTGATGATGCAAAGCCAGATGAACTGATGTGTTCAATTGTATATTACTAAATAATCCCATGTTTAATATATTTTATACTCCACTGTCTTTGAGGACTTTTAATAAATATATACAGTGATCAATTAAATTGGATAAAAACAGCTGTCCTAAAAATGGAGAAATCAAAATCAGTTTCTTCCAAGCAAAAACAAAGTCCTATAGTCTAACCACGATGAAAGTAAGTATATTTATGTCCTCCATACTACTATAAAACAGTTTCTCTTTTTCTAGTTCTCTCTGGATTTCTCTGCCAGAATAATTTCTAGTTTTTCCTTTCGGGTCTGTATTAACTTTAGATGATTCTGTCTTTGGAGCAGCTGCTCAGAACATCTCGTCCTATTTCACAAAAGGTCGCACCATCTCTGATTGGACTGCTTTTAGTCACCTTTTTGTATTACATTCATTTTATATATATATATATATATATATATATATATATATATATATATACACACACACACACACACACACACACACACACACACACACACACACACACACACACACACACACACACATGTGTATTTACAAATAGTTTGACATAAAAACAAACCAAAAGGTTCCCAACCAGCAGGTGTAAAACTCCAAAGGTTTATTAGGAAATGTAAAAGTAAAGTGCTTTTCGTCTCCCTTAGTAGGAAGACTTCTTCAGACAAAGGAAAAAATCATCAAACACAATTTAAAACCCAAAAAAGGGGTGTGTGTTACAAAATTACAAACAGCTGCCTTAATTGAAACAACTGAGATACCTTCACATTTAAAGCTGCATTACATTAAAAGCATAAATAAATGTCTATCTAGTGTAGACAGGGTGTCAAACATAAAAAAGTTTTCAAAAAAGAAACATGAACTTGATAAAAGTAACCAAGAATGTCTTAGTGAAGATTCATGAACCTAATCAAGTGTAAATACTGTTTGTTTCCCTTAAAATACATTTTAGCAAACAACTTTTCATAGGGTAAAACAAAACTCATACAGAATCTTGTGATTAAAAATAAAATAAAATGAAGTAATGCTTGCAACTAAGTATATACAAATATAATATTCATTCCTTAACAAAAAAGGTAGTAAGGAGTACACATCTCTAATGCATAATGAAGAATCAATGAATAAATAAACAGTGCAACTCAACTAGGAGTCTGCAATAACTGGAATTTCAAAGGCATTTCTAATAAAAGAAATGTTATTTCTAATGTTAAATAACCAAATATGTTTATTTCTGTGTTAAAAATCTAACACAGAAATTGCTTGTCATTTCAACGCCAACAGAATGCAACGACAATATATGAAAAATAATTTTTTTTAAAATGTTCCTTGAGCAATGGGTAAAGCACCAAGCTGCGATGAGAACACTTTCTAAGCTTTTAGTATGCACAGTTGTAGCAGCCAAAACAAGTCAAAATGCAGCTGTTTCAGAAAAAATATGGCAAGGCATTGCGTGGAAGACACGTCTAAATCAAAACAAACAAACCGCTGGATTCACAAGATGGTACTTCATTCAAGAACCATGCAGGTGCTAAGCATGCGAAAAAGGCGGATAGCCAAACAAATGAAAAATCAGTTCACAATCGTGCCCATGAATACGGCACATTGTTCTGAAAATGAGTTTATACTGTGTGCGAAAAAGGTAATAAATAAAGTAGCAGAAGACAAAAGAAAGAAAGAAACGCAACACCTAAGTAAATCCACAGCTGTTGGTGTTCAATGACATTGACAATAGGTAAACATAGCACTTCAAAATACCATGGGTCTAAACACTAAGATCTCATTGTTGCTTACGCAAAAAGGTATATGTGTCTAGAAGTAAGGAAAAATCAAGTCAGACCACAATGCAGAACCTGACAAAAATAAAACATACAAATCCTGAATGAAACTATGCAAAATGAAAATACAAATAAAAATAATAAAATAAAATAAGGTATGGGTCAAAGTACAGCGAAGCGCTGCAGAGGTCAGTAAACTAATGTTTCTCAAGTTAAACATTTGTGAATTAAGGTTTAAAAACCAGACTTGAGGTTTAAGTAATGATGAAAGGTGTCTTATCTTAGAAGGTTTCTTAACTTTAAAACACAAGTCAAAGAAGTAACTTTGTTCAACCCTGGTGACGTGTAAGAGTTCATTTTAAGTTGCCAAATGAGTTCCTTTTTTTCTAATAACAATTGTTGGGGTCCTCCTCTTTCATCTGTAAGTACCTGGTCTATAACTTTAAAAAGGAAAGCGTGAGAAGGGTTGTTATTACAATGTCTTGCAAGGGCGTTAGTCTTGCTCTTCTTCCTAATGTGGTACATGTGTTCGTAAATTCTCTCTTTAAGTTTTCTGTCAGTCTTCCCTATATAAAAGGCGGGGCATGACTGGCACACAGCTAAATACACCACTGATTTTGAGTTACAATTGTAACGACCCTTTGCTTTAAACAGACGTTGCTTCACTATACATGTGGACCCTGTAGATATAAATTTACAATAGTTGCATGTCTCACATTTGTATGTGCCTTCAGTTCTAGTATGCTTTATTGAAGGTCTTTCCATAATGTTTTTGAGGTTTCTGCCCTTTCTAAAAATGATAACAGGTTTGTCCCCTATTTTCTCCGTGAGTTCTTTTTCAAAAGATAACAACTGCCAATTCTTTCTAAGTACATTGCTAATATATTTAGCTTCTAATGAAAAAGAAGTAATGAAACTTTTTTTATTATACTTCTCTTGGGAAAAAGTGGTTTGACCCATGCTAGAAGAGTGGACACCAAGAATCTGATATGTGACGTCATCTGACTCTACCTGGTTCACGTTGGTTTGTTTCAAAGTGAGAATGGGATTGAAAGAACCCAAACCCCTTTTCCTACAAACTTATCCTGTTGTGTCATTCACCAGTGATTCGGGGTACCCACGACTCATAAACATGCATTTCAACAAGGTGCATTCCTCGTTGAAGGCGGAGTCTTCAATAGTCATTCTTGCCGCTCTAACTAGTTGGCCTTTAAAACAGATTTTTTCTGGTGTAGCGGGTGGCAACTAGAAAAATGTAACATAGTGTTAGAGTGAGTGGGTTTCCTGTAGGTTTTAGCAACATAACCCTGTGGATGTCGCCTCTTCAATTCAACATCCAAATAGTTAATGGTGTCTTCACCAAAGGTAAATGTGAATTTCAAAAATGGAGTGCTGTTATTTAAAACCTCAACAAAGTTGCTTGCATCCCCTATGTTACCTTGAAACATAATGAAAATGTCGTCCAAAACCTGTTATATAGTTTGACTTTCTGAAAACTGTTGTCCTTAAATACATAGTCGTGTTCCCACTGGGCCAGTACTAAATTGGCGTAGCTGGCTCCACAAGGGGAACCCATAGCTACTCCAATTATTTGTTTATGTATGCCCCCATTAAATCCAACATAATTATTGTTCAGGATCACGTCTAATAGTTCTTGAATTAGACGGATCTCATCACTCCGCTCCATGTGCTATTAGGTTTCTGGTGACATATTCAATCCCTATGTCGTGGGGTATGGAGAAGTAAAGGTTGACTACATCTATTGTAAGAAAATGAATGTTGTCACAGTATTCAAATTTGTCTACATTTTCTAAAAAAGCCCAGGAGTCCTTAACTATTTGTAACTCTTGGGACACATACTTCTTTAATAACTCATCAATGAACTTGGCACAAACATAAGTAATAGAAGACCTAGCATTGACTAAAGCCCTCATAGGGCTAACTGTGCTCCCAGCACTCAACTACAAGGGTGTTCGACTACCTGCAATAGTTCTGGAAATGGAGCTACTAATGAAGGAGCGAACCACACTGGTGTACTACACCCATGACAGAATGAAACTAGTGGTGAAGTTTCCACTTTTTTTAGTTCTACAAATGAAGCCTCCTTGGGGCTTATAGGGCTTCCTAACATGACTGAATGGTTAAAGTTACAACCAGTTTTTGGTCCAACCACAACAAAAGGGTTGGTAGAGGCTCGGCTGGAGGAGGTGAGTCCTTACCTTTTAAATTAAAGGAAGTTGACAAAAAAATGTTGAAACTTAAAAAACTACAACTGGAAGTGAGTTACTTTGCAGAATGTAAGAAACAGGGAGTAGTACCGAAAGGTTTACGATCTTGGCAGTACCCATCAGGTTTGGAAGCTGGAACAGAATTTTACAATGAACTTCTTTCTTTATTTGACAGACATGGTACCGAACTTATGGACATGATGTGTAAGCATTATGCCATATCCATAGAAAAATTGACAAATGAGGTCACTGGGTTGAATAATGACATAAGGACACACCCAGACTTTATGAGGTACCATTACGATTACAAGTGAGTGTTTTCATCAATTGACCAACAATTAGTTAAGAACTCTGAGGCGAAATTAAAGAAACTAAGAAGGGGCATTAATGACTACAAAAATGGATCTGCTTACCCTAAACCACCTCCCTCTCAGGGTAAAGGCATTTTTGGTCATCAAACCCAACGCAATAACTTTGTGTGTCCTTATGGTAGTAAAGACCCTGAGCCTGCAATGCGAGTAGGAACAGGTGTTGGAGAATTAGATGCATTTGAGGGAGATTGGAGAAATGATGACCCTGACTTGCGCCCAGCCAACAATTTGGCTAATAACAACCATTTTAACACTAATGACAGTAATGATTCTTTTTCCAACAGGGACCAGAACCATCAACGGAGATACAATATGAGGGGCAGGAAAGAGAACATCAATTACAACAGATAACTTCAACACCCGTCATTTTATCAAACAATACTGGAGACTTCAAAGTGTACAATTACTCTAATTTTAACATTAGACACGAACTTTGTAACCTTTTTAGCAAAGGACTGACCTTTGTACCTGATGAGCACTTTGACCTACCAGCGACTTTGATTGACTTGAAGTTATACATCCGAAAACTTAACCTGTCCTTGATTTTCGGAGACAAGCCTTTTGTAGAAGACCCTTTGAGGGTATCTAGTACTTACAATCCACCAATTTGCCCCCCTTTATCTTTGTTTGAACACATGTGTGAGGCCGATTTCAGGGCTCTCTACACGACTAGAAAGAGGAATACCATTAGGAATGTTTCAGACAATGAAGAAGAAGCCTTGAACCTAGTCAGAACTTTACCGGTCAGAGTTTTGAAACCAGACAAAGGAGGTGGTTTGGTGATCATGGACAAAGAGGAATATGATAAGAAAATGTTGGACATTTTGAACAGTAACACCTATGTTAGATCAAGTATCAACGAAATGAATATTGCATATAAAAAAATGTTTTCCTTCTTTAGGGACTTATTGATTGAAGACTTGATCAGCATCGATATTTACAACTATATAGTGGTTCCTAACCCAAAAACACCTAACTTATTTGGTTTACCCAAGATTCATAAAAACCTTCAAAACCCCCCTGTGAGGGCTTTAGTCAATGCTAGGTCTTCTATTACTTATGCTTGTGCCAAGTTAGTTGATGAGTTATTAAAGAAGTATGTCTCCCAAGAGTTACAAATAGTTAAGGACTCCTGGGCTTTTTTAGAAAATGTAGACAAATTTGAATACTGTGACAACATTCATTTTCTTACAATAGATGTAGTCGACCTTTACTTCTCCATACCCCATGACATAGGGATTGAATATGTCACCAGAAACCTAATAGCACATGGAGCGGAGAGTGATGAGATCCGTCTAATTCAAGAACTATTAGATGTGATCCTGAACAATAATTATGTTGGATTTAATGGGGGCATACATAAACAAATAATTGGAGTAGCTATGGGTTCCCCTTGTGGAGCCAGCTACGCCAATTTAGTACTGGCCCAGTGGGAACACGACTATGTATTTAAGGACAACAGTTTTCAGAAAGTCAAACTATATAACAGGTTTTTGGATGACATTTTCATTATGTTTCAAGGTAACGTAGGGGATGCAAGCAACTTTGTTGAGGTTTTAAATAACAGCACTCCATTTTTGAAATTCACATTTACCTTTGGTGAGGACACCATTAACTATTTGGATGTTGAATTGAAAAGAGACAACATCCACAGGGGTTATGTTGCTAAAATCTACAGGAAACCCACTCACTCTAACACTATGTTACATTTTTCTAGTTGCCACCCGCTACACCAGAAAAAATCTGTTTTAAAGGGCCAACTAGTTAGAGCGGCAAGAATGACTACTGAAGACTCTGCCTTCAACGAGGAATGCACCTTGTTGAAATGCATGTTTATGAGTCGTGAGTACCCCGAATCACTGGTGAATGACACAATAGAGGAAGTTTGTAGGAAAAGGGGTTTGGGTTCTTTCAATCCCATTCTCACTTTGAAACAAACCAACGTGAACCTGGCAGAGTCAGATGAAGTCACATATCAGATTCTTGGTGTCCACTCTTCTAGCATGGGTCAAACCACTTTTTCCCAAGAGAAATACAATAAAAAAAGTTTCATTACTTCTTTTTCATTTAAAACTAAATATATTAGCAATGTACTTAGAAAGAATTGGCAGTTGTTATCTTTTGAAAAAGAACTCACGGAGAAAATAGGGGACAAACCTGTTATCATTTTTAGAAAGGGCAGAAACCTCAAAAACATTATGGAAAGACCTTCAATAAAGCATACTAGAACTGAAGGCACATACAAATGTGAGACATGCAACTATTGTAAATTTATATCTACAGGGTCCACATGTATAGTGATGCAACATCTGTTTAAAGCAAAGGGTCGTTACAATTGTAACTCAAAATCAGTGGTGTATTTAGCTGTGTGCCAGTCATGCCCTGCCTTTTATATAGGGAAGACTGACAGAAAACTTAAAGAGAGAATTTATGAACACATGTACCACATTAGGAAGAAGAGCAAGACTAAAGCCCTTGCAAAACATTGTAATAACAACCCTTCTCACATTTTCCTTTTTAAAGTTATAGACCAGGTACTTACAGATGAAAGAGGAGGACCCCAACAATTGTTATTAGAAAAAAAGGAACTCATTTGGCAACTTAAAATGAACTCTTACACGTCACCAGGGTTGAACGAAGTTACTTCTTTGACTTGTGTTTTAAAGTTAAGAAACCTTCTAAGATAAGACTTCTTTCATCAATACTTAAACCTCAAGTCTGGTTTTTAAACCTTAATTCACAAATGTTTAACTTGAGAAACATTAGTTTTCTGACCTCTGCAGCACTTCGCTGTACTTTGACCCATACCTTATTTTATTATTTTTATTTGTATTTTCATTTTGCATAGTTTCATTCAGGATTTGTATGTTTTATTTTTGTCAGGTTCTGCATTGTGGTCTGACTTGATTTTTCCTTACTTCTAGACACAAATACCTTTTTGCATAAGCAACAATGAGAGCTTAATGTTTAGACCCATGGTATTTTGAAGTGCTATGTTTACCTATTGTCAATGTCATTGAACACCAACAGCTGTGGATTTACTTAGGTGTTGCATTTCTTTCTTTCTTTTGTCTTCTGCTACTTTATTTATTACCTTTTTCGCACACAGTATAAACTCATTTTCAGAACAATGTGCCGTATTCATGGGCACGATTGTGAACTGATTTTTCATTTGTTTGGCTATCCTCCTTTTTCGCATGCTTAGCACCTGCATGGTTCTTGAATGAAGTACCATCTTGTGAATCCGGCGGTTTGTTTGTTTTGATTTAGACGTGTCTTCCACGCAATGCCTTGCCATATTTTTTCTGAAACAGCTGCATTTTGACTTGTTTTGGCTGCTACAACTGTGCATACTAAAAGCTTAGAAAGTGTTCTCATCGCAGCTTGGTGCTTTACCCATTGCTCAAGGAACATTTTAAAAAAAATATTTTTCATATACTGTCATTGCATTCTGTTGGCGTTGAAATGACAAGCAATTTCTGTGTTAGATTTTTAACACAGAAATAAACATATTCGGTTATTTAACATTAGAAATAACATTTATTAGAAACGCCTTTGAAATTCCGGTTATTGCAGACTCCTAGTTGAGTTGCACTGTTTATTTATTCATTGATTCTTCATTATGCATTAGAGATATGTACTCCTTACTACCATTTTTGTTAAGGAATGTATATTATATTTGTATATACTTAGTTGCAAGCATTACTTCATTTTATTTTATTTTTAATCACAAGATTCTGTATGAGTTTTGTTTTACCCTATGAAAAGTTGTTTGCTAAAATGTATTTTAAGGGAAACAAACAGTATTTACACTTGATTAGGTTCATGAATCTTCACTAAGACATTCTTGGCTACTTTTATCAAGTTCATGTTTCTTTTTTGAAAACTTTTTTATGTTTGACACCCTGTCTACACTAAGTAGACATTTATTTATTCTTTTAATGTAATGCAGCTTTAAATGTGAAGGTATGTCAGTGGGTTCAATTAAGGCAGCTGTTTGTAATTTTGTAACACACACCCCTTTTTTTGGGTTTTAAATTGTGTTTGATGATTTTTTCCTTTGTCTGAAGAAGTCTTCCTACTAAGGGAGAAGAAAAGCGCTTTACTTTTACATTTCCTAATAAACCTTTGGAGTTTTACACCTGCTGGTTCGGAACCTTTTGGTTTGTTTTTTGACAGTTTGTTTTTCTTCAGTTTTGAAATAGTTTGACATAGATATATGGATGCTTATATCATTTTGGAAACTTGCATTGCTTTTCATTTTCAGCAACTTTTCAAACAGGTGTAATGTGTATTTCATATGCATGCTATATTATTTGAAGAACTGTTCATTTAGATGCTAAAGAAATATTAAAATGACTTTATGTTGCACAAAGTTTGGTTATGTTTGCACTGGTTTATGTAGCCTAACTCATTTTAACATCAGAACTGAATGGTATTGCCACAAGCACTGCATGACCCTACATTTTCTAGTTCAAGTTTACACTTAAAATCACAATTATGTAAATACATGGTTTCCAGATTGTATTACAGCTTGTAGGGATCAATGAATATGTTTATATTAAATGTGTTACTAGAACCATCAGCATGAATTAATGTTAAACAGCACACTGTAGAATTAGTGACTTCTTAATGGAAATTAAGATAACATTTGTATGATTACAGTACTGTGCAGAGGACACCACATTTCCTGATCTGCATAATTTTATGTATTTGCATCTGCTATTTTATTAAGGAAATATGTGTTCCTTAAGCAACTTTTTGAAAATGTAATCCTATGTCTTTATTCAGGAATTACAATTTTGGAAACTTTATAATAACGATCAACACATTCGTGTCTGGATATTTTGTTTAACATAAGTAAACTGCATTTTTCGGGGGGGGTCTGAAAATTCAACTGCACTGCTACTAAGTCCACTGCAAGCAGCTTAGGTCCAGATCTGTAACTTGGTGTTAGCCTTTCCTGAACTACTCAGCTTTCTTATACCCATAAAAATATGATTTAGAAGTAACAGAATACATAATTAAATGTTATTTAGGCACATTAAGCTAAGCCAGAAGGTCACTACTTGCAGGTCTTTCCCTGAGATTATGCAATTCATGCCTCTAACAATTTTGTGTAGCAGTGATATCAAGCTGGGAGTGCAGCCAGAGACAACACCTTATGTATATCAGTGTTTGTGAACAACATCTATTATTTAACAAATCCTGCAGATGACATTATATACTTATCTGAAGTTTTATTTGGTTGACAGAGTGAGATATGGGAAGTGTTTTGAATGCACCTTGTACATGAATCTGGTGGTAGTCCACAGAATTATTGTCATACATTACTAAACCATGGATGTCTAACCTGTGACTCTACACTGCCTGATAGTGTTTCTTTATTACTTGATGGCTGACTGTGAAAACTCACCCAATGCAATTTACACTGAGTTCCTTGCTGCTTACTCTGATTGGCCAGCAATTTTCTTAGTAATGATTAATCATTTCTTGTTGTAGCTGCATTTTACCTCAATGATTTTTTTTTTGCTAAGACCTTCATTTTGTAAATCTTGGACCTAGCCACCAGTATGTTCTTTAAAGAGACTATGCTCTGCTATTATTGTGTATTTTTTACTTTTCATCTCTTTAAGGTTATTTAGGTGTTCTTTGGTTGAAATAAAGAGTGTTAATTCACTTTGTGCTATCTCTAAATATTCTAGAGTTTATTTTAGTTATTAGGCTATATGCAATACAAAGATTTTAAAAGTTTTACTCTTGATGTCATTAGAATTATCACAGTACTGTTTTGAAAGAACTGCATTATGATACTACGATTAGGACACCAATTATTATTCATAATGTTATAGTGAATGTGTGCTTTGTACACAATCTGTTTTGCATGCCTGCCATTGTATTCACAGCATAGAAAAGAAAAACAGAAATTGATGCAACTATGTTTTTATGATTGGCATACAAAGTTTGTATGTAAGCATGGAGGAAACAATGCAGCATTCAGTATATATAAGAACATGAGAGTATCTTTGTTTACACACCTAGACTGACTGGTGCCATAATCACTGACTTCTCATTTCTACTTAAATTTCTCTAAGGAGAAGGGAGTGCATATCATAACTGGTAAATCATGTTCAATAAAGGTCTTAACCACTTATATGGCCATAATTTTACAGAATGCCAGATTTCTGTCTCATGTTTTTGATCTGTACTTTATCATCTTTTTTCTGGCAAATCATTGAGGACTAAAGTCACTGAATAATGACAGCTGTTATAGTTTTAGAATTCATATCATTCTTAAAATGCTTACAAAACCAAAACTTGTTATTCTAGCAGCTTTTGAATTCACAAGTTATGAGGCTTGATTTAAGCTCTATGTTTCTGAAGAATAACCAGACAATCCATTTATGGTGCACTGCCGAGGCTAAAAAAGAGATCAAAACATGCATGTTTCCATCTAGTAGGGTTTGTTTTATTGGTCTGAATGTACCCACAAAGATGTCAAGAATAAAAAGTAGAAGTCATAGATTTTTAGAAGCCATGTAGATGAAACACTGGTTTGTGTATGAGGTCATTTGCATATGATCCTTCACAACAAAAAGTTTAAGGTTTTACATAGTGAAGATATTAGCTTGGTTGGGTCTTTCTTCTATTTTTTTCTGATTAGTTTGAATATGTGATGTTTTTACCCCTTGGTTTGGTATGCATACACACACACACACACACACACACACACACATATATATATATATATATATATATATATATATATATATATACACACACACATATCGATCTACTTTCATTCACTGAAAACACATTTCACTGAATTTCATTTCACCCACACCAAATCGCTGAAAGCTCAAATCACTGAAAACTCATTTCACCGAATCAGATTTCACTGAATTCAAAGTACTATAAGGCAAGTAAAACATATATGCCCTTTTCCCAACTGTAGTGTGATCCTGGAGTAAAACATATATGCCCTTTTCCCAACTGTAGTGTGATCCTGGAGTTAGTATATATATATATATATATATATATATATATATATATATATAGTTAGGTGTATGGGGGCAGAGTGTGGGGTGCGTAGCCCCCCCCCACATAGTTTGCTTTTGTATTTATGAATCTCATTTCACTGAATGCTAACAATAAACTAGGTGGGGGACTGTGCCCCACATACACCCCTAAATATATATACTAAGTCGAGGATCACACTACAGTGGAGAAAAGGGCATATACATTTTACTTGCCTTACAGTACTCTGCATTCCGTGAAATGGGATTCGGTGAAATTAGTTTTCAGTGATTTGAGCATTCAGCAATTTGGTGTGGGTGAATTGAAATTCAGTGAAATGTATTTTGGTGAATGAAAGTAGAGAGATAACTATAGATATAGACAGACATATACACATATATAGAGGGAGCTCAATAGAAAACTTTAAGAATCATTAGTCAAAATGTCTTGTAAGAAGATAGGTACATGTGAAATTCTTTGAGAATGTTTTTATGGAGTGCAGCACTTAGTCATTCTGCATTGCATTAGTTAGGGGATTATCAGGTCACAAGTCAAAAGAAAAACTCATGCACCAATACAATGCAAATTCCCAAAAACACTGAATGAACATTATGAAGCCAATTTTCATGACAAGAAACCTGGTCATAACCAGATTCCAGGTAAATCAGTGAAGTCCTTATTTTATTTAGGAAGAATACGTTGCTGGCATAGGACTAGGATGCAGACCATTATAAATGTAATATTTCCCGTTTAGGTTACTTAGGTCTTCTTAAGAGTATATCAAAGTATGATAAAGTACATTTGCTTTTGGGATATATTTGTGAATCTAGAAAAAATAACCCTCTACAGAAACTAACAGCAAATGTGAAGTTTAATTAGCTACAGTGACTTACTGATTGAAAAACTTCAACATAACTTCAGGACTTCTTTTTTTCAAACAAAATTCACTGACTTGAGATGTTGTCTTCTTACTGAAATGTATATAACATCATTATCCTAGCTCAGCAGAAATCAGTGCGCATGAAATAAGTCAATGTAATGCATTCAAAGTTTGCAGGGCATGTTGAGGAAGTCGGTAGAATGTGAAAAAACAATGTTAAATATTTGAAGTCTGGACAGTGCACTCACTTCGTGTGTACCACAGGAGCATACAAAAACTCTTTCGTTCTTTTTTGAAATCCCACAGCGTTCGCATGAATGTATTTGCTATTTTAGTGAAAAGCTGTCCGTTCTCCAGTTACCTTTATGAATTACTCAGCATGGCTTGATCTTGATATGATGACATTACATTAAATTATTTTATTAAGATTCCACATGCATTGGAAGGTCTCACTAACCACTTATTTTAGCATACTGCATGTTAGGATATTTTTTCTGAATTGAATTTATTTTAAATTGCTGCTGTTCTGAGCAAAGATTATTGTTTTATATCAGTAGATGGTATCTATCTTTTTTCTGTATGCCATAAACCAATACACCATTTAAGTTTAGACAAAACTATAAATATATGTTCTAACTAATTAAGAGGCATGTGATGTTCCATAAAAGTGTAAAAACAGTCTCTTGGTGATTTAGTTGCATTGACTAATGTTGTCAAAAAATAGGCATGAATATTTACTAGTGATAAATGGCATAAGGACCTGGCCTACTCCAACTTACTCCAGGGACCCATGCTAACAGTGTGAGGTGTCTACATGTCCCTATTGTACATTGTGTGCACCACCACAAAGCCCAACAGACCAGAGTCAATAAGCTACTGGTGGGTCTGTGTCCAAGTGCCCAGCCTGGGTTAGATGGGATAGCTCTGTGGAGTGAAGACTGGACATAAAACTAATCAACCTGCCAAACATGAACCAAGGATTGCTACACTCAGTGTAGGTTCACTGACAGGATGTAGCTTGGAAGTGGATCACATGATGGTAAGGGCAAGGCTGTAAATCCTCTGTGACCAAGACTCCAGATGGAAGGGCAGTGAAGCAAAGTGACTTGGCCTGAGACCCCAGTATACTACTCATGACAGGCTAGAAATGGTATGGAAACTGTAGTGAGGGGGTGGCTTCAAAAGGCAGTGAGGGATGTCATTAGAATTAGTGGCAGACTCATGGCAATCTGATTCTAGTATAAGGACAGGGCAGTATTCATTATCTCAACCTATGCCCCACAGCAGGATTATGGTAGTGAGGAAAATATTGCATTCAGGTTGCAACTGTAGTACGCATTAAATAACACAGGACAACATGAGTCAGTGTTAATAATATGGTACCTACATGCACATATTGGGGCAGACAGAACAAGATATGAGAACTGCTTGGATCCACATGGGTGAACAAGCAGGAATAATGAAGAATAAGCCATTCTACACTTCTGTCTGACAAATGGTTTGATGGTGGCCAACACATGGTTCAACAAGACAGACGGTAACAAGATGACATACAGAAGTAGCCAACATGTAACTCAGGTAGAGTTTCTCCTTATAAGAAAGGGGCACTGGAGTACATTCAGTGATTGCTAAGTCATCACAAATAAAACAGTCAGCTCACAGCATTAACTGCTGGTTACCACAATCAGCTGCAGGCCAGGGTCGGAAAACTCTCTTAGGTCAGGAGAGACTAGGCTGAAGACTTGGAAGGACTGAATTGAAGACATAAGAATTCAAGAAAATAGTCAGGGCTCTAGTACTTCAGGAAGAAGAGGAATTAGCTGTAGATGAAGAATGGCAGCACCTCGAAACAGTGTGTTTGAGGCCTATAGAACAGTTATAGAAATAAGGTTCATAAGGAAAGCTGATAGTGGAATGCAGAAGTCTAGCAAGTCATCAAAAGAAAGAAAGAAAAAGTGCATGAAAAAGTTGGAGATAAAAAAGATAGACCAGGAATATTTGTTGGCTAACAAAAAGGCTAAGTGAGTAGTCACCAAAGCAAAGAGCAAGGCATTAGAGGCACTCAACCAGCTTCTAAAAAGTGACTCTGTAAATAGTAGAAAAACTCTTATCATATTGCAAGGCAAAGGCAGAAAGATACATAAGATAGTCATCAAACATCCTTCACAATTGATGCTAGCAGCAACAATCTGGTCACTGGTCCATGGGACATCAAAGGCAGGAAGGAATACTTCCAGCAGCATTTAAATGAAGAAACTTCGCAGAACCTATACTGGCCGAAACACAAATTTCAGTAAAAGAAGAGGAGGAGCCCACCTTAGAGGAAGTAAATACAGTACTAGGGAAAATGAAGTCAAGGAAAGCAGCAGAGTCAAATGAGGTAACTGTAGATATGATTAATATGTTGAGTGAGTTAGGGTAGAAATGACTCCTGAAGGTACTCATAACAGTATGGAGAGTAAGGTGCATCCCAGATGACTGGAGAATAAGTATACTAGTGCCAATGTACAAGATCAGTGGGAACATTCACAGCTGTGGGCAGTACAGAGATATCAAACTCCTGTCACACTGCATGAAACTTCTGGAAAGGGTGACTGATAAACCATAAACCAATAGTGAGAGTAGTAGACAGAGAGACTGGAGATGAGCGGTTCTCATTCAGATCAGGATGCAGCATAACTGACCTGATGTTTGCAGTGAGGCAAGGATAGTAGAGAAGAATAAAAAAGCAGGACGAAACAGCGTGACAGCCGAGGTTAGCTTTATTCAAATTGTCTTCTTAAGCGCTTTTCGTCAGTTGAAATAACTGACTTCTTCAGAGATAACAATAACAAGGTTCAGTCTCCATTTAAAAAGCATAGTAATCAAGACCTCCATTAATACCTAAGTAATTGGGTAATTACCTGTCCCTTCATTTTAAAGAGACATATATTAATTCTACATACCAAACACTTGAATAATGGTCATACCACACATTATAAAAAAGATTACCGACACTATTACAGTCACTCTAAATTGTGGCTGATAAGTACATATATATATATATATATATATATATATATATATATATATACAACATTAAATACAATTATGAAAAATGATAAATTTATAAAAATATAAAAAATATTAAAAACTGAATTCTAGCATACTTAAGAGGTGGTTCAATAACAATGGACGGTCTGACTGTGTTTAGAGTCAAAAGTCTCTGCTCACTTCTTTAAACTATTAAATTTTAATAAACTTGAAATAGAACAAGTGTCATTAAGACCTGGGAAACAATATGCACTCAGTCTCACCTGCCAAATTAGTTCAGATTCTTCTAATTTAAAAGGTCTCCCCCCCCCCCCCACAATCATGACTAACCTGGTCAATAACGATAAAGTTAAAGTTGTGCTTGTTGAATACAGATATGTGTTTAGCTAGGGCATTCTCGAGTTTACCCTTTCTGATAGCATATAAGTGTTCATAAATTCTATCCCTAAGTCTCCTTTCGGTCTTACCAACATAGAAGACCGGGCAAGATGTGCATCTAGCTAAATAAACAACAAAGGTAATTCTACATACCAAACACTTGAATAATGGTCATACCACACATTATAAAAAAGATTACCGACACTATTACAGTCACTCTAAATTGTGGCTGATAAGTACATATATATACAACATTAAATACAATTATAAAAAATGATGAAAAATGATAAATTTATAAAATATTTATGAAGGGGCAGGTAATTATCCAATTACTTAGGTATTAATGGAGGTCTTGATTACTATGCTTTTTAAATGGAGACTGAACCTTGTTATTGTTATCTCTGAAGAAGTCAGTTATTTCAACTGACGAAAAGCACTTAAGATGACAATTTGAATAAAGCTAACCTCGGTTGTCACGCTGTTTCATCCTACTTTTTTATTTTACTAGTTTTTTGCCTTGAGTTGTGTTTGTAGTTTGATATGGCAACAGGTGAAAGCAGCGGTAACAGCCCTTTTAGACCTGAAGACACACCTTTGGTGCTTAAACCAAGTGTTAATCCTGGGAAATCAAGTTCTACTGCCGGGGACCTATTGGATAATATCGACAATCCAGTTGTGGGCAGCTTCTTGAACTCCATTAATAACAAAATTGAGAGTTTATTCTGTAGATTGGACCAATTTGATGCTGAACATCGGGATTTTCACCGAACCTTTACGTCAGCTGTGTATTCTTTACGGCTGCCGGATAGTAATATCCAGCGAATGGGACAGAGTGGATCTTTTAACCATGCTTCCAATGGTAACGTGAACACTTCACCGAGTCGAGCTTTGCCTGTTTGCTTAAACCCGCAAGGAAACTCTACTGTTCCAGAGAATACTGCCTAGTCGCTTCTTCAAGCTAAATTAGCAATGGGAAGTCTTACTGAACACACAAACCTTAATGTTCAATCTAGGGTTGCTAACACATCAATTCCATTGGTTTTATCTAATTCAGGTAGAGGAAGTAAAGTTCCTCCTACCGATATGGCCAGTGTCAACCTAGGGAGTACGTTTCGTCCATTATCTAATGGTGCAAGCTTAGAGGACAACATCAATCCAGGCAACACGGCTTGTCCACTATTTGGCGATGGTACTTCGGATAGTACTGTCCAGAGACCACCGGTCCATCATAATCAATTACAAGGAAGTGAAGGTAATAACGCTATCGCTGGTTCGCCGGCATGGCTAAAGAATGTTTTTAACTTTTCTAATGAAATCCGTACTGACAGTAGTAAGGTCGGTTCTGTTACCCGTGATCATATTAATGATGATTTGAGTAGTAAGTTAAAGGCATTCGATGTATATCTTCTCAAAATGAAAAAATTGCAATTAGAAATGTCTTACTTTAACGAATGCCTTTCACGGAAGATTGTACCTAAGGGACTAAGACGTTCCCCATTTCCAACTGGCTTGGAAGCTGGTTCGGTATTTCACACAGACTTGATTTGTTTTTTTGACCACCAGGGAATGGAATTAATTGAACTTATTGTTAAACATTATAAATTGTGGGTTGAATAACTCTCTATTCACCTAGTAGATCTAGATAAAGGGATACAATCAGATCTCGAATTCAATAGATACAAATTTGAATATGAACATACTTTTCCTAGCATTGACGAACTTATGTTTAAATTACAGTCTCACAAAATTAAAAAGCTTGTTAGAGACTGTAATGCTTATAAACAAGGTGTGGCTTACCCTAACCCTCCACCTGATCAGGTATGGAAAAAAGGTCTTTTTTATTTCAACAGAACAAACGTGACTAACTGTGACCAGAATGGGGCTTCAACCCATATGCCTGTTTCAGTTGATATGGTCTTGGTTAATGACAGGTTGGGTAATAATGTTATTGACAGTACATCTGACCAGGACTTAAATGCTGGAGTATTAAGGAAGGTCTTTGGAGTGAGAGGTTAAGAAGTGGTAATTCCAACAATCAACATCTAAATTTTCAACAGCGCCCCCATATGGAGGCACGATCGAAAACGACATCAAAAAACTTTCAACAACCACACTCCAATGTGAAATGGAGGAACAACAAACAAAGGAACAAGAACTAATACATTTAAGTAATCCAAGTAATTTGTCAGCTGTTCCTACTTTTCTCAAGAATAATGAAACTGATCAAGTATTGTGTGATTTGGAAGTATTAGACCCACCATCGACTGAGAGACAGAATGTATGTAATACTGACCATTTATTAACATCACAGCAAGTAGAGATCGTTTGAAATAAATCAGGTGACTTTCAATTGTATAATTTCAGTACTACCAGATTTGACGTCGATATGGTAGATTTCTTGTCTAAAGGTTTAACGTTCGTTCCTTCTAAGCCTTTGAATATAGTTGACACCATCTTGGATATTAAGCTTTTTACTAGGAAATTAAATTTTAATTTGTTAATGGGAAATGCCCCTAATATTTTTGAACATGACAAATTACACATTCCTAGTACTTATAGCCCCCCCACTCCATCCAACACTTGAGTTGTTTGAGAAATGCTGTGAGCTTGATATCAGACATGCCACTAACACCGGTGTCCTATGTAGTTCACCTTCCAACATAAATAAAACAGAATATGACTATCTACAGTTTTTTAAATCCCAAAGTCTTCGGTTTCGTAAACCAGACAAAGGAGGAGGGTTAGTAGTATTCAGCACATCTGATTATTTCAATCGTATGGGTGAATTGCTTAAATCCGATGCATATGCTATTAGCTCGAGATCAGAAGTTAATAAGGCATACAAGGCCATTAAGGATTGTATTTAGGAATTCTACATTGACAGTAGAATTGACCATAAGCTGTACTGTTACTTAACTACAATGTTTCCAAGGTATCCTTGTATTTTTGGTATTCCGAAAATTCACAAATCTATAGAGAACCCTCCATTGAGACCATTAGTAGATAGTAGAGGGTCTCCAACGTATTCTTGTGCTAAAGTTGTGGATGGTATACTTCAGAAATACATAGTCAAGGAGCTCCAAATTTGTAAAGACTCTTGGACATTTCTTGAGAATATAAAATCTGTTGAGTTTTACTCTCACTACAATTTTTTAACAATAGATGTGAGAGATTTGTATACCAGTATACCACACAACGTAGCACTCGACTGGGTCACTCTCATGTTAAAGAGGCATAATGCTCTGAATAGAGAAATACATCCTGTTTACGACCTTAGTGATTTAGTACTTTCCAACAACTACTTTGTTTTTCAAGATGAATTCTTCTTACAGAAAGTGGGGGTGGCAATGGGGTCACCTTGTGGTGGGAGTATAGCCAATTTAGTAATGGCTTACTGGGAATCTGAATTTGTTTTCTCTAACAAAAACAAGTTTTTTGATAAATTCATACATTGCACGAGATTCCTGGATGACATTTTCATTTTATTTAATGGAAATGAGGATATGAGTAAATCTTTACTACATTATTTCAACAGTACTAGAGAATTTCTACAATTTACGTTTACATTTGATCTAGACAATATAGCTTATCTTGATGTACTCTTAAGCAAGAATTATATGCTTAATTGTTTTACTGCTAAGATTTTTCGGAAAAAGACTTACTCCAATACCTTCTTGCACTACACTAGTAGTCATCCTTTCTCACAAAAGAAGTCAGTTCTCAAGGGGCAACTCGTAAGAGCAGCCAGGCTGACCAGTTTGGACGACGACTTCTTAGAGGAATGTGCAGTGCTTAAAAATATGTTTTTATTCCGAGGTTATCCAGTATCATTGTTGAATAATCTTATCCAGGAAATTAGAGACAAGAGAAGTGAAAATGTTTATAAACCACTTCTCCTGGCAAAAAACTATTTTGTATCAGATTACCCAGGGCACTTGTCCAATCATGATTGTGTCAGCCCATATGAAACAGCTGAACTTCACCAGACTTGCACCAACACTACTAATACAACATACTTTACTACTACATTTAGTAAAGACAGCAATGTTTGTATTAATATAATTGGGAAGAATTGGGAATTATTTAAAATGTACCCCTTTATACATGATATACTAGGTGACAGACCAAAAGTGACTTTTCGGAGAGGGAGGAATATTAAGGCTGTGCTTGAAGGATGCAATACCCCCTGTGTACACAATCCAGGTATGGTCAAGTGTCAGAATTGCAATTATTGTAGATACGTGTTTGAAACAAATTATTTCCATCTAAATGGTGTTTCTTATAAACTAAAACATAAATACAATTGCAATTCTACCTTTGTTGTTTATTTAGATAGATGCACATCTTGCCCGGTCTTCTATGTTGGTAAGACCGAAAGGAGACTTAGGGATAGACTTTATGAACACTTATATGCTATCAGAAAGTGTAAACTCGAGAATGCCCTAGCTAAACACATATCTGTATTCAACAAGCACAACTTTAACTTTATCGTTATTGACCAGGTTAGTCATGATTGTAGGGGGGGGGAGACCTTTTAAATTAGAAGAATCTGAACTAATTTGGCAGGTGAGACTGAGTGCATATTGTTTCCCAGGGCTTAATGACACTTGTTCTATTTCAAGTTTATTAAAATTGAATAGTTTAAAGAAGTGAGCAGAGACTTTTGACTCTAAACACAGTCAGACCGTCCATTGTTATTGAACCACCTCTTAAGTATGCTAGAATTCAGTTTTTAATATTTTTTATATTTTTATAAATTTATCATTTTTCATAATTGTATTTAATGTCGTATATATATATATATATATATATATATATATATATGTACTTATCAGCCACAATTTAGAGTGACTGTAATAGTGTCGGTAATCTTTTTTATAATGTGTGGTATGACCATTATTCAAGTGTTTGGTATGTAGAATTAATATATGTCTCTTTAAAATGAAGGGACAGGTAATTACCCAATTACTTAGGTATTAATGGAGGTCTTGATTACTATGCTTTTTAAATGGAGACTGAACCTTGTTATTGTTATCTCTGAAGAAGTCAGTTATTTCAACTGACGAAAAGCGCTTAAGAAGAGAATTTGAATAAAGCTAACCTCGGCTGTCACGCTGTTTCGTCCTACTTTTTTATTTTACTAGTTTTTTGCCTTGAGTTGTGTTTATAGTAGAGAAGAAGCTAGAGATGAGGAAAGAGTCCAACTGGGCAATTCATAGACTTGTTGAAAGCATATGACAAGGTTACAAGAAAACTGATTTGTGCAGTCCTGCGATGGCTTGCATTTCCAGAAACACTGGTAGAATTAGTGCAGGCCATGAGCAAAAACTGAGTGATGCAAACACAAACAGTGACTGGACTCACAGAAATGTTTCCAGTAGAAGAGATGGTGCATCAGCATTTAGGTCTGAGCCCATTGATATATATACTAGTGAAAGGTGTCAGATCAATAAAGCTGTTGTATGCAGACAATGTGTCACTACAGGCAGTCTCTGAACAAGAACTTCAGCAAAGAATAAGGGATTTGAATTTAAAACTGAAAACACATAGTATAAAGCTTAGTACAGATGAGATGGCTGTAATGGCAGCAAATGGAGGAAATCAGAAGAAGCTGAGAACTGAGATAGAAGGAAAACTAGTGGAACAAGTTAGGTTCAAGTACCTGGTTTGGGTGTTTGATAAGGAAGGGATGTTTGAATGAGATTATCAAAGCTAGGATCAGAGAGGCTGCAGACAAATGGCTCAGAATGTCAGGAGTAGACTCCAACAAATGAATGCCAAAGAAGGGAAAAAATAAGGTGCACAAAACAGTGGTACAACCAGTGCTACTGCATACTACAAAAACATAAACAGTGTAGTAGAGCAGTTGGGGAAGAAAGAACTGATCGAGATGAAGTAACTGAGACAGGTGGTGGGATGCACACTGTGGGACACACAAATAAATAGGGATGTCAGAGCAAAATCCCAAAAAGTGCCAGTTACAGAGAAGATCAAAGGAAACCGATTACGATGCTTTCCACATGTGCAGGAAAGCAGATGACAATCTGTTGAAGAAGATTTGGGACAGACAGGAAGAAGGCAAGAGGAAAGGAGATCATCCACTAAATAGATGGATTGATTGTATGAGAGAAGACGTTTGACAGTCAGGGGGGTGGTATTGAATCAAAAGAGATTGCAACTGTTGATGCAACATCCTCACCCCATGCAGAAAAGGAGGAAAAAGGGGGCGGAAGATGGTGATATGATATTACTTAAGATAAACCTGAAGACAACAGCTGAAGACAACAGCTGATATTGTTTCTGTATTTGTATTCATGATAAATAGGTAAAGATCTTAATTAATGAATAACTAGATGTTTTCAGACATTTTCAAGTAGTGCACACAACCCCTCATCAATCACTGATCAGCTGCCTGAGTTGCCAGTCTGTCTTGTAGGGGTTAATGTTTACAATTGGATAGTCACGAGAAGTGTCAATTTAGACTTTTGGAGATAGGTCACCTAAAGACCAGCATCCAGCCACAACCAATTTCACATAAATGAAAAGTAGATCTACAGCATTTTGTCCACTGCCACCTGCAACTCAGAAAGCAAAAATAAACCTCCCTCTTTTAGTTAGTATGTAATCCATCAGCAGATATTACAAAGATTTTCTGATATGCAGCTTTACTGACTGTATCCAACAAATTATATACAGACTGTACCCAATATGACATATACTGACATCACACAGGCCATCAATATAAAACTATATTTACAATCCCCACACACATTCATGGATATACATAGAATCCAGACAGGGCTGTCGTATGATCTTATTTTGCTAGTGTCTGTGCATTAAGACAGAAAGACAGCAAAAAGATCACATTACACCTAGGTTATCAATCCCATCTAAGAATTTTAAATAACAATTCCAATGAAATAGTAGCCAAAATATAATCAATAAAAGGGCTACCAAAGGAGGAAGAATCTGGGACTGTCATACATCTACAGCAATAGTGAATAGTCATATACCAGTACAATCTAATTTCAATAATCTTTTTCTCTTCAGTCATATTATACATTAGAATGATGCAGAAGGAAGGCTCATCTACTATACTTTGAAGAATTGCTGCTGTAAAAATCCCCCTAAACCTAAACAGACAATGCAGCTTGAAATGCTCAGTGACAATAAGTACAATTAAAAAGGTCATTGTCATTCTGACTCAATGAATGATACCACGGTAAAGAAAGCACCTAATGCTGATGTGGTAATATTGATAGGATACTACATGAGTCTCTGACCAGAGCCATGGCAACATGCACAGTGTGTGTAATCCAGCTGGAAATTGTTTGATATGCACAGAATTCTACAGCATAATATGGACAAAAGAAACAAAGGGAAATTCAGATGTCCTATTTTGGTTTCTAGAAACATATAATTGCAGATAAATTCTTGGTCCATGAAGTATACCAATGTCTTCTCAGGCTTTTGAAGCTATAGGTTAAAGGAGATTATTGAGCTAGTTAGGTATAAAGGTTTGAGGAACACTCAAGGTCAATCCATCCAAATGAAAGATGGCATATGGGGTGAATACATGAAGGTATTAGGCTCAGATACACTTTCAGTCAACTGTACTACTAGCAAAATAACTATATTCCAAGGGAAGACTGTGAAAAAGGGGATGTAAATCCATGTACAATTGCAGTAGGTGGATAGCATCTCTGAGAGGCATACAACAGAAAGGAGAGAAAAGCCAGCTAAAGTAGTTTGACAATCTTCGTGCCTAAATCACAGTTCAGTGAATGACAGGAATAGAAGGAGATATGTGTAAAAAATGAAAAGGAAAAAAAAAAAAACTCATAACAGCTTCTTGAGCTGTTGCCTAATAACGTTGTAGAGCTAGGCATAATGCAAAATTATGTCATTCTGGATGTATCCAAGATTGTCAGGGTCTCCCACTTTTGCAACCAGATGTCCAATATTCTGATCATCATGCATGGGAGATGCTGCAGAAACTGAATTTCCATCAGGTAAGACAGATGTTGGAAATAATGCAGCAACTTCCTCATGTGCAGTCTCGCAAAATATATATATATATATATATTATGACACCAAATATAACTGAAAGACATATGAAAATGACCATAATTACCCTTACAGCAGAGTGACCTAAACATAATCCACCTGCAGTAATAAAAACTGTTAATTTATAGAGGGTTGGAAAGTGGATGACTTTGTATTTATTATAAGTCCCAGAAATTCTATGAAGGTGATGACTAACTGAGTAAAAATACAAGCCCTAGGACAGGATTAGTCAATTGGTCAAATAGAAAAAGCAAATTTCTTGAAGGGTGTCTATGTGTCTTGACATGCCAAACTGGTCTCAAAAGGAACAAAAATCAAACTGAATAATAAAATAATAAAAGTTATTGTTAAAAGAGTTAAAATGTATTGAACTTAAATTATTCCTAAAGGACTTAGATTCTTTAAAATACTGATAGGCATTGATATAACTGAAGACATTGAGTCTGAATTTAATCAAATGTTTGACTCATTTGGACATTGAGCAATACAAAAAAAGCACAGCTTATATTTGGGGAAGAAATATAGAAGGACATTCTGTTAGTAAAAAGTTTGGAAAGAATACCCCCAAATAATACAGCAAAAATAAATTGTATAACACACATTATAGAGAGGATATAGAGTACAATACGCAGGAGAATGAGGGCACACATTTTTTATACCAAGGTGGGAACACAAAGCAACAATGGGACAGAAAAAGGGGGGGGGCTAAGGAAACATTACCTACAGTCCTTCAACAAACCCCAAACTTATCATTAAAGATAACAACAGTAACATCTTGTGAGACCTCTGGCATTTGTTTGAAGAGAATAAAGACATCAGGTAGCAAACTTTTGACATCCACAGGTAACGAGCAGATTATTAGAGAAAACAAAGGCAATGGTTATGATGTCGTAGGTGACAAGACAATTGAGCCTTCTTACATTTCGCAGAGTGAGTACATTTTAGGGAAGGTGTAGTAAACACGTACAAAAATTGTAATATTTATAATTACACAGACCTTCCATTAAATATTATACATTTTAAGCTTCTCTCAAAAGCAATGAAATTTATTCCAACCACAAAGTTTAGACTTATGGACAATCTGACTGAGTTCAAGAAATATATTAGGAAATTAAATCTAGCCATCACATTTAATAACAAAGATGACAAGTCTCATATCAGGAGAGATCAAGGAATACTAAGAAAGAAAAGTACATATATGCCTCCCATGCACCCTATTATATCAGTATATGATAAATCAGTGCCCAGACAAATTTACCAACTACAGAATCATCTTAAAGGTATTAAAATGAATTACAATTTACCTGAAGATGAACATAAGCTTTTGCAGGAACTTAGAAGAGACAAAAACATCAGAATTATGAAACCTGATAAAGGGGTGGGGGGGGATCGTCATTTATGACAGTACTGATTACACCTCTAAAATACATGAATTATTATACAATTCAGGTAATTATGAGATAGTCTCATTAAATGAAATTAATATAGCTTATAGACAAATAGATCTACATATAGAAGAATTTCTTATAGATCAAAGAATTACGATGGACACTTATAACTACCTAAAGGTAGAACATCCAACTTTGGCCTCCATAGTGGGTATACCGAAAGTATATAAATGTATAGATAATCCCCCTTTTAGACCCAAAATATCAGGAAGCAGATCTAAAACTTTTCCACTTGGAACAGTTATTGATAAGTATCTCAAATATATTTATGATAGAATTTCCCACTTAGTTAAAGATTCGTGGGAATTTTTGAGAAACTATCCAGTAAATTTGTGGCATTCTGAACTTCTTTTTGTCACAGTGGATGTAATTGATCTTTTTTCTTCTATACCAAAAGATGCAGGTTTGGAGGCCTTTGCCAATAGTATTAGAAAACATGGTGGAATTGGATGGGACAAAGTATGTTTAATTATTGAACTTATGTCCATAGTTTTGGAACACAATTATATTGAATATTGGGGTGAATATTTCAGACAAACTATATATATATATATATATATATATATATATATATATATATATATATATATATATTATGGGACGGAGGCATAGATTTACTAGCACAATTTTTGGATTTTTTGAACTCTAGTAGTGAGTTTTTGAAGTTCACTTCTTCAAGTAATATGGAAGGTCTTCCATATTTAGATGCATATATCTCCAAAGGCGACAGTTGTTTCAAATCTCGATTATATAGAAAGAACACATTTTCTAATAGCTATTTAGAATATTCTAGCAATCACCCCAGAAAACTATTTAATATATTTAAGGGTCAAATTATAAGATCTAGTAGAATGACCTCTACATTATCTGAGATGTTGGAAGAAGTGTCTTATATTACTTAGCTTTTCAAAGACAGAGGTTATGACACTAACATGATGAATCGTATATGTACATCAGTTATCAAAGAATGGGGTAAATAATATACACCATTATTAGGTCAGAAGCATCTTAGTAGAGGTAATAATTGTGAAAATCAGGTTCAAAACAGTATGCTTTGTACTACTGATAATGGGAGAGCATGTGTTTTAGAATATGGTCCACATATTAACAAAATCAAGAAAATTATAGTTAGTAATTGGAATATTATATTAACGGACCAGGAAATAGTTCAAATAGTAGGATCTCAACCTATTTTTGTCAACAAAATGGGGCGTGATATTAAGTATTACCTTGAAGGAGGTGGCATTAGCAAGCATTTGACCCAGAAGAAAAACACTAAGTGTGGGAAGTGCAAGCAATGCCACACCATCTTCGAGGAAGGTAGTACCACCTTGGAAAATGTTAATAAAACAGATATCAGGTTCGTTCAAGGCAATTGTAATACCAGACAGGTAGTATACCTTGCAAAATGTATAGCCTGTTCTGGATTCTATATAGGAAAAACAGAAAGAAAGCTGAACAAACGTATATATGCACATTTATATAGCATTAAGACAAAGGATGAAAAAAATGCTTTATATAGACATGTCAAAAGATGTGGTAGCATTAATTTGCCATCCTTGAAAGTGTTCAAATAGATTCTAGAGGGGGAGATTATAAAGGTCTATTATCCTAAAAAGAAATATGGTGGCAGTTATATACGGACGCTTCTACTGCACCAGGACTGAATGATTTTGTTACTATAAAGCCAATATTACAATTAAATTAATAAATTTACAAATTTACATATAATATACTATTTAATACAATTTTTATGTAATATACAATATTATTATATTATTTAATATTGTTTATGTATCAATTTTTGAAACAAGTTATAGTATTGATATTTTTATTCATTTTAGTTTGGTTATTGGGTTAGAGATGTGCATTTTTTATTCTTGTGTTGTATTATAGTGTGAATGCAATCAGTACATGTCTTTTTTCCATTTTGATACTTATCAGAATGATGCTTGTTACATTGTGTATGTAGCTTTAATGTAGCGCTATTTTGGCGCCAAAGAAGTTATTTAAACGAGACTGCTACATTGTAATGGAGTTCTGAAGAAGCTTGCAGTATAGCGAGTGAAAGCGCTTAACTCTTTTAACAATAAATTTTATTATTTTATTATTCAGTTTGATTTTTGTTCCTTTTGAGACCAGTTTGGCATGTCAAGACACACAGGGGACTAGCGTTCTTTTGCTTCAATTCTGTTTGTTGTTTTTTTGAATGCTTACAAGCTTTTGATTCCTATTCTTCTAAGGAGAAATAAGATGTGAAACATGGACAGAAAAAAAAAAGTAAATGTAGAATACGAAGCTAGGGAAGGCCTCCAAAGGATACCCAGTAATAAAACAAAATGGTAACTCTGACTGGAAAAATAAAAAAAAAAAGTCCAGGACTCAACAAATGTGCAAAATTGAAAGAACAGAAGGCATTTCAACTTGGAAGGAGATTTTGTTTTTTTGCAACAAATAATTTGCTTCTATGAACTATTCTGTTTGTTGCAACCCCTTGAACTTAAATAATTTGCTTGTATGAACTATTCTGTTTAAGTTCAAGGGGTTGAGTGCCAAGAAAAAAAAAATCAATACATGAAACACCAAATCAATAGCAAAACAATTATTTATAAACTTGACCGAGCAGGTATCAGACAATCAGAGAGTAAGGGGAAATATGAATGCCAGCATGAGAACTTCAATGGCCAGTGATAGTCTATGCTGAAGTTAAATTAATCAGAGTTAACAGCATTATATCACAAAGTCTAACCACACACTCTGTAGTAATCCTACAAAACAGTACTAAAATCAGTATAATTGTTTACCTAGCAAAACACTTAATGTTTTCTTCATTTAAAGCCCTCCAAATATGCATTTGCATTTGCAGAAGATGTTGACCATTAATTTCTAATGACAATTTCTGAGCAGAATTTATTATTAACTCTCTGTGATCTCAGCAATGACTGAACATTAAATGTAAGCTTTTCTCATACTGTAGGTTAAATCTTCAGACATTTTCCTGTAAGACTAATGGAGGTACAAACAAGACAGTATACTCACATTATTTTTAAGTTCAAGATGATATTCTGACTGGATTATACACAAATCATTTACCAACATGTCTTCCATGATGTCACACCAAGTTAACTATGTCACATGACTATATGATTCCTTCAGTTATGTTCTGGATCAGAATCAAAACATCTCCACCACAGATGATGGCAATTCCAATGTAAGGAATATACTTTACCAGGCTGAAACCATCAAAAGCCATAACAATCAGAACTCTCCCTTTTTAATTTCTCCAAATCTTTTGGGTTTCTAATACCATCATGGGAATGGACCCCATTCCTAAGTCAAAGTATGATTAAAGTTCATGAAATTAGTATTGTTTTACTCTTTGATGTCAGCTAAAAGTGCTCATCGCAGCACCCACAATGTGCCCAGTAATGACTCCTCCTGCAATTTGTACAGAGTTACATGCATTGCTAGCATATCTAAATATGATTGTAGAGTCTTTTTTATAAGACCCATTGCTCTTATACTACTATTTGAACTATCTGGGTATCTTTCTTCCACACCGCTCTCATTTCTGCTTGCGAATCCTGATATTTTATGACTTTGTGTCTCTCTGTACACAGGACACTGTAATCACTTGGTGTGGCGATTTCAATGATGGATGCTACTTTTGTCTTCTTTTCTTGGACAACTATTTCTGGTTTTCTAGCATCTATCTTTTGAACTGTTGGTAATGGGTGATCCCATGTGATGTAGACTTCATCATTTTGTATGATGCTTTGTGTCTCATGTTTCCAGTGTTTTTCAGCCACTTGAATACCATAATGTTTGCACAATCCCCAGTGCAACAGTCTCACCACATTATTATTGCTTTCAGTGGAAACTCTTCCATATAATGGATGACATGAACCCAAAACTAGCTAGGATACAATGCAACTTCTTTAGAAAAACAGTACTACAATGATGGACTTGCCATGCCTTTGCAAAATGTACTATAATGATGGACTTGCCATGACTTTGCAAAATGCAATGATCTGGGGAACAATGGAAATGCCCAAATTATTGAGTCCAAGAAGTAGTACTTTCAGGGTATGATATTTGTCACTACCTTACCAGAGGCTATGTAAGTCATGTCACAATTGTTCATGGAATCAACAATAGGGAAATTGCAAAAATATTCACAGAATGCTTCCTAAGCATTATACCTAACCTTTGCTCATTAGACTCAGCAACAGTCTATCAGGTTCTGTGTTTTTTTTGTCACATCAAAGTATGTAAAAGAAGGGTTGTTAAGTTTGCATTTCAAAGTCTCTAACTCAGCAGCATTAAATGTCCTCTTCTGGGTCTACTTCTAATTATCGAAAGACCACTTACCTGAAACTACATTTACCGAGACGATAACACCGAACTTTGAATCCAGCGAACATTTACATTACCAAATTTTTAACAGGAAACACATGCACTTGGCCAACATTGTGAAATTTGCCCTTTTCCCCACTGTATTGTGATCCCTGAGTTGGTATATTTAGATGGGGCGGCAGGAGCCACAGTCCCCCACCTGGGTGCTTTGACATACTGTGGTGTGTTTCTATGTTGAATGTTGGCCAAATGCATATGTTCCCTGTTAAAAAAAAAATGATAGTGTGATTGTTCGTTGTATTACAGTTCAGTGTTGTTGTCTTGGTTAATTCAGTTTCAGGTAAGTGGTCTTTTGATTATTAGAAGTACACCTCCTGCTCTATATATTTCTGTAAGAGGTGTCTCACAGCCTATCTGTACTTGTTACTCTCCTAAGCAATACAAATATTCTGAATAGTAGTGTATTTGACATATAAATCCTAATAATTTGATGTCTACACTTAGATGCATTTTAGCTAAAGTCCTCACTGAAAGCAATCGAAAGGTTTATATTTAAACAGATGCAATAAAAGCCTCATCAATAATTACCGGGTTGGATATTGTTTGAACAGATTCATAATGGAGCATATTGCAAAAAAAAAAACAAATAAATAAATAATTTTATTTAGACAAATAATGACACTTGCTACATTTCCTAGGATTGTGAAAAAATGATGTCTGTGCAGTCAGAGAAACTTGGTTCAGAGCAACAGAGAGTACCCTGGTCTTGCAAGGCTACAATGTCTTCCACACTTTCAGACTGGAAAAATCCACATGTGAGAACCAAAGGAGGAGGAGTATCTATCTTCATCAAAGATTAATACACCTCTAGACTGGTTAGACAGGAAAACTCCATGGATTTACTCCAAGTTCAACTAACTGGGGATAAGACCCCCCTTCAAGTCATCATTAGCTATAGGGCCCCCTCAATGAACCAATGTACCCACGCTGTTTACTTGGATCCACTTGAGTCAATCAAATTACAACCAGATACTCTAGTGATGGTCGAGTTTTACTATTTCTCCATTAACTGGTAAACTTATAAGGGTACCAACATGCTCCCACAAAGGTTACTGGACTTTGTTAACACTAATGTCCTAGAACAAATAGTATGTAACCCCACAAGGGGCTCAAATATTCTCAACCTGGTCCTCACCAACATGGGTGACCATTGCACCACCACAAATATAGGACCCTCACTGGTTAAATATGATCACAAATCAGTTACATTTGAAGTACCTTTAACACCTGAACCTCTCTCTTAGGTGAAACCAGGCTAAAACATTTCACCAAAGCTAATTATACCCTCCTAAGGGCTGGCATATATAATTTCTAAGCTTCTGTTCCCACAGAGGGCATTGACAACTATACTAAGGTATACACAATTGCCCTGTACAAACACTTTACACAAATATATTGACACAGCTGTATCTGATAGGATTAAAACAAGATCCTCAAGAAAAACAAACCTCCTTGGTGGACACCTAGCATTAATAAGTTATACAACAAGCAGAAGAAGTTGCTGTCTAAGAATAAAAAAGAGAGGACCCACAATGAAAGTACTCCTTCCCCTGCTTGAACAAACAAATAAGACAGCTTGTAAAACTCCTCTAAAGGCAACTTCAAAACAAAAAAATAGAAACCATAGCTAAGGATAACCATAAGGCATTTTTTCAGCTATATCCGTAATCTAAAATTTAGGACCCAGACATGTGCTGAACTAGCTGTGAATGGCACCAAACATACTGACCCTGTGAAAATAGCTAACCTATTAGCTGATAGGTTTGGCAAATATTTCACTCCACTGCCTGTACAAACATTCCACAGAGCATTCCCTCTACATCTCCCCCACATTGCATCTCCAAAGAGCAAGTCATTAATGCTCTCTCCAAGGCCAAGAACACAGCCTCTATGAGACCAGAAGACATCCTAATATGTGTTTTAAATGATCTAAAGCATGAGTTACCAACTCCATTAGGTACTGTCTTCAACCATAGCCTGAGTACTGGTTTTGTCCCTGATGAATGAAAAACAGCAACCGTTATCCCCGTTCATAAAGGGGGTACAGCAACAGACCCTGGCAACTACAGACACTAAAGCTTAACCAGCCTTATCTGTAAGGCCATGGACTGAATCATCATGGACCTTATAAATAAGGATATAGATGATCTCCAAACCCTTGATTTAATACAGTTTGGTTTTGTCAAAGGCAGGTCATGCCTATTAAACCGAGTCTATATCAGTCCGTCAAAACGGCTGATGATCAAACAGCAGATGTTCAAACTGTGAAGTTCGCACAATGATTATCGTGAAGCCGCAGAACACCAAATTCTTTCCCAGGCAATGCTTGACAGAGCATGGGCAGTCTCTGGGTTATAAACCTGTCCCTCCAGCATGCTCTGTTGATTGTGGTATGGAGAAGGAGTTGACCTTCATTGAGTTGACAATGAATAAGGTAGACATTATGCATTTTTGAAGATTAATCAGTATACCATCATTTTTTTTTTGGGAATGATTGTTTAGAAATGTTGGGCACAAAGTGAATACTCAGCTGAGGTCAAGATCCTAGAAACCCTGGTAGATTTTAAAAATGCACTAATAAAGTACCTCTGCAAGAAAGCCATGTGCCAATGCTTTAGAGTCAATGACTAAGAGTACAGAGCTGTCAGTTTTCTTCATTAGCATCTCACTAAAAATGACATAGTTATGCTGTCTTCCACTCAGGAAAGGAACTGCAACATTGTATATTTGTATACAATTTACAATTCTATTTTATTTTGCTTTTTCATCTATCTCTCCCCCCCCCACACACACACACACACAATATATATATATATATATATATATATATATATATATATATATATATATATATACATGTAAACGTCATTGTTTCTCATGCATTCTGCCTCCATGTAAAATTATTTTGCAGACTGTGACCACTTTGCATATGTTTACTGTGTTGGACTTGCATATGTATGCCTTTTTTGCTTCTTCTCTGGATGTGTGGAAAAAGTTGCCATTGATGGTGCAGACAGTTTTTTGTTTGTGAAAAAGTTATGCTAGGAATTTTAGGAAAAAATTTAATAAAGTCTGTGTTATTAGGGAAGTTTACTTATGTTGCTCATGCCCATAACTTTCCTGAAACTTTAGAGGTAGCAGGAATGGTAGTATTGTGTTGTAGTATGGATGTCCCAGCTGTACCCCATTAAAATGGTGCAGTACATGAAAGGGGAAGAAGGAAATTTGAATATGATTTAGCCTGTGTTTTGAATTATAGCTAGGGAAGAACATCAGGAAATGCATTGTAAAGCTTTTTACTGAAGAAGCACTTTTCTCTCTTTTCAAGTAGAATTGAAAGTTAGAAAAGCAAAAAGGAACAGGAGGGTTATCAACAGTGTGAATACAGCAGAAAAATGTCTGTTTGCAAAAAAATTGGTAATAAAGCAGGTGAAGAGCAAGAGGAGATGGTATGGTGCCATTATCCATCAATTGTTTTAGTATTGGATGTTGGGGGTTATTTGTCACAAGGACTAGAGAAGACTTCCAGTGTAGATTCTTTCATGATCAAGGTCTAATAAATTGGAATTTTTGAACATTGTTCGATCAACACTTCAGTCATATCATAGATCATAGGATCATAGATTAGTACTAGGCTAACTGCCCTTGCGAGCCATTTTAAGACTAGCCAATTATCCCTTTTGATTCAAAAACCTGCCTTGTGTGTGTGTGTGCAAAAACAACCTAACCCAGGCCACCACCCTCCCTATATATATAACTGTCAATTCTTATTTTTTTATTAGACTTGATACTCCTACCACTAGTGAAACAATCTGGGTATCTTTCTTCCACTCTGCTCTCAATTCTGCCTGTAAATATATAATATACAATATATTCTGTATAATGCGTTGTGGTTTATGTTTCCAATGCTTCTCAGCTACTTCTGTATTGTAGTGTATGCACAATCATCAATACAAGATTCTTACCACATTACTGTGCCTTTCAGTATACAGGCCCTTGGCCATGAATGTATCATACTCACAAGATGCACAACTGTCTCATGTCCTTTTTTATACAATTTGTATTTGTCTGTTTCTCCCACATGTTCAATGGACTTTGCAAACAAGTGTGTACATAGTCAACTATCCTGGGTCGCCATTATAAGCCTTTCAGTTTTGATTTCAATTCATCTCTCCTTAACCCTTTCTGTATCCTATCCTTGTCAACATAAGGTTGTTCCTGGAGATCTCTGTACTTGCCATTATTTTTGTGGATGTTTCAGTTTTCTTTCCTTATCATCTGACCCTTTTCTTTATATTCATTCTTTTGTTTTTAGCACATTTAGTTGCTTTCTGATTTCTGCTTTCTTCTGGTTTGATTTTCATTCCTGCTTTATACCAATACACTTCTGCTAAACTATGCAAACATGTCATCTTAGATTTCCTTTCCTTGTGTTTTAAAACCATTTCTAAAATTTTGAAATGGTTAAATGTGGCAGAGGATGGTTAACTATGATATTTGTATTAATGCTTTGTTATCCTCCTTTTTATTATTTATGTTTTTCTTTTATTTGTCTCAGAAAATATTTTTTTAATTGCTATATATGCTTCTTTATTGATTTACCGAATGGTGCTATTTTAAAAAAATCCCTAATCTTTTCACTGAAAAGTGCTTTCCAATAAGAGAAGTCGAAGGTAGCTGAATCAAGATGGCAGAGAGTATTCAGGAAAAGATGCAACAGTTGAATGATAAAATAATGATGATAATTGGCCCATTACTCAATTAAAATTGGGTTGCCTACAGGATGCAGTATTACCAGAGTTAGTTATACAGCAGGAGCCATGAAATTAATCAGTTTATTGTGAGGTAATGCACTAGAGAAATGTGTGCAGATAGAGACGCAAAACACAATGAGGTAGATTTACTAAAAAGGACACCCGATACTGACTCACATTTTCTTAAAGTTCAGGATCTATAGAGCAGAGTCAAAATAATGCACAGACTCCAGAATGCATGGATTTATTGCATAAATGCAAAATGCCTTAGAAGCTGTTGGTTGGAGAGTAAGACTGTTTTTATGCTACTGTGGCAGCGGCTACATTACTGAGTTGAATGAGAAGAAGTAAGATATGGACAGAAGAAAGAATACATATAAAAACATTAAAATGCCATTGATTCATTCAATAAGAAAATACAGATTGTGTTACTTACTATTTGAAATGCTTGTACCAATAAAGAAATGCATAACTGGATGAAAAAACTGAGATCTATCCATGGACACAGTATGTCTCTTTGGCACAGAAAGTTATAATAAGAAAGACATTTTATTTAATTTCAAATGGACATTATGCATTTATACTATGGAGTTAATTATGGAATTGCACATTGCACCATTATAAAAAACTGTTTGGCATATGGGCAAAATTAAGAATAAATAAATAAAGGATGGTCAAAATGTAGCATGGGAATGTAATGTTGCTTTACAAGCAATAGAAAACAAATTGCAGCATGCTATTACTACTAATAATAACAACAATAATAATACGCGAGAGAGATCAACTTAGATAGCAAAGTCAACCTAAAAGCAATTTCTTTTTGAGAGGAGGATACGCATCTCATAAATATTTTCAATAAAAAATGTGTTAATAGTATAGGGAAAAAGGTGGTACTCTGTTACAAACTGTAGAAACGAGTGTCACAAATACTGTAAGACTGGTCATTCATGGGTGGATTGCAAAATGAATATTGATAAAAACCGAACTGAAACAGAACAGGAAGTGAAAATGGAAATGTGAATTCTCAACTGTAAAATGTTGCTGAAGAGAAGGAAATAGAAGTAGAGTAGGAAACTGAGTTTGAATGGCAAGTGGAGCAACAAAAGAAAGCAAACATTCAAAGAAAGTCTAACAACTGTGCAAACAGAGAACAGATTTAATTTATTAGAACCAGAAAAGGCGAAAGAAGTGAATAATAAAGGCGCAAAATAAGTAAGAAAAGAAATTCAACAGAGAGAGTGGGGAATAAGGGAATAAGTATAACAGCAATTTTAAAGGACAGCAATATAAGGAAGGGGTAACATAATACTGATTTTAGAAAATGTGAATAGTATAATTAATGATTTTTGAAAGATTTCTGTGATACAGTGATATGAATTTAAGACTTAATAGTTTTTCTAAATACAAGATCTGTAAATAAAAATATATGGGTGCCGATGTTATTAATGTGTATTAAACTGTTCAATTGAAATTTCATCCAAGCTTTTGCTCAGAGATAGCAATGCTAAATAAAAAGTGCTAGTAGTAAGGAACTGAAATGCATAACTGTAAAGAGATGGAGAGCATCTGTTGCTGATGTAAGACTACTAGTGATAATAATGGTTGAATATGCAAGTAAAATTATAAAACTCATAGTGGATTTATTTGTTGAGATAAAAATCATATGTGATGGTAAATATGTATAGAATAATGATGGGGATTTAAACTCTAAACTTTAAAAAATGGAGAAAAAACTAAGGATGTTGTGAAAAAATTAAAACATGGACTTTGGTTATGGGAAGAGACAGGGAGTATATATCTTTGGTTATGGGAAGAGACAGGCAGTATATATACATCAACTTCTATGTTGCTGACCATTAGGATATTGAGGGGACATATCAGTGAATGCAAGTGTGCATTTGCTGATATGAACTCAATGTTCAGAGTAGAGTCCTGGTACAGTGAATTGGGAAATGTATCCCTTTCCTCACTGTAGTGTGATCTTGGAGTAAGACTATTTAATTTGCAGGGGGTGTGCGGGGCTTGCCCTCCTGCTAAAACATTAATGACAGTGTAGGTGTTTAACATATATTTGCACCTACACTGCCATTACATTTAAATGTTGATGTAAATGTCAAATCTCTTGATGTCGATCAACAGCGTTGACCTTGTAACTCATTAGTATTCATAAAGGATGATGTCATTTTTGGAATATTGACTGTTCATGTATATGAACGTCGATATTTTGATAGTAAACTATATATATATATATATATATATATATATATATATATATATATATATATATATATATATATATATAAAATGGATTAATTTATTAAAACAAAAATAAATAACGTAATATAGTTAGAAGGAATGAGCGAAATGAAAGGGGCTATAATTTGTAAAGTTTTAAATATCATTTAGGTTTTCTGGATAATAATGGGAGAGCTATGGTAGAAGAAAGGCATTAAGAAATTAATAGAAAAATATATGGCTATGAAATTATTGAATCAAGAAAATTTACAGTTATGGGCAGAGCATATGGCAGTAAGTCCTTTATGGTTCTTTGTCTGACTGGTGGGAAAGGTAGGGATGTTGGTGGAAAACTAGTATGTGTACAATAGTAAAAGAAATTATTAGAATCTAAAGAATTTAATAAGACGATGGAAAGGGAGAACACAGTACATTTGAAGAAATAAATGCAAATATATGAAAAAGTGTGAAAAGAATTAAAATATATGTATATATATATATATATATATATATATATATATATATATATATATACAAACAATGAAAGAAAATGTAGATTTTTTTTGTTTCTAGTGAAATATGTGAGAAAGGAAAATCCAAAAATAAAATAATTTCTAGATAAACAAAGTTAAAATGTTGAATGGACAGAAAAGTATTTCAGAAAAAGGGAAAATATTCAAAAAAATGCTGTGATGCCTCTGCACTTGCCCAGAAATCAAGGATCCTGAATCCTCACCACTAGCACCAGTGACGGACGTGCACATTCGGAGGATGACAAGTATACACAGTAAAGTAAAATTTCCCTTAAGAGCACACAGAGATCACAGTCAGTCTGGGGCTGGTTTCTCCCTCTCTCTCTGTCCAGATCCCCAATAAGACTCCCCATTGGCACAGCTTTTGGGTTCAGATGTCAGCCGGGTGGTCAAGCCAAAACCTCCAGCACCCTCTCTGTCCAACAAGTGCTTTGTGTCCCTGCCGAAGTAGCTGACACCCACACAGTTTGTGATTTGATTTATATACATACACACAGACACTGCTGGGAAAGGCTGGCACAGGTTCACTAGCTATGCCCCATTCTGCCAAGACTATACAGTAGTATCAGTAGCCACCAACCACTGTTTATCAGCTACTATAAGGCCCTTACAAAGGGTGACCAATTCTACTGTATAATGTTGCTATTATCCAAATGGTAAGTGTGACCAAGACATTTAAGGCTTTCTAGGAGTGGCTTATACAGTGTCACCAAATACATATGCAAGTACTCTAAGAGTTTAAGTATCTCTAAACAAACCAGTCACAATTAAAATGTTTAAATATATTTAATAATAAATAATAAAAAGAACAAGACAATACTCAATAACTCATTAAAAGTGACAACAGAGTTCAGAATCACAGGAAATATTTTAAAACAACATTGCAGGACAGTCTCACATAAATACAGAAAACATCTAAACTAATTTTATGAAGTTCCTATCTATCTCTAAGAGAAATCACTGTAATCTAAGTCTTACTTACAGAACAACACACAGGCAGAGCAGAAGTGCTGGGTTAATGTTTCTAGGTGCAAAGACAAATAGAAAATGCACTGACTCACTCTCTGAAATAGTTCTTAAGGTACTATCACACATTTCTGCTGGGTTATCTCAGATTACTTAATTCTTTGTCACCTCTGCCTTCAATTCCCAGGCACTTAAAATTTAGCACCTCTGTGTCAAAAATACTTATCTCTCAGAAGTTGGCCTAGAACTGGAAGTTGTAAAACAGTTAAACACTTTTACATTTTGAAACCTGCAATTATTTCTGTTTTCAGAAGATAGAAAGAAGTCCTATCAGTAGACTGTCTGTCTCCTAGCTGAGATAAACACTATCGTAGAACCCTTTGCTTTTCCTGAGGGTTTGCAAGTTAACTCTGTATGTTCCAGCCTTTACCATCAAAACATACATTCACATAGGCATATAGTTTATACACATTTCTGCTCTTTTCCAGTAGGGTACACTGTGGTTACATTCTTGAAGCTCAGTACAGAACATACAGTTCAGCACACACTTCTGCACGAGTAGTTTAATATACGTATAACATATAGTTTTCTTACATTTGTAAGACAAGCATGCAAATCATATTATTATTCACAAATGACATAGCATTATTTACAAATTTCCAGCTAGCTAGGCTGGCAGCCTTCACAATCCCCCCACCCTGAAAATCCAAGGTATTTTTCAAGTGACCCTTAAGAAACGTTGCTTGAGAGGGTTAAGCCTATCTGGGAATACCTCACCCCATTCCTTGTCCTGAGAGCCCATCTGCATTGGCATTGCTAACCCCACTAAAGTGCTGCACTGTCATATCTTACACTTGCAACCCTAGGCTCCACCTTACTAACTTGGCATTTTGCTGGCTGGCTCGATGTAACCATGTTAGGGGATTGTGGTCTGTAACTACAGTGAATTTCCTTCCGTACAGATAAGGCTGAAGTTTCTGCAGTGCTCAAACTACAGCTGGACATTCCTTTTCTACAGCTGCATAGCATTCCTCCATGGGTTGGAGCCTATGACTGAGGTAAGCCATTGGGTGCTCTCCTCCTTCTGAAGAAATCTGGCTAAGTACAGCCCCCAGCCCATGGTTTGATGCATCCAACTGCACAACAAATTATTTGTAATCTGGACTGACTAACACATGGGGTTCTCCCAAAGCTCCATTAAGCTTCTGAAATGTCTGCTCACATGCTGGGGTCCACACTACCTTATCTGGCTTGTTTTCCCATGTCAGATCTTAGAGGTAGCAGTTATGGTACTATAATCAGGGACAAACTTTCTGTAATATTCTTCTGTCCCTAAAAATGCCCACACCTGCTTTTTGGTAACAGGTGTAGGCCATGCCTGAATGGCTTCCACTTTGGCAGGTTCTGGCCTGATCTTACCACTCCCCACTCTATTTCCCAGGTAGGAGACCTCTGCCATACCCACCTGACATTTGCTGGGTTTAATGGTCAACCCTGCCCTCTGTAGGCTGCCCAGCACCTCCCTGACATGCTGAAGGTGCTCTTGCCAGGAATGGCTGTAGATGGCAATATCATCTAGGTAACCAAGGACAAAATCCCCTGCTCCTGCTAAGACATGATCTACCAGCCTCTGAAAAGTTGCTGGGGCATTTTTCATCCCAAAAGACATCTTTGTGAACTCATAGAAGCCAAAAGGACTCACAAAGGCTGACCTTTCTCTAGCACTGGGAGTCAAGGGCATCTGCCAGTAACTCTTGATAAGATTAATGGTGGTAAGATACTTAGCCCCACCCAGCTGCTCTAGGGCTTCATCTGTCCTAGGCATGGGGTAATCATCTGACTCTGTGTGACTATTTAATTTCCTGTAGTCCACACAGAACTTGGTGCTGCCATCCTTCTTTGATACCAGCACCACTGGGGGGGGGGCAGAGACTGCTGGAATTCTGAATTACTCCTAGTTACAATATTTCCTGTATCTCCTCCCTCAGAGTCTGTTTGACTCTCTCAGGCACCCTATAAGGTGTCTGCTTAATAGGCCTTTGGGGTCTTGTATCCACATGGTATTGCACTAGTTGGGTACACCCTGGTTTCTCAGTGAACATGTCTCAAAACTCCTGTAACACTGTTTGAATTTCTCAAACCTGGGTAAGGGATAGCTGCTGGGCCATTGCTACACCTTCCACTGAGGTGTCAGCCCGAGCCTCACTGAGAAGCTCAGTTACCAGATCACCCTCAGACTCCTCCTGCAATCCACTGCAAATGTTCAGCACAAGGGCCTTCCTATCATTGTAAGGTTTTATCATGTTAACATGGTGCAATTTGTGCCCCTGCCTCCTGCCTGACAGTTTTACCATGCAGGTAACATCACTGAACTTTACCATCTTGAACGGTCCCTCCCAAGCTGCCTGCAGCTTATGTCTGACAGGAATAAGAACCATTACCTGCTGCCCTACAGCATGCTCTCTAACTTGAGCATTCCTGTCATACCAGATCTTTGTCTGCTGTTGGGCTTCTATCAGGTTCTCCTGGGCAAAGCCCATGAGTTCCCTGAGCCTTGTCCTGAGGATTAGGATATATGTCACAACAAACTGCTTGTGAGATTCACACTCACCTTCCCATTCATCTTGAATCAAATCTATAGGTCCTCTCACCCTATGCCCATACAACAAATCAAAGGGTGAAAAAACCTATGGATTCCTTGGGGCACCTCTCTGTAAGCAAACAACAGATGGGGCAAATATTTGTCCCAATCCCTTTTAACTGGTCTGCATATGCCCACAGCATTGTCTTGAATGTAGCGTTGATCCTCTCAACAACACCATTAGTCTGGGGATGGTAGGGGGTGGTCTTTAGGTGCATCACCTCACAGTGCTTCCATATACAAGCCAGCAGGTCTGACATGAAATTGGCACCTCTGTCAGTCAGTATTTTTTTGGGAAACCCATCCTGCTGAAAATCTCTAACAAAGCATTTGTCACCTTTTCTGCCTAAATGGAGGACATAGCCACTGCCTCAGGGTATCTGGTAGCATAATCTACTACCACTAGGATATAATTTTTCTTTGTGGAACTTGGTGTACTCAGAGGCCCAACAATATTCATAGCTACCCTCTGAAATGGCTCCTCAATCACAGGCAAAGGTATCAAAGAAGCTTTCACCTTGTCTTCTGCCCTGCCTGCCTTTTGGCACTGCTCACAGGTCCTGCAGTTCCCTGTTACATCTCTAGAAATCCCAGGTTAATAGAAGTTCTGCATAATACATCTCTTTGTACGTTTTATGCGCATATGACCTGCAAAGGGAATATCATGGGGCTATGGCTAGAAGTGCCAGATGGGAGGCTCTAGGCACTACCAATTGCTGTGTTCTCTCACCTTCTAGTCCTACCTCAGGGGTCCACTCTCTATACAGTAACCCTTTGTCCCAGTATACAGATTACCCCTCCACTTGAGAATAAGGTGCCTCACTAGCTACCTCCCTCAGGCCTTGTAATGTAGGGTCAGAGAGCTCAGCCTGTCTCAGCTATCTCTTGGTAACCCTTCCCAGGTCCCCTTCCACAGGAAGTCTGGTATCCTCTGGCAATGATGCCTCACTGTCAGCCTGGGTACTACTACTCACCTCTGCCCTTGCAGTCACTCTGTCCAAGGGAACATCAGTACCCACAAGCAGCTGTGGATCACCTTCAGGCTCACTGTTACAGGGTAGCTCCCTCCCTGAAGTAACCACCTCATCAGTCCTGGCTGCAAGTGTGTGGTTTGTCTGGGTCTCCCACAGGTAACCAAACCCACATGCTTGTCTCCAAGCCTGACTGCGTGTAACTGCATGAACACATGGCACTGCATTGTTAAAATCATTACCTATCAGAACATCTGCAGGGATATCCTCAAACACACTTACTTGCTTGCTTCCTTTTCTACCCTCCCAGTTGAGGTGAACCCTAGCTAAAGGTATTTGGAATGGGGTCCCTTCTAAAGCTCTGACTGGAGTAGACTGCCCAAGCATGTAGTGCTCCTCTGTAACCATTGCAGGCTTCACAATGGATAGGTCAGAGGCTGTGCCTCTCTTAGTCATGGTCTCTTTTCCATTCACTAAGATACAATATAACCTTTTGTGGTAGTTTGGTACACTTCTTGCCTCAAGACAAGACAACCTACTGTTGGCATTTTGTCATTTCCACAATGGCACTCGCACCTTTGGTTCCCCACCTTGCCTCCATGGACATCTATATGCTACATGGCCCCACTTGTTGCATTTAAAACATTTAACCCTAGGTCCTGGATGTGTACCTGGATTAGTGACTTCCCCTGCTACTGGCAGACTCTGTTGGGGCAGTCTGGGCTGCCTACCATGGGTTCCCTTAGATCCATAAGCCGCACTGGGTGTCCCTTTCTTGTGCAGTGATACCCTGCTTGTCAGGTATAGGTCTCCTTTCTTGCTCAACTCATCTGCTGTTGAGCATTGTCTGTCAGACAACCAGATTCTCATGTCCTCAGGAAAAGAGCTAAAGGCTTGGTCCCTCACCAAAGATCTGCCAGCCCTTCATAAGTGGTGACCTGACATCCACTCACCCACCTATAAAAAATAAGTGCTTAGTTCTGCAAAATATTCACACATACTTTCAATTGTCTTGCATCTATGCTCACAAAACTGTTTCCTGTAAACTTCAGGTGTTAACTTAAAAAAAATCTAGCAAACAATTCTTTGCAACATTATAAATTAAACAGTCATTATCAGACAGTTTGGAAAGAACAGTTACAGCTTTATCCTGGAGTAAGGGAGGCAGGAACCATATCCAGAGCATTTGGTCAACATTATACTGTTTACATACCCTTTCAAACATATGAATGAAACTATCAAAATTATCCCGCTCTGCAAACTGGGGATGAAATGTTCTGACCTTTGTTTTTTCTGGGGTTCGGTTACTCCTGCCCCCACTACCTCCATGACTCATGGCAAAGATTCAGCATCGCCTTTTCATGTCGTCTCTGCCTCTCCTTCTCCTCAGCTACTGGGCATAGCAGTTTCTCATTTTCCTCAGTCTCTAGATGCTTCATAGGTTCATAGGTTCATAGGTAGGTACTAGGCTATTGGCCCTAGGGCCTATACAGGCCTAGCCATAAAGGTACCCTGACTTTCGCCACCCAAGAAAGTTATTTTCCTCTGCCTCTGTCCAGCAGAGCCACAGAGGTGATCCCCCAGGTGAATTTCCTATTTCCCATCCAATCATCAACATTTTTCTTGATGAGTGCTAATGAGGAGCTTTGTTTGATATAGATAGGTAGTTTGTTCAAGAGTATGGGAAGTTTCTGGGACAGGAATCTATCCCTCCAGCATGTTCTTTTTATTGTGGTGACAATGTAGGTCCCTAGAGAGTGTAGCTCAGAGGGATTGGGATTTCTTTAAGTGAAGCATGTCCAACAACGCTGGGTTTGACATAGCTTTGTATGTTAGGCAGAGATCGCCTCTGAGTAGGCAATATGCAACGGAGTAAAGCTGGAGTTTTTTGAGATGGTCTGCATAGGGCATCTGTTTGAGGCTGGTATTCCTCTTTGTGAGGTATTTCTGCGGCCTTTCCAGTTGTTATAGATGTCTTGTGAGGTACATACCAAAAGAGGCGCTGTACTCTATAATGGGGCTAGTGAGTGATGGGTAGAGGGGAACAATGACCTCTTTTTTCCTGGATGAGAAACCTTTTGTAATGAGGTGTCTAACATAGAAGGATTTTCTGACTACTGTGGCGATGTGATTATCAAAGGAGAGACTACTGTCCACCTGTGTTCCAAGGTCTTTTATCACACTTTCGGTGTTAAGTAGAGTACAATCTATGTGGCAGCTCATGGGTACAGAGTTTTTACCAAAGAGGATGACAATGCACTTTTTGGCATTGAGCTTGAGGCCATGGCTTTGAAACCAGGCATCTGTCTCAGTGAGGCCCTTTTGTAGGATGTCCACATTGTTAGGAGTTTCAATTATGGCTCCTAGTTTGCAGTCATCTGCAAACTTTGTCAGCCAAAGACCTTCTGTGTTAGCCTGCACTTCAGAAAAGTAGATTCCAAACAGGAGAGGACCCAGGACTGAACCCTGTGGTACTCCACTTGTCACTGGTCTGAAGTCGAATTTGGAGTCTGCTACTTTCACAGTGTGGGTTCTGTCAGTGAGCCAGTTGGCAACCCATCGTGTGACATAGGGATTTATACCTAGTCCAGTCTCTCTGCTGCCTCTGTTTCCAAATGTTTGGCCTCTAGTTCAAGTCTCTTTAACCCCAGACAGATTTTTAAGTCCTCTGTGGAAAGATTGAACTGTCCATTTTCTGAGAGTTGTACATCTTCATGGCCAGTTTGATCATCCTCCTGGTTGCTATTCTCTGATGCAGATGTGACTAAATCTGCAATCATGTCTGCCTTAGTCAGGTTGGTGTGCATCAGTCCTTTAGTCTGGCACATCTCAGCCAACTGGCCCCTTGTCAGCTTGTCATCCTCCTCTGTTGACATGCTTGCCTGCTCTCTCTGAGTAACTAAGCTAACAAACTAAAATACATAAATAAAACAATTGTGATATAAACCCTGAATGTTCACTGTGTGGCTGATAAAGAGTACAAGCACCTTCAGTGACACAGTGGTACATAAGCTATAAGAATTCAATATCCACATCACTACAAGCCAATTAATATGTGATGTGGCTATCTCACTACTATCAAACAATTAATATGTGATGTGGTTATCCCACCACTGCCAAACAATTAATATGTGATGCCCCTGCACTGGCCCAGTAATCAAGGATCCTCAATCCTCACCACTAGCACCAGTGAGGGACGTGCACATTGGGAGGATGACAAGTACACACACACAAACACACACACACACACACACACACACACACACACACACACACACACACACACACACAGTAAAATACAATTTCTATTAAGAGCACACAGAGATCACAGTCAGTCTGGGGCTGGTTTCTCCCTCTCTCTCCAGATTCCCAATAAGACTCCACAATGGCACAGCTATAGGGTTCAGATCTCAGCCGAGTGGTCAAGCCAAAACCTCCAGCACCCTCATGTCCCTGCCCAAGTAGCTGACACACACACACACACACACACACACACACACACACACACACACACACACACACACACACAGACACTTTGAGATTTGACTTATATTCATACACACAGACACTCCTGGGGAAGGGTGGCACAGGTTCACTAGCTATGCCCCATTCTGCTCAGACTATACGGTAGTACCAGCTGCTGCCACCCACTCCTTATCACCTATTTTAAGCCCTTACAAAGGGTGACCAATTCTACTGTGTAATGTTACTATTATTCAAATGGTAAGTGTGACCAAGACTTTTAAGTCTAGTTAGGAGTGGCCTACCCAGTGTCACCAAATACATATGCAAGTACTCTAAGAACTTAAATATTTCTACACAAACCAGACATAATTAAAAGGTTTAAATGTATTTAATAATAAATAATAAAAGAACAAGACAATTCTCAATAACTCAATACAGTGACAACAGAGTTCAGAATCACAGGAAATATTTTAAAACAACATTGCAGGACAGTCTCACATAAATAAAGAAAACATCTAAACTAATGTTATAAAATTCATATCTATCTCTAAGAGAAATCACTGTAATCTAAGTCTTACTTACATAGCAACTTGCAGGCAGAAGTGCTGGGTGAATGTTTTTAGGTCAAAAGACTAGTACAAAATGCACAGTCCCACTCTCTGAGACAGTTTTTAAGTTACTATCAAACATTACTGCTGGGGTATTTCAGATTACATCATTCTTTGTCATGTCTGCCTTCAGTTCCCAGGCTAATAGACACTTAAGAATTTAGCACGTCTGTGTCAAAAATACTTATCTCTCAGAAGGTTGCCTAGAACTGGAAGTTGTAGAACAGTTAAACACATTTACATTTTGAAACCTGTAATTACTTCTGCTTCAAGACAATAGAAAGAACTCCTATCTACAGACATTATGTTGCCTAGCTGAGTTAAACACTATCTTAAAACTATTTGCTTTTCTTGAGGGTTTGCAAGTTAACTCTGTATGTTCCAGCCTTTACCATCAAAACATACATTTGCATAGGCATTTAGTTTATACACATTTCTGCTCTTTTCCAGCAGGGTACACTGTGGTTACATTCTTGAAGCTCAGTATAGAACATACAGTTCAACACACACACTTTTACAGCAGTAGTTTAATATGCACATAACATATAGTTTTTTTACATTTGTAAGACAAGCATGCAAATCATATTACTATTCACACATGACATATAATTATTTACAAAATTCCAGCTAGCTGGGCTGGCAGCCTTCACAAATGCACATAAACAAGAGGTAGGGATACTAGAGAGACAACAGACTTAAAAAAAACATGAATTCAAATTATATGACAGGGAAGATAATTACTGTGGAAGAGTTTGATAGTGTATTAATGTTGGGCAGTGTTTATTGTACCTAGGATAGATTAGTTAGATTATAGATTTTATAAGAAAATGAATATTGAGCAATGAATGTATTTGTATATTAAATGAGCAGAAAGAAAAAAAAAACAGCAAAAGAAAGCAGGAAATAAAGATATTGTTATGTTCATATAAAGTAAGGAAGAAGTTGGTTTGGGTTACTGGAGACCTATCATTTTAAATAATACAGATTTCAAGATCAATAAAAATTACTCAGAACATATTTGAAGTTATGTTACATGATGCAATAATGGAATATAACCTGCTGGATTGCGAAGTGGCTCAGGATACAGGAAATCAAAATAGGAGAAGTTACGTCCAGAAAGAGGCCAGTCACCAGTAGACTCCCCCTGGGTTCTGTGTCCAGACCTCTCCTTTTTGGCATCTACTTTTTTGAAGTAAAAGCCAACAGCAAAGGGCTCTGGTTGACTAAGTTTGCAGATGATTAAAAGTTAAGAGCAGTCACTGAATCCCCAAATGACTTAGCTATCCTGCAGGAAGGTTTGTCTTAAATAAATAACTGGTATCAAAATCATGGACTGAAACTAATTGCCAAAAAAAGGCATTATTGCATCCTTTGGGGAGTCATTTATCCCAGGGAACTACCACATTAACAATACACCCCTAAAAGCTGACCCAGTTGTTTCAGATTTGGAAACTTATGAGGACAGTAGCCTAACTTTTGACCACCATGTATCTGTTATTGTAAGAAAGTCCTTCTATATTGCACAGGTTATAAACAATGGGACTGTGTAGAGATCCAGGGATGTCATTGCCCCCTCCCTTTACTCAGCTCTCACATGCAACAAGTGGAATACCCACAGGGATATATTACCAAAAGGATACAAGGCCTAACCAACATGTCCTACATGAACAGACTCAAAGCCCTGTCACTATACTCAGTATAATGCAGATTGCTACAAGGTTACCTGTGTCTGGCATGCAAGGCTTCCTTTGACCAATTTCCGATAGCTTTACTGTATATCAGCAAGTCAAATGGCATCAGAGATACACAGTCTTGACATCTAAACCTCTTCTGCAACATCAAGAGAACAATTTGGAAGGACAAGTATATCTCACAGAGGATACCGCTGCTCTAGAACAGACTCCCCATCCACATAAAATAAAATTCTTTCAAGTTCAACTTGGATCTATGGATGCAAAACAGAAAATGTACCCCAGGTCTGACCCCTTTACTACTAATGGACAGAAGTAGCTCCTAGATGCTTTATCCCATGCATAGTCCCCCGGAATTTACCTATGGTATGATCCCAGTTATTATCATTAGGGGTTATATATAATTACTGACCATGGGATGATTAAGACCAGTATCTAACCAAATGGAATAAGTTAATTCAAGCACAAAAAGGGAAATTGGCTTGGCTTAAAATGGCCACTAAGGGCAACTAGCCTAGTACTTACCTATGAGCCTATGAAATAATAGCAGATGAAGTATATGGACTGAAAGGAAAACAATGTAAGGACAATTTAACAGTAATAATAAAAGTAATTAATAGAACTTTATTTAATAATGAAGAAGATGGGTAGTATTCTGTGATGCCAAGATCTTATGACACTTTTGTTCATAAACAATTTTGCAGGATTTTGATTTGTTACTGATGATTTATAAACCATATACATTAAAGAAAAAAACATCAGATCGTGTATTTATATTATGCAGAAGAGCTAAAAATGTGGAACAAAGTTTTCAGCTGCATATATTGCTTGCAATACAAATTGCAAATATGCATATAACTTGCATGAGTATTATGAAAAAATGATACAAGATGATTTTATGTTTTCTCTTCTGATGTTTGGTTATTGGGTTATCAAATGACATATATTTATTTTTAGTGGCAGGCCAGGAATAATGGTTTTGCCAGAGTGAATCATTTTATTTGTTGATTATTTTTATGGGAGTTTTGAACTTCAGCACAATGTATGACTGTTGGATACATGAAAGCTGTTTTAATATGTTGCTAATGGATTCTTTATCAATGATATTTATTGAGGAAAAAAAGTTGTCTATTAGTTGTTTTTATTCCCACCACAGATCTCAACTTCCCATCTGCAAAATGTAGAACACTACCTCTAAAAACAAATGGGCAGAAAGTGGAATACCTACTAATAGCTTACTGATATCAACTAGTAAGTTCACAGGATGGTTCAATACATTACTTTATGCTTATAGTAGTTATTTTATAAGAAGTAATTTGACTCAGCATTATTTTTTTTCATTGCTGAACATGTGATAGACCCTTTCAGTTTAGAACAGTGAGGAACACAGACTTTTCTGAGACTGAGGAACGGTCCTCGTAAAATCACTTCAGAGGTGTGATCTTTCTAAGCAGTACTGATTTTTTTTAAAACATGTGACCATGTGCCTTCATTAAAGAATTCACACAAGAATGACAGGTCTAATTACTCAATCATGTTTTCTTCTCTTTCCCTAAAACATAATGTAATCAGTACTATTTCAAAGGTCATTTCCCCATGCATCACGTGCAGTCCATGGACTGGTTTTACTTGTATATTCATTTATATATATAACTGTGAACTATACATCTAACAACAGAAGAAAATCTCAATGGATTCTGCTTGTGCAATGGTTCCCTTCCCTTTCTAGCTTAAGTGTTGGAAAAGATGACAGGCACTCATTTAACAAGATTGTTTTATATAAAACATCCTATGTATATAAAAACTGAAATACTCAGACACATTTTTTTATTATTCTTAATGGACTACCTTTTTATGTCTTTATTTCTACATGGTAAACTGTTTACACTAAGTGGCGTATATAGTAAAGTAAAATAACTTTATTGGCAAGTTTTCTGGTATTTAGCATTCTCATTTATTTTAGGCTTTTCTTTCTTTTCATTTTTAACTAAAGATTCAAAACGCCTTAGTTTTGCAGATGGAAATGAAAACAGTTGTATGTCTATTTAAGCTTCTCACATAATTTTACTGTTACTGCGGTGGTAGTGCTGTGGTAGAATTGTCGCCTCACAGTATAACGTTGTCCTGTTCGATTCTCAGCTAGAGCGTCTTCTCTGTGGAGACATGCATGAATGGGCATTCCTTCATTGAAGGTTGTACGTCAGAGCAGGCAACTCGGCAAGTAAAAATCTACTGCCGATCATTAACGGACCGGAGTTCTGCTGTGGCGACCCCTAACCGGGAAAAGCCGAAAGACACAACAGCATAATTTTACTGTTATGTATAAATATTTAAAATACAATTATACTTTTGACATAATCATTTCAGTTGATTTAATTGTTATTGCTTTATTCTGGATAGGATACCTACTTGAATTAAATAAACTTCTGGTTTTATTTGAAATCTTAAGGTGAGATCATACAAAAATAAAAAGATAAAAAGACAATGAGATACTGCACACTAAATGCAGTTACGTTAAAAAAGAACTCTCTTGTTTAACAATTATATATATATATATATATATATATATATATATATATATATATGGATTCCTATTACAAGAACGAAAGTTCACAGCTTTGAACGTGTAATAGGAAGCCTCACTTACGCGAAAGTTCACTTTAATGAAAATGAACTTGCGCGAAAGTACACTTCATCGAAAGTAACGCAGCACAGTGGAGGACATCAAAAAACAAGCTATGTCCTCCACTATGGTGCGATACTCATGGACCTTAGGGTTAGGCACGGGTTAGGTAAGAGGATAGTTAGTAAGTTATCCCTTCTAACCTATGCCTTAACCCTAAGGTTCATGACTATCGCACCATAGTGGAGGACATTGTTATGTCCTTCACTGCGCTGCAGTCATCATGGACCTTACGGTTAGGGCACAGGTCATGGTAAGGAGATAGCCGTGAGTACTGCATGGAAGTTCAGTACAATGCCCGTTTGTTGTACTGTACTTCGCGTAAGTGCACTTTCGATTAAGTGCACTTTCGCTGCAGTGTGCATTCCATACACTATTTCGAAGTAGTGAACCTTCGATCTATATATATATATATATATATATATATATATATATATATTTTTTTTTTTTTTTTTTTTTTTTTTTTTTATGGAGATATCCCTAAATATGGATTGAGTATGGGCATCATATAGTATGCTTGCCAGAATGCACATTCACATGTGCATTAAAGTACCAGTTGTGAAACATGGGCATAGCTAAGAGCCCATACAAAATGCAAACTTTATTTTAGCAATGGGAAAGAAATGAGGCAGTAGGACAGTCAAAATGGTGGAAATGCCTGCCAAGGAATAGATAGGGAATAGAAAGTGACATGGAGTAGGAGAAGGAGGATTGTTTTGTGGGAAAGGTGGTTTTGTTATTTTTTTAGAGAAGTAGGGTACAGACGCAGGAAGATTATGTAAACAGGAAGCAGTTTGTAAGGATGAAGAAGGAACAGGCATGCAAACATGTAATACAAATAAAGACATAGAGGTGAGGTTCTGATACAAAAGGGGCAACAAAGGAGGTACGCAGACACACAGGGGGTAGACAAATGCTGCTAGGGAAGACTAGCAACAGACAGGGTAGGGTCAGTTACTCATAAGGAAGGTAATCACAATGATAAGGGAGCTAGCAGCATGAGGACTGCCTGCCAAGCTCCTCTGTTGGAGAAGCCATCAGATGTCAGTCACCTCCAGGGCTGACATCATGGGTGAGCTCCATTACTGGTGTCCTGATTTTCAGTAATGTGAACCAATGCTACCTTGCCAGGTACATAGGGATGCCAATACAGGTCCAGAGGTGCCAGTCCACTTTGGCCCTGATCAGTCTCCATATCTCCCACTGGATGACAAAAGTGGACGCCTCCTATATTCTGCAGTGAAAAGCCTATATTTGAATCAGCACCAGAGGCCACCAGTGAGCCCTTCAGGATACGTCTCATAGAATAACTGTCATCAACCTGCACAGACACTGGCCTGTGGGCTGTCGGGGACTCAGCAGTTAGTGCGAAGGCTTGGGCAGGGCACAGTGGATGTGGTCACACCATGTCCTAAATCATTGCTAACAAGGATGAGTAAATGACAATAAATGTAAAAAAATCATAAAAAAATAATACTAAAATGAAGAATATGACAGAGAGGAAGGGAACATGGCAAAAATGACAATGATCAGTAAAACGGGATACAAGTTTGGATGGCAGGTCTTGGAAGCAGAATAACACACTCAGCAAAGCAATTGTGATATAAATACCTGCAGAACTCTTATGATAATAGCAGGGGAAAACACTAAGAGATATTTTTGGCTATGCCTCTGCCACCATTAAGAAGGACAGTGGTGCATTTTAAGGGTCGTAACTGATATGTATGAAATGGAGAATGAAGTAATGGAGAAATAAGTAAAGTGCACAAATGAGATGGACAGCGCTGTGGAAAAGAAGTGCATGTGGGCTCATGATAAAGAGTATAGCAAACTCAGTCATGCATAGCACAGGTTGGCACAGTACCATATAAAAGAAGTATAACAGTACATGGATAGGCAAGGGACACTTAATTATGGCAGTAACACTGCACCTAGGAAATTTAAAAATCAGAGAGAGACACAAATGTATTACAAAATGGTGGTCAACTAAGGGCAATGAGAATGTATGCAGTGGTAATTACATTATCAAATGGCACTGAGCAATAAAATGCTAAAGTACTACACAGGTGAAAAATAGATCAACTGCACAGGTGCACTCACGGTAGGTACAGTAAGCATAAATTTGGCAATGTAAGGAATAACCATCAGAGGTAAGGCAAATAGTACTGTTATAATGCATTTTAAACCATATGTCAGTCATGCGAGCAGTGAAATGATAAGCAAAGTGCAGATTTTAAACAGTAATGCCAAAAAGGTCAGTGCTATGATAAGCCTGTGTAGCAGAGATATGCTGGTCATGCAGGATTTCAGTGCTCTTACATTGATGCCTGCAGAGTCTCAAGGTGTCAGTCCACTTTAGTCCTGAGCAGCTTCTGTCCTCACACTGATTGACATAAACAGAAAGAAGCCAATCATCAAAGAAAACATGATAAAAAGAAGAATATGTTAGTGAGGAAGAGAACAGGATAAAAATGATAATGATCACCCAACTCCATTGTCTGTGATCTTCCATGGTACTGCAAAACGCACAAAAAATAATAGATACAACATGACTGTGCACATCAGGAAACTAATATAGCTGTAGAGTAAAATGTGATCTAATATGACAAGCATTTTTCATCCTTACGAGAGTAGTCAGTTTGTCTCTCCCTAATGTCCCTAACCTCTTCTTTCCGCTGGTGAAAAAGATAAGGGCGATGCCTCTTCAGTTCACTATACTTGTGTTGACACTTTTCATGAGCGGGGATGATGCCAGTGGCATCACTTCCAGACCAGCAAGTGTTTGGTATTAACTTTGTATAGGTGACTCTCATAGGACACCCCAAGCAAGTGTTCCTGGTGGTGCATTTGCAACATGTGAAGAAAGATTTTGGTATCCTGATGGACCACACAAGAACTTTGCCAAATTCAGATCCTGCACAAGCCTTAACTATTAATCAGGTCAAGTCCAGGAGTGAAACTGATAACTGAGGCATGCTATTATGCATCTCAAAAACCATGTGAAGTGTACTGATGGGCAGTACAGTAGTGTGATACCCTGCTATGGCTGCATAATGCATGTGGACAGTAGTGTGGCCCAGAGTGGCAGCTACATGGTTATGTCCCTTTGGGCATGCATATCCTGCATTACTTTCATGTCTCAGCATGCTGTCAATGGCAGCTGGTTATTGAGATGCCCATGAACATTACTGCACTGTCAACTAGTAGTGGTTCCACTCAACTATAAAGCTGTGTGCACCTTAACTGAATGCAGGGAACATGCATGATGCAGCTCAGACTACAAGGAATGGAATGAGGTTAACAAGTTCTGTTATTCAAACAGTTCAGAGAACATTCCTCTATATTGCCTGATTATCATAAACACTGCATTATAAACCCTTAAAAAACATGATGAACAACAAAGTCACTATGTGATGAGAAAATGTGCAACAGAAATGGTTATGTTACTGAAACCTTAGACACTGCAGAACAGAGAATTATAGAAAAGTCAACAATGGAGAGGATTACTGGATAAGTACCTCACATTGCTGGGACATCTCCATGCTGTATGACTGCCTGACACAGCTGTCACACCATACTGATCACTGTATGCTAACTCTGCAGTGGACTTGGCAGGGAGGCAGCACAATGTACTGGGGTTAGAATGACACACATGGTAAGGGCACAGAGGAACAGGCAGGAAATACAGCAATGCTAAGGACAAGGGGAGAGTATGCAAACAGCAAGTCCATGTGAGCAAGCAGAGTGGACATTGTTCCCTATGCAAAGACTGTGCTGTAGGGATGACTGCTCACAAAGAAATGTTCAGAATAAGCAGCAAATGCTCTTCTGATAGCCCTACAGGCACATGGCTCAGATAAGGCCTTCTGTGACCAGATATGGCAGCAAATTGCACAGCAGATAAATGCCATTGGTAGACACAGCTACACAGTTGCTTGAAATACAAAGGCCATGATATTATACGAGAAGAAAAGAGTAGAAGAGAGACAGATGATGACAGATCTGACAACTACTCCCACAACACAAAAGCCACTCATAGAGACAAAGCAGCTCCTAATAAAACTGATTGTGGGCAATGGTATGACACTGATTATGGGGAGGGGTCTGAATGTGGGAGCTGAACTGGCTGGGAGTGCATGAGTGTCTCTGGGGATGTCTCAGATTAGGAACATTGGTGGGTTACGCAACTAGTGTACATATTTGATTTACTGTGAATGAGGAACTTCTGGGCTTTAGCTCCAAACACCTACAACACAGGCAATGGCTCCTAAGTGTCTATGAGGGATGCATCAGTTCATCTAGTTTATAACCCTAGTTTGAGGAATGTTGCGGCCTTTTCACTTACCACTGTACTCCCTTACTTAACATCACCATACAAAATACAACATAGAACATACAACACTGAGGTAAGCTAAGTAGCTTCAAATAAACAACAGCTGGATTCTTAAAGGTTACCACAAAGTGTACACTATGTGTACATTTTGTGTACACTTTCATAATTCAAGAAATTCCCTACACAATGTTTGTGCTGTCTGTTCACTCAGAAAAATCACACTGAGTGTATACATAGTGTACACATTAAGGTAACATTTATGAATCTGGCCTAACCAAAGCAAACAGGTAAATAGGTTTTAGCACTCATTAAGCCCACAATTTTTCTTTATGAGCTGGTAGACAGAGTGATTCAGGAGGGTCTACTATATCTGATTAAAAGGTGAATGCTGTAATTCATTTCTTTTGTTATTGTAGTTTGAAACCCACTAAGTCAAATAAAGACATTAATGGTCAAAATGCATTTAAAAGTGGATTTCACTTAAAAGAATAATGCCTACACTACCATCAAATGTTCTTGCATGGGGCCAAGCCTTTGCCTTTGGCACTTCCTGTACACATACACACACACGTGCATATGTATAGCTATATAGCTATATATATATATATATATATATATATATATATATATATATATTTATATGTGTGTGTATATGTATATATATATATATATATATATATATATATATAAATATATATACATATATACATATGTATGTATATATTTATATATATATATATATATATATATATATATATATATATATATATATATATATATATATATTTTTTTTTTAACTTGTGACCTAGGTGGTCTGGAGAAAACACAATGCTGACACAGAGTATGTAGATTTAAGTGCTTTTGTTCGCAGCTATGTTTATTGCTACAATGAACTTATTCAGATATCTAATATCACAGCTAGAAAATGCAGTTTTTATATATACAGGCAATGCAGTAAAAAGGTGAAATGGTAAACTTGTGAGGATGGCAGACCTCGCGTTATTTATATATACATATATATATATATATATATATATATATATATATATATATATACATATATATATATATTATATATATATATATATATATATATATATATATATACACACACACACACACACACACACACACACACACACACACACACACATATATATATATATATATATAGAGAGAGAGAGAGAGAGAGACATATATATATAGATATAGATATACATAGATAGATACCCTCACTCTTTGGTTACTCCATGTTGAAGAAAGCATGATTATGCAATAAATAGATAGATGGATGGATAGATAGATAGATAGATAGATAGATAGATAGATAGATAGATAGATAGATAGATAGATAGATAGACAGATAGATAAATAAATAAACTTTTTTCTCAAGTCTCTGGAGTGATCAAAGGCAACATTCTGGGTGCCCAAATATATTGCTATAATGGGTAGCATGCAGAAATCAATAAGCAACTTCAGTTTTAAACAAACATATTTAATCAAACAAAAAGATGGTCATTTAGGTATTAAGTAGCTGAAAGAAAATTAGTTAAAGAAGAGTACTTTGAGGCTAATACCATGGGATATAGGGATTCTCTGTACATGTTACTGAGCTATTTTTCAGGCCATCTAGATGGTGGTAGCCCTAGCTGTATTCACATGTTTGGGATCAAGGAAGTACTTTTCTGTATCCCTTACTCTATATTTTTAAGTGTAGCCCCATGTTAGACATTCAAGTGGAAGCTTGGTTGAAGGCAATGGATGGTGCTGTGTGCCTGTAGCAAATGGCATTATATAGATTATCTTTCCTGAGGAATGAACAGGGCAAACTCCTGCCATTGAGAGGATTTTTGGTGGGGTGGAGTTCAAATTAGGAAGCAAATACACTCTTTTTTCTGGGGGGTTTCTTCCTTACAAACTAAGTTCTTCATCTTCCAGAAATAAGAGAAGGATCCCCACAAGTAACTTAGGTTCAGGACTAAGCATTTCTCACCCATCCTTGCACCTGGACTGACCTGGTTCTCATAAAAGTCAGTGACCTGTTTCTTCTCTGTAGCTAAGGTTCTAAGGCCAGAAGCAAAGGTAGCTGCCTATGTTGTCCTTTCAAGAGATGAACCACATTAGGATTTGGCAAAATGAGAGAGTTCCTGCTATTGATCCCTTTTCTGCTTTTTTTGCCCTTCCTGCTCCTTTGTGGGATTCTTTTATAAGCTGTAAGGCAATTACAGAGTCTACCGCCTGGAAGGGTGAGGCAAATGAGAGAAGCTGAGGACTCTGTCTGTTTCTTCTCAGCCCAGGGTAATAATTTTATCAATGTGTATGTTGAACCTAGTCAGCCACTGTAGCTAGACAGCACATGCATATAAGTTACTGAGCACGTGAAAGATCAGTGTCATTTTGTACTTTTAGCCAGAGTGTATGCAGATATGAATGAAGATGCATAGGCAAGTGCATTTGAAGTAATGAGTCAGTTAGCTTAAGTACATGTTCCAGTTAGAGTTCCCGGTGTGTTTATGCACAGTAAATACCGTGAACCCATACACCACTTCATCATTTCTTTAGAATACACGAGAAAAGCAACATGGTGTCAGAATGGAATCCGATGCTGCTTCAACATACAAGCCATGAGGCACGAAGTTAGAAGTAGGGAAATATACAGAAGTAAACTTGCAAACAGGTCAGATATCTTTCAAAGGTGCTTAAACTCATTTAAATTATTTTTTCAGTCGCCGAATGTGGGGCAAAACATTCAAAACATTTGAAATAACTACTGAGATAAAATGTCTGAAATAGGGATATTATAATAAAAGTATTTAAAATAATTACAGAAATGTTGGAAATAATTTCTGAAGTCTTTAAAATGTAAAAAAAAAAAAAACGACTGAATTTCTTCACAATGTACTACTTTTTTGCATTAATTAATGCTATTTGTAGTATTAAAAGTGTCCAGAATATTCACAGTGTTTGCAGTGTTAAAACAAAGCCATTTCAAAGAAATTCTCCCAGATTTACTATCCTTCCATACAGGACTAGCTTAGTCCTGCAAGGAAGCAACCGTTTAGGAGCAGGACGGCAGCGCGTCATGCATGTTAATGAAGGCCTGAGCTCTTTATCATACACGGAGCGTGTAAGAGTGCAGGGGGTGTGTCTGAGAGCAGTGCTCTCAGAATATACATGCCCCTGCAATGAAGAAGAGCAGACAAGTCCTGAAAGAATGAGAGAGACCACTCATAGGTGTACGCATACCCCCAGCAACATCCCCCATGTGTACAAGAGCAATAGTTAAAAAACAACAAATATAAAGTTCTATTTTTTTATGAAACAGATTAAATTTAACTGTAGGTGCACGTGTTTGCCCATCGCTTAGCTATGATTAATGCAGCTTAAATGGCACAAGAGAATAAAAAGCAAGATATATGCAAATGAAGCAGTACAGTAATAGTGTAGTGGGCAGAGCATTCACCCTACGAGCAGTCATTTCAGGATCGAGTCCCACTGTAGCACATACCATTTTTCATGTTAAATCACGTTATGACCAATATTTTTAGTTGCATAACCTACTAAATAACATATATTTGTGAACTGGAGTACTGCATTAAATGCAGATGTGAGGTGTCAGTTTTATAATGTTGCAAAGTCCACAGATAATCACGAGTCCCATACAGTATATGCACACAGGAATCAGGGATACAAATGGAAGGTAAAATATGTAATGAATGACAACTCCACACAGCATCCAAATCCCCTACCTTCCCAAGAACCATCAGACATTACTGTCTAAATTAGTGCAGTGGTAAGCAGGAGTAAGCACTAGTAAGCAAGTGTAAGCACTATTAAGCAGTAGTAAGTGGGAGTAAGCATATCTAAGTACTAGTAAGTGGGTTTAAGCCCATTTGCATGGATGTAAGCAATGCGCACACAGGTTAAGCAATATTGAAGTTAGCTCTCTGTAAGCAGATTTAACTGAAGGTTAGCATAGCTTACCCTCAAGCAAACCTATGCAAACATGCTTACAAGTGCTTAAAAGTGCCTTATTCACTCTGTATCCAACAGTCATTGTTCTAGCCAGAAACAAAATAAACAGCCTTTACATGTCTTGAACCTAGAACCCTCTACATTAGAGTCACAGTAGTCAACCACTAAGCCATCACAGGAGTAAAAACAACTGAGGTATCACCAAACAAATCCTCACTATAGGAAAATCAAACTGAACATGTGAAAGGAATCTATATACAGTCTTATGTTGTATAACCTACTACATAACATAAATATGTGAACTGGAGTACTGCAGTAAGCCCAGATGTGAGGTGTAATTGTAATAAAGTGTTGAAGTCCCCTAATAAACACAAGGACCCCATACAGTGTGCGTACACATGAATCATGGATACCAGATACATATATAACATGTAATGAATAATAAAACAATGCCAAAAAGCAAATTATAATGCAAATTAAATATTAAGCAATGTTAAGCATTGCACAGCCCAGCTCATAGGTGTAAGCAATGTGCAGGCCAGCAAACTCAATTTGCCCATTGGTATACCCCTTTAAACTATGCCGACCTTAGGTAAGCAGGTTTGCCCATAGCTTAGCCTTTTCAAAACCATCCAGTCACTGAAAAGTGCAGGAGATCAGCCTTATTTAAACCCAACAGACAGGAATACATCTCATAACTGGTTGTAGCTTCCCCTTGCAGGCATTATGTCTGGAATGGGAGAAGGTGTGCGCTTTCAAGCGCAGCGCTGGGGCATCCAGGAGTCCAGAGTCATGGCAAGACTCCTTGTCAAAGACCATGAGCAGAGACTGCTGCAGGGTCAGTACCAGGGTTCCCAATATAAAGTGAAAGCCTGGGACCATCTCGCCCATGACCTCACCAGTGCCACTGGCATACCCTGAACTAGAGAGCAGTTCAGCCATCATTATGCCGACCTGAAATGGCAAAAGGGGGATCTGTTGGATCAGTGGATCCAAGAGGCTAGGAGGACAGGTGAGGTCCCAGCTGTGTGTAAGCATCACTCCACTACCTGTTTAATAATTGCCAGCTCATGTATATTATGTATAGGTATGGCTAAATATTCCTATTATGTCCTTCACAGCGGCAAGTGAGTGGGCTGCGAACCAGGATGCACATGTATGTTGCTTGGAGAGGTTGTGATGCGAGGTAGGTTAGTAATACTCTTGCATGTACTGTCATAGGAAATAAATCTAAAAGTATCAGTAAGTTAATTGCCTGTATAAAACCTGTATTGTTTAAGGCAAGTACTGCATAGACCAGAGAATATGGCAGGGAGAGTCTCATATAGGTTATATGTAAATAAAAGTATAATAGCCTGACAATAAAGGTCTAACTGCTAGACTGCATGTGTTTACTCTGGTATCATATGGTAATGTAGATTTGCAATCACTTAATAGTACTGTTGTATCAAGCACTGTTACCCTCATTGTGCAACATAAATAAAATGTGTAGGAATGTCTGTATATGACTGGTGTAATCCCCAGAGGTAATTTAGTACAACTGAGAGAGACATAGACAGGAAACAGTAACAAGACAAATAACAAAATCCAAGCAGCACACACAACTGAGACATGAACTGTTGTATTTTTAGCGCATACAGCCATGGTTCGAATCCTGGGAGTGGTAGTAGTCTGCATACGGAAATATACCCCACAACTGTACAGATATGTCCTGAATGTCCAGTAAATTGGCCCATATCTGCTGCCTGTCACCCTGCCCCCTGAGAAATCAGTGGGATGATCCCAGATGTATAGCCAGCAAACAAGAAATACAACTGATTGTCACACATCTATAAGAACACACCTGTCACTCTAGCAACTCCCCAAACTGTTATGAGAGTAATAAGCCAAGTATGTCCCATCTATACCCCCATGTTGTCAAGCTGTGACCAGAGTGTGTACAGTAACAGAGTGAGATGTATGTGCATAATACTAATATGATTTCTGGTAATTTGTGTGGCAACAGTCAGGTAGTACTAACAAACATTGCTCCCACAGGTCCGTCAGATACAAACACTGTGCCTAGAAATAAATGATTGATACCCTGTACTGGTACTGTTTACTCTGGTATTGTATGGCATTGTGAGTGTTGTAGTTGCTCTGAATAATAAGGTATCACTCATGACTGTCACCCACACTATGCTACATAATTTAACTGTCTAGGAAATCCTGTATAAGAGTGTTGTAAGTCAATAAAGGTTGAAGAGGGCAATAGTTTATATATGTCCTGGTACACCTGCATGTGGTCAAGACATGGCCAGAGTCTGTGCAAAAAGAGATGGACAGGTATGTGCATAACATCAACCTGGAATCTGGGAATATGTGTACAGTTAGTGCTAACAAACAATTCCTCAACAGGTATACTAGGTAAGAGGTGTATACTGCAGGTAAAACCAGTACATGTATATAGTTGTTGACAGCCATACCACTGTCAAAAGTAAGGCAATAGGCTAGTGTACTAATACTTGTAAGGTACAGAAAACAGCACTGACTAGGAAAGTAATGCGAACTACTGGAATATACTAGTTGTTAATTGACATCCCCCCTCACCATATCTGCAACAATAAACTAAATACCCAACTCAGTCGGTATGTGTTGACTTGACTGTATTACCACTGTGGTCCCATATATGCACATGTTCTGTTTGCTATGCAACTGTTCCATATCTGGTGTCTGGGTTAATGGGAATATCTATGCATGCTGTTATACCTAATCCTGGAATGTGTTTACTATTACTAACCCGCATATGTTGATAAAAAATAAACACCATAGCACATATGGGAATGCGGGTCCCTGCGGACCTACCTGTCCCACCTCAGCTGGCTGTGGAACTGGGTGCCAGCAATTCTGGGGCTCAACCTGGGACCTCCTCATCCATTGGCCCTGCACCTCCTTCAGGTGTAAATGCCTCAGGGGATGGGGCTCACCCCCCCCCAGGAGCAGGCATGGACAGGAACATGTCAACTGTTGCCAGGTCTGGGTTATGGCACGTAGCAAGCTCTGCAGTGAGGTTGGAGATCTGCTACGCCAGCTTGAGGGCTGCATGTTGCAAATAGAGGGTCAACCTGGCTCTCCAAATCAGCCCCCAGCACAACCACCTTCTGGGCTGTGAAGGTGCATGGTGACTGACCATGGGTGGAGACCTCAGACCCACTGTTTCCACTAGGGGGTTCATGGGCTTCCAATTTCCCAACACCCCACCTCATCAAGGTGTTTACCCCCCACATGTGTCATATACTACCCCTGTATGCATCTTGTTTGTGTTGTCTGTTAACCTACCCAACCTACCTCCCCAAATATACCAACTATCCCTCCCCAACATCTCACTCTCACCTGAAAAAAAAAGGGAATCTGTTCCCACAAACAAAAATCTCGCCCCATAAATAGCTGTCCATTTCACACACGTGTCTACTCGACACATGTAATCGGGTCTAATTGGCATCACAACATATTATTGTTGTCCTCACCCCTCTCTCAGGGGTTTGATTGTCCAAATCTACCTCCAAATTCAGTGTATATGCACAGCTGTTGCTGTAGAAGAAATGGGCAGCTATGTGCCTTCCCTATACCCTTCCTGCACACCACTAGCTTATTCCCTACTGTCTTTCCCTCTTTCTGCCCCTTTTTCACCACTTTTCTATCAATCCTTTTTCTTTTCTTCTAAATAAATCAGCACTGTGGTAAGTGGGAGTAAGCACTTTTAAGCAGCAGTAAGTGGGTTTAAGCCTGTTTGCACAGGGGTAAGCAATACCTACACAGGTTAAGAAATATAGAAGCTAAATCAGTATAAGAAACTGTAACCAGTAATTAGCAGTGCTTACCTTCGTGCAAACCAGCTTACAACTGCTTAAAAGTGCCTTAATCATTCCTTGTGGCCCTTGTTCTACCCAGCAACAAAATAAACAACCTCTGCAAGGCTCGACCCCAGGACCCTGGACACCATAGCCAAAGTGATTTATCACTAAGCCATGTGAGATATACATAAACCTGATGTTTTCACAAACATATCAACCAGCACAGTCATTCAACAGTACAGGAAATGTATTTAAACATGTAGATGTATGCATGTATATATATATATATATATATATATATATATATATATATATATATATTTATATCTAAGTAGATATATACTGTCTATATATGTAGATATACATATATATGTATATACATACATACATATATATGTATATACATACATACATATATATGTATATACATACATACATATATATGTATATACATACATACATATATATATATATATATATATATATATATATATATATACATATATATATATATACATATATATATATATATATATATATATATATATATATATATATATATATATATATATATATATATATATATATATATATATATATCTATATATGGAAAGGCCAGAATCATCATCATCATCCTTTCCCATTTACATGGGGTCGGGTATTGTATTAACTGTCGCCAACTCTCGATTCAGTGCCACTCTCCTGCCTTCTTCAACACTCATGCCTGACTGTCGCAGATCTTCTTTCACACAATCCATCCAGTTCTTTGCTGGATGCCCTTGCTTCCTCTTACCTTCTTCCTGTCTGTCCCAAATCTCCCTCACTGGATTGTCTTCTGCTTTTCTACACATGTGCCCAAGGCCGCAGAAATACCTCCCTAAAAGAATCACAGGCATAAACCAGATGCCCTATACTGACCATCTAAAAAAACTCCAGCTATACTCTGTGGCATATTGTCTACTCAGAGGCAATCTCTGCTTAACATACAAGGCCATGTCAAACCCTGAGCTGTTGGACATGCTCGACTTAAAGAAATCCCAATCCCTCAGAGCCACACACTCCAGGGATCTAAACCTTGTCATTCCAATGAACAAAACATGTTGGAGGGATAGGTTACTGACCCAGAGACTCCCCATACTCTGGAATAGACTGCCCATACATGTCAAGCAGAGCGCCTCCTTGGCTCTCTTCAAAGGGAACCTTGACGATTGGATGGGAGAGAGGAAATTCATCCCGGGGATCACGTCAGTCACCCTGCTAGACAGGGGTCCAGGGAAGTAAATATTGTGGGAAGAAATATCCAGGGAATTGTTATGGCTAGGCTTGTATAGGCCCTAGGGCATATAGCCTAGTACCAATCTATGAACCTATGAACCTATATATATATATATATATATATATATATATATATATATATATATATATATCTTCAGCAATATATATATATGTAAGCATAAATATATATATATATATATATATATATATATATATATATATATATATATATATATATATATACAGACATAGATCTACAGATATAAAAGAGAACATAACATAAACATATATGACCACATGCACCGTTAATGGGGGTGAGGGGGCCCAAGCAATATACGTCTTGTATGTATAGATATCCCCTGCACAGCCGAACACGTCTGCCCTGCAATACAATACCAACTGCTGCAAATCCCATAACCAGAACCTGACACAACATGGGCACAAGATGTTAACAGTACTCCATCCCACCTGTATGATGTCAGGCTGGTATCAGTAACATATCATGCAGTACAGCCTGGCTACCATAGGGAATGTAAAATGTTGAAGCAATCAACAGTCCTAAGATACATATACACAGACACATATATGCAGATGCACACATAAATATATATCCCTCTCTCTCTCTCTCTCTCTGTATATATATATATATATATATATATATATATATATATATATATATATATATATATATATAAGTAGACATACACACAGAGAGATATGTGTAGGTAGATACATATATAACTAGACATACACACAGAGGGATATGTATAGATAGATACACATGTAGAGGGTGCACACAATACGGAACAGCAACTATGCCTACAGTTGCCACCTTACCAAATGGACTCTGTAAGAGCCACCCATACAAATTCAATTGTTGCCTGCAACATATACCCACAGAGAAGTCAAAGGATATAACACCACACACAGGTTTGCATACATGGGAAAGCTTTATTTGTGTACTATTACAGTTGTATATGCCATGTTATATAGCTGTTTAGACTTTGTAATACATTAAAACAGAATAATGCAACTGTCAAACAGATAAATTAATACAGTATTCTGGAAAGGTTTACATATGTTGCTGTCCAGGCCAAGGCCTTTAAGTAGTACAACAATAAAGACAGACTAGCCACAGGATAACAATCAATCAACAGTATGTAATGCAGATGTATAGTCCAGCAGCCCCTATCTACACTCTGTACACAATCCCTAGGTGGTAAAAACCTCAGTTGACACAATGGGCTGTATCTGTTACATAACAAGGTATAAGTGACACCATCACAATCACACTGACAAACAGAACAGTCTGTATGGCAGGAAGCAGTAGGCCTGCATTTACCCAAGGTGAATTGTATGGTAATGTACGTCCAGATACCTTAAAGCAGCTTACCCCTGATACCCCCACATGTTGTACCAGCATAGGTTAGTTATGATGCACCCCCCCATAGACTGACATACAGAGCAATATACCACTGTTACATACACCGGCCTCTGGACTGCATAAGAGCACACATGTATTGTGCAGATGAAGCCCACACTTATATGGACCCAACCCAACAATATTTGTGGGGCCTACAACAGCAGTGGAATGATGGCAGGAATGGCAGCATGACATACTCACAGCCCACTACGTAATAACCCCTGACAGCATGTCATATGGACAAAGCCTGGTATGTAGGTGGAGGACAGAGGCTGGAACACAGGCCCATATGTGAAATAGTGTTGTCATACACTAAGCAAGTCACTGGTGTTACAGGATAGTCTGCAACATACCCTTAATCAGGAATATGAAGTCAGAAACACAAATGGATGTAGCCATGTACTGATAGCACACAGCACACATGCACACACACACACACACACACACACACACACACACACACACACACACACACACACACACACACACACACACACACACAAAGCCAGTGATATATCTGACACAAGACATGTGTGGTGGACAGGCAAAACATAACACACACACCTCTGGCCATCAAGTGGATAGGCACACAGTTGAGAGCTATGCAGACAGTCTGCAGCCCGTGTTAAACTAGTATGTACACACAAACCCCATAACACTGGTGCTATACAATGTATACAACAACAGTACTCACACTCTCTCTTTGTAGTTCCGGAACCTCATACAAATATGTAGCTGGCCTGAGTGTGCAAGTCCTCTTGTAAGAGGTATTGCTATCTGCTGTCTGTAACACTGCTGTCCACACACAGGAAGGATGTCCACAATACAGAAAAGGTAAAGGGACCACGCCTGTATGATGTAGGGATTTATAATAAAGGGTTGCCATTACAGTGGTAATTGGAAGTACTACACAGCTGGCTGCATGGAGTCAGCAAGTGGAGGACACTAATTGATGCAGAGGCCATCACCTGATCATGTGCATCACCCACAAAAGCGATGCTGCAATATATTCCAGGCAGCTCAATCCATTTACTGGAGAGATAGAGAGAGAGAGAGAGAGAGACACACAGAGAAATAAAGTGAAAGAAAAAAAAACGAAAACATACAACAGCTCCTGAACTGCAAAAACACCAGAAAATACAACAAAGGAAGCAGGAGGAGTGAAAAAAAAAAACATCTCCTACAAGGATACTATCCACAACAGACCTCAACCCCACAACAGGTATGTGAAGAATATATACATGTAATTGAATGTAGTTCCCGGTCCATAATACTGAGGTAGATGATGTGGAATGTTATACATGTGCCATTAGGTGTTGCTGTTGTAATGATCTTAAGCTGAACAACTGCTATGGACATTAGAGTATGTCCATGTTGGTAGTGGGCCATACCCATCAACTGTGTAGAGTAACACTGACTGACAAGATGCATGCCAATAGAGTGTGTGGTGTGTAATGGAAGGGATGTATATTACTGTGACCAATAGCTGGTGGTGGAAGTAATGCCATAATGAGGGACATGAGGGTTCCACAGCCCACGACTTGCAGGACACTCAGGTTAACCTGCATTGTAGCATGCTGAAATGCCGTACGTGTTAATAGGGTTACCTGCAATCTAGTCCTACATATAACCCCCCTAATCTTAGGCTGTGTCCATATGTGGCACCTGTTTTTGTTGTAGCAAGACAGAACAGTGCAGCTGTGCAGGAAGGAGTTTTGAGACTGTGGATCTGATGTCTAAATGTACCCCTTATATAGGTATGTATATGTGTGTATATATATCTATATGTATGTCCACAGATATACAGATACCTATATGTATATATATATATATATATATATATATATATATATATATATACAACATCATATACATCTACACATATATAAATATAAATCTATATGCACATGTCGACATATATACAAACACACACACACACATATATGTATATAAATACATATCCCCTATATTACCCCCACAGTGCTGCATGCTATGTGCAATACACACAGATATATACAGCTGTAAGTATTCACATGTGAACCCCTTGTTGGGACCACAGTTGCCCTCCTCTGTGAAGTAGGGATGGGGAATATGGGGAACTATGGCAGGTATATTTGTGGAGGTGATCCAGGTTAGTAGATATAGAGGACAGCCTACAGGGGTGGCATATGACACATGTGGTGGGGAAACCCCCTGGATGGTGTGTGTGGACTGTGATGTGGAAGCCCCATGGGCCCTGATATGAAAACAATGGGAACAAGCCTCCCACCTACTGCTACTCACAACAGCAGTCCAGGTCCTTTAGGTGCCTGGCCTGGAGGCTGAGCAGGAAGAACATGTGGACCCTGTGAATGTGTATTGGGTGCCTCAAGGTGATGCAGCACATCCCACATGTGTCTGTAGAGCCCGCTATGAAACAGACCCTGGACCTGACCTCGGGGGACAGGATCATGCCTGTATGTGCCCCCGGGGGGGGACAATATCCTTTGATGTGGTTCCACCTGAAGGTAGTGCTGGACCAGTACATGAGGAGGCCTTAGGGTGGGTCCCACATGTGATGTGGCCTGGTAACATAGACAGATGATTTTGGAGAGGTGGTTCTGCTGGCAAATATTCCCTAAACATGCTATTGGGTCACTGTTATAGAGCATATGTGGGTAGTAATAGTCTACACAATCCCGGAACATGTCCAACAGCATGCATAGATAGCCCCAATAACCCAGAATGTCAAATGTGCAGCAATCACATAGCAAGCATACCACAGGCATATATGAAACCATAGTGACCTTGACAATGGCATGTAGGTGAATAGTCTGTAACAGACCAACAATGATAGTGTCCACACAGGGAACATGGCTACAAACACATAGCACAAGGTGTGGTGCAATACAATATCTGTCCCACTGGTAGGTAAGCTGTAGCCATACCTATTGATTTGTGTGTACAGTTTGTTGTCGCTGATATGGTGGGAGTGGGGTGACAGAGATGTGTATTAAGAACTGTGGTAACCTTGCTGTATGAGCTGCTCAGACCTATTTTCATCTTTATGTCTTTCAGACAAGATGTCACATGGACACCTCCCTGTTTATTCAGCTGCTGAAAATGACATAGTGCTGAACTATCTAATCCAGCTCAACCTTGTCCTGTTTGGCCAAGCTGCCCATGATCAGCAGGAGCAGTCCGCCCTGTGGAATGACCTAGTCCACAGGGTCAATGATGTCGGACTGCACAACCGCAGTTATGAGCAGATCCGATATCATTGTTCTGACCTGCTTTGCAATGCCCATCAGCATGCTGCTGTAGTCCAGGGGGGAAATCACCTCTCAATGGGGGGGCATGCCATTCATCCCCCCCCTGACAAGTATTGAGGAGCTCTTTGCCAGCCTCGTGGCACCTGCCCGTCCACATAGTCAACAACTGTTGGACACCATTGCAGAGGTGGGTGCTACCCACACACTGGCTAAGGAGCATGCAGGTAAGGCCACAGGAGACATCAGTACACCACTGTTGCATATGCATCCGCATCTGTACAGGTGGATTATGCATATCTGACATGTCATATATATATTTTGTTGCTGCATAATAGTAATAAACAGATGTGAATACATGGTAGCATTGTGCACATATACTGTTGATGTACTGTAATGCTGCACCCACCTTGTAGCAATGCCACAGGTGTGGCCAATGATTTCACATCTCTCACCCTCCTAAGTAGGTCCCTCCAGTATACCACCAAGGGAGCATCCTGTAGCTGGTTAGTATGGTTTATGTTAATGCTTGTCAATACCCCGGGCATGTAATGGCTATGGTATATTCCATGCACACATCTAACACACCTACCCAGAATGCATGCTGTACATGTTCACATATTGTTGCTGTTAAATGCACTGCATCACAGTGGTGACCATGATGGGGTATTGGAAGGGTATGTCAGACAACTGCAGGATAACTAACATCCTGTCATTGTGGAATGTGCCCACAGGGATTAACATAATTGTGGGAGACATGGCCTATGGTAGGGGAATGTGTGAAACATCACCCGTACACAGTGCAACAACAGTGTATATACCAGTAGTACAATGGCAACTGCTACAGATTTACACTATGGCATAACATATTACTGTGGTCCACATTATTAGCTGGGACTAGGCTGTAACACATAGTGTTCAGTGTATGGGACCCTGTAAACTGACACACATGTGTAGGCCTTACTTGTCAAGCATCTGCATAAAGGCTGTAGGTGGGGAGGGAGTGTCAGCATGACATACCAGTGCACACAGCAGGTTCAGGAACTGTGGCAGATGTAACCCTACTCCCACAGCAATTGTGACGGCAGTGTGTGAACACCAAGGGATGTGCACATGAGTAGACCTTGCAATCATGCAGATTTGGTGGGCATGTGTACGGCAGACTGAACATACACTGGTAAATGCAGATGGCCCATACTAGTATACCCCTGCCAGGAATAGTGACTGCTGTAGTACATATAACAACAGGTGCAACAAACCGTCATGATAAGGGTGTGCACACATATGAACACATCATGGAGTGTATGCATCATGGTCAGCATCTGCACACCTAACACATTCCGTAGACACTGCATGTGAATGTACAGGACATATGTCAAATATTGGGCTCATGTACTGTTAACATATGCAGTGATGTGGTCCCATGGCAAATCAAGGAAGGGTGTGTCATATCAATAAAGGTGTGTACACTCCCCATAGTCATGGTATGGTCTGGCGGTTGTCAGTGTAATAATATTGGATTGGTCATACATGGTCCGCTGATGCTGAGATCTATAAACCAGACATCAGGCATTCACAAATGACATCTGTCCACATATCATCCCAGGTATGTGTTGCTGAAAAACATAGGGGTTGTGAGCATTACAACTGACATAACTGACACAGTACTACACATTCAGCAATGGGTTGTACACCTGTGAGGTTTGGTGCACAGTGCATAGCAAGGTGCAGAACAGGTGCACAGCAATACTGTGTACATGGGTGCAGTGGTATCCAGTTGAAGGGGTATCACCTACTAACACAGCCCATGCATCACACACGTGTATGCTGCTGCTAGCATGGATTGACTATAGCTGCACTGCATGCTGTTGTATATCATATGTTATGCATGTTGACAGATGAGTAATAGGAGGACTGTTTGTACTATCTTTATGCAACCTCACCTGTGTGTGTGTGTGTGTGTGTGTGTGTGTGTGTGTGTGTGTGTGTGTGTGTGTGTGTGTGTGTGTGTGTGTGTGTGTGTGTGTGAGTGGGTGGTTATTTTGTCTGTAGGGTCACTCTGCTGAAGTGGAGGGAGGTTGATGCATGTAGGATGCGTGTGTGCATGTGTGGGTGTCCATGTATGCACATGTGTGATTGAGGGGTTGTTCATACAGCAGTACTTCCCTCTGGGATCATGCAGCACATGGACATGGACTGACACATGACACACCAGGAATACTTGTCAAGTATGTAATCACAAGACAGCTGATAGTATAATAAGCTCTGTAGCATGGAACATGCATTGGGAGAGAAGGTAGACACCAGATATACCCTTAATATCTCTTTCAGCAGAGAGGTGACCGACAACCCACTTATGCAGCACTACAGATGCATTGGGGAATTACTAGACAACACCAGGGAGTGTATCCATATATTACAGTTGTCTCATGATAGGTTGATTGAGCAGCATATCATATATACTGAGTAATACTTACTCATGACAACCCAATGCATGGAATTATATATATTATAGTAGCCCCTCACATATAGGGGCCATGCTCACGATGTCTGGACATACACAGAGTGAACACTGAATGACAGCATTGAGGCCATGTAAAACCACTCAACTCAGGTCAGGGATGTAATGGAGTAACAGGTCTTGTGTTGTGATTACTAATCTAGGCATTTAGAGGAGTGATACATTAATGAGTGGTATTAATGTGTATATGTTACCAAGTGTGATGCAGGATGGGGAACGCATGGGAATAAACTTGGGACTGTCTGTAAAGTCATGCACAGGTACGTATTAAGGTTGTGTGTGTGTGTGTGTGTGTGTGTGTGTGTGTGTACTGTTATGCAATGCTGTACAACATTTCTTGTTTTCCCCTACTAGTGGTGAGGTGGGTCAGGGTCCCTCATGCATGCAATCTGATCTTGGTGTCCATAGAGACACTGAAGATGATGATAGTACTGTTGAGGCAACAATGGGGTTGTCAGGGGCCAAAACAGCACCATCATTTGACATCCCCCTTTTAGCCACCCCAACCCTGCACACAGTTTCAGTGCCTATACATACCCCATCACCAGTGTCCACAGCAAAGGGACAGCTGGTGTTTGGTGGCAGTGCACAGGAGAGTGAGGTAACCATGCCTGCTGCATCTGGTCACTGCAGCCATAGCCAGATATCCAGCAGGGCACCATATATGCAGATGTCCCAGGGTGCTCATGGTATGGCCACTGGTCATCATGCCCCTGGCAGACGCGCCACAACTGGTACCACCAGGTGCATGTTTCAGGCTGTCTTGGTGGTGTAGGCACTTATGTAACATTACACTAGACAGGGCCTGAGGCTGCAGAGGGCTGCTCTCACATCTGCAAGCGACAACTTCTGTGAAATGTCTGGTGCCATCCATGCTTATACTGAGCTCATGGATAGATGGTCTGGTGAGATAATGGCCCTCATCGACTGTGGTTTGTCCATGCTTGAACATGTGGTGGGAGTGTGGCAATGGCCATGTGGATGTAGGCCAGCAACACCAACAGCTGGCAGTCAACATGGACATGCTAGGACACCAAGGTGCTCCCATAGTGGCAGTACCACCCCCAGCACTGCAGGGGGGCACTGTCCACACCACACCAAAGGAGGACATGAGCATGTGGTCCTGGCCATCCCAGAAGGGACCTAGTTCCAGTGGACATCTGACATCACCAGGGGAGAGTAGTACATCGAGGTCTGTACCTTGACGTGCCCATGGAACCCCTGGCAGGCACAATCCACATGTCCGTGACTGGAGGCAGTGAACTTCACACCCTGCCAGGTATGGTCAGCAACTATCCATAAACACCTGTGTAGGGCAGCCACATGGCAGAACTGTGTGCATACATACCCACAAACTATGCAAACACACCTAGGGCAATCCCATACCTATACACACCATATCATCATGCCCAGTTCACCTCATTACACCCCTCACCCACACACATGGTGCAAATGCATGGCCCACCCTCAGAATCTGGCAAACCAAGAACACACCCTGTGCATATGATGATACCTGTGCCACATCCGTCATCCATAACATCGATGCAGGGACAGGCTAATACGATTCTGATGCACACAGTGACTGTACTACAGTGTAACAAAGTACTGCAGTGTAACATGTTGTCAGGAGTAAAGTTTAATGCATACATGTCAGGTAGTATACCCATACAGCAATGATGTATTATAGCTGTTAGTAACACTGGTTGATTGTGGTCTCCATAATGTTATCCATTTGTGTTGTAGGTGTATATGTCTCAGCAGGAGGATGGTCTGCAGTCATATTCCACAAGGGGTATGGCACTGTGGTGACACCATGGCTGTGACATATCTGGGGTACAGTTGAACACATGTCACAGGTTTGTATAACAGTTATTGACTGTGCCACATGGACAGGTGACCCACTGGGATGCGTATAATTTGCAACCAGATGTAGACCCATCCACATACACACACTCTCTTACTTGGGAACACTGGGACTAAACCCCTACCTAGCTATATAGTGCTACTGAAGTGTGCGTCTTTCATTGCACACACCACACAGTGTTTAGGGTGAGATGTGTTCCAGGTTACATGTTACATGCAGAACAACCCCAGACATGTAAATTATGCTAATGGGGATGTAATGGGTGTATATGGACAATACATAGTGTGACATACTTTCATATACCACATTAACAGACACATAAAAGGCAGACACACGTCTGGGAGACCTGGGCCTATCACTGCTAACTAACTTGACCATGTGTCCAATGTACTACAGGTAGGCTGCACACAGCACATGCATAACTGGGCTGGATTATGGTATCAGTTACCTGTATGGTTGATGCTGACAGTGGTAACCATAAACTGGTACATGGGACATATACTGGGTTTACCTTGCTGTAATGACAGTGTACACAGCACCCACATCCCCCAGTGGATATTGTACTCCCTGAAACCCATGATAAAAATCTAATATACCCACCATCACACATTGCCCATGACTGCAATACAACTCATTGTATATCACAACAGTGGCACTACAGGGAAATGCATCCAATGCACATGCCACAGGCATAGTAGGCTGTTGCATTGTCATGCCTCACCTATGGGCAGCAACAACGCTATCTGTACTACTGTGTGCAATGGGTATTATAATAAGAGTAGGTGGCCTTGGAATGCTGTAACCTACAGATATACGGACATGCACACATGCACACACTTGCTAGAACTCAATGGGTATCCCATGCCTATCAACCCATTTGTACAACACTGTTGTGCTGGTACTGCAAGGCTTATGTAGCCAGTAGGGAGAGTAGCATAACAGGGTACATGTAATGTCCCATACAGCAGCAGTCCCGACTGACTAAGGCAATGGGTGTTATGGTGGGTGTGAAGGCCCTCATGGAATTCCCAAGTACAGGTGTGCTAACACACAGACGCTGCTATACTCAGTAATGCACATGTACACATGTGTCAGTACTGGGGTGAATCACTGCAGGTGGTCATAGCTGTGTACCTAGCTATTGTCCATGGAGAGATGGGTTGTGTAGGGGATGTGTGTACAGTGGTATCCTGCCAACTGCCATGTGGCAGCAGACAATCTCTCGACATACACAACTGTGGTGACCCTCAGGGTGAGAGTGATATGCATCAGCCAATCCTCTGAGTGCCTCTTGCACATGGCCACTGAGGTGATCAAGTTGACATGTATGCAACACATATTACAACACATGGTTAGTGTCTGTGATGGAGACCTGTATCCAAGCATGTTCTGTTGACTGTGGTAGTGTAGTGGAGGTACCTGTGGCATGTGGTGCATACAGTGTAATGTCTCCTATATATGCCAGATCTTACACAACTGGGCAGACATGTCAGTGTCAATCAAACATAGGTTGCCTGTGCATATCCCAGCTGGAAACCTGCCATCTGCACATCTGTACAGGGACTGACAGTCATCAGCTTGGCAAGTAGCTATGCAGTGGGATGAATGTGTTGACAGATAGACGTTTGACAACAATATGTATGCCCTAACTACATGTTGGAAGCCCTCACTAATGTGCTGTACAGATGGCAGTCAACATTTACATTCCAAATGTCAAATCAGTATCCAGAAGGGGATATATACTGTGACACAGCTCACACACCAGGGATACAATAGGGAGGCCTCAGAGTCCAGCTATGCCTGCAGGTGTGCCTGTTGTCAGTACTACTTTTAGCACTCTACTCTTGCCTGGGGAAGCATGATAACAGTAGTACTGCCATGATACACTACATGCCAGTGTGACAGCATGTACCCTGGGCTACTACCCTTGTATGTAACACATTCACATGGATAACAGTTCTGTACAGGCCTCATAAACTTGTGTGTCCCAGACATGACACTCACACCCCTTGTTACTGTAATGACAGCACATATGCGCATGTATTGTACATGGCATTACATACACTTATTACAGAAGTCATTATCCTGCTATGTCATCAGACTGTGGGGTGTGAACTGATTACCAGGGCTAAGCCATGCTTAGCAGGTATCGACATTGCTCCAATATAAGAGCTAAGCTAATTTGCATACTGGTAAGCCAAGCCTACACTGTGTAAGCACCCGTACGTTTACCCATAGCTTAGCACCGCTTAGCTTCACACAAACCCATGCAAACACACTTAAAGCTTTTCAAAACTGCCTTAACCACTCTGTATCTGACAGCGCGTGTTCTGCCCAGCAACAAAATGAACAACTCTTGCACGTCTTGAACCCAGGACCCTGTATACTACAGTCACAACACTTAACCACTACACCATGACCACTGTGGAGACAGCTGTTGTTTTTCCAATATATCTGTCAATACACATATTGATTAGTATTGAACAATTGCCTTTACTTCCACAATTGTGTAGTACTTGTTATTAATATGACTGTTGCATCACATATGTTGTTTAATCATAATGTACACACATCAGATACATACGGTGAGACATCTGGGAAGGTATATACAACCGTGATTTTTTACACATGACAGGAATATGGATATATATGTACGTACACATGTATATTCATAGATATGTCTGTATACACATCTGTATATTTCATCATATATATGGCCATGTGTAGCTCTCTTTGTATATATATATATATATATATATATATATATATATATATATATATATATATATATATATATGGCTATATATGTATACACATCCTATGTGTAAAAACATGCCTATTTATGTAGATATATATGTAGATATCTATAACTATATGTGCATACATATCTATTCTGATATACCTATTACTGTAAATATATATGAGGATAACAGGTGGGAGGTTGGCATAGTGATTAAGGTGTTTACCTTACAAACACAAGGTGCAGGGTTTGATTCTCACAAGGGATAATCGCCTAGGCTTAAAATGGCACCAAAAGGGTAGTTAGCCTAGTATAAACCTATAAACCTATGAAACCATAAGTATATGTCCATATGTATCTATAGCTGTATATGTGTAGACATATTTTGATATGTATATATTTGAGTATATATATATATATATATATATATATATATATATATATATATATATATATATATATATATATATATATATATATATATATATATATATATATATGTCGATATGTATATTTGTATATATCTATATAGATATATGGATAATTATATGCACATTTATGTTCGCCATATGTCCAGAACATGGAGTGGAGTCCTACCTCAGCCTCAATAGTCCCAACCTCTTAGTGCAAGGGGATGTCAGGTATGTATTGCAGGTATATATGTAGATGGTTGCTACTGTAATAGGGGTTGTTTTAACAGACATGTTGTGTGTGGGAGGTCACATCTGCTTTTAACATGTGCACCATTGGCTACTGACAGACATCCTCAGGACATCATAGTACAGTACCACTGCTAGCACAGCAATGATCCTGTGGACTACAGCAGAGATATGGCCAATAAATGTGGACAGTCTGACATACTCTGGTCAGTCCAGAGGTATACACAGAACCCCTTAGTGCAAGACATGTGAACCAAGCCTGACAATGTGGATGTTAACAGCCATACGGATGGGTATATATCACGTAAATACTGGAATACATATGCCCTCATAGGTTATGCATTCACACACTCCTGCCTGACATGACACATAATAACTGCTGGTGTAGAGGTCACATGGCCACATACTACCCACTAGTCAGTGACATACATCTGTACAGCATCCCACTGATTTGACAGAAACACATGATGAGTTATGGTGGCCCGGACGCAGTACATCTGGCAAATATCTGGACATAACATCACGCTGGGTAAGTATACTAAGCTGTGAGGCATGTAACAGAGTACTGAGCAAACTACAAGCCGACTGCCACAACACTGACCTACATTTCTTATGTGGAAATACACATGCACCTGCAAAATTAGCAAGCTCTACAGGCATGTCACAGCAGAGAGTAACAGACACCTGTGTGAAAATGCATACCCACAACCAATGTGAACACAACCACAGCCACATATGGTAAGCTAGCTTAATATTATGGACTGTCTGATCAACACCATCCTCATATTTGCCACTCACACACTAACCCTACATACACTGGGCCACTACACAGTGTGGTCCGATGCCTGTCTGTGGTATGGGACATGTGTGTGTTTGGCCCTACAAAGATGTAAGCCGATAGGGTCCATACACTGGAGCAGCATGTAACATCAGATAGAACAGGACCAAAAACAATGACATCTACCACAGTCTGTACACAGGCCAAGGTACATATTTGCAATACACACACTGTCGACAATCACCATAAGTACACAGACCTCAATACTATATGCGCAACCACAGAATGCCCTGGTTATGTCCTCAATTATAACCCCTACTATACATAACATGTCTAGCAGTCTGATATCTCTCTGGCTTGTTATCAGATATGATGACAATAAATAATGGTGTACTGAACATATGCACCTCTTACTGCATGACATATGTACAAAGGTTGACAGAGTTGTGGCTGGAGGCACAAACACAAGGCCAATATTGACATGTTGCTGTGATAACCTCATACATTTACTGTTGTAACAGGGATTGTTGTGACATATGTCCTATGAGGGATATGAAGTCAGTAACTCTCATGACTGTCACCATGTACTGACTGCAATCCTCACACTATGCTTCTGCAGTTCTCAGATAGGTGTTCTGTGAGTAACACAAGAAACAAAAGGCACCACACACTGCCCAGTCTGCAGATGAGCCTACAGATGGGGGTTTCCTCAGAAACATAGCACTGTCATGACAGGTATTAAAACATGTAGACCAGCCATATCCACACACACCCTGTTAAACCGACATTACTCCAAATGCAGACTAGCAACACTTACATTCTGTAGTCATGTCAGGCACATCCCCCTCCTTTGTGTTGGCCTGTTTTCACAGTGTATGTTGTTAGTGGTAAATCCCAAATCCATCTGTGATGTTGCTTGCCAAACACCAGATCTAGGTCCTGCTCACAGTGAATGAAAAGGCCCAACACCAACATGATGTTCCTAGATATTGGAGTGTGTTTTCCATGCAATTGACTATAGGAATGTTACCATAGATGTTCCACATACAATCAGCTAGAGGAAGGCTGCAACTCATGCAGAGGCCATCAGCTAATGATGAGCATCACTTACAAAATGCAAGCTGCTGCCTAAGCAAAGTATATGTAGTTCTCCATATCCACCAGAGCGGGAGTGAGAGAGACAGACAGATACAAAGTAAGCCAGGGAGGAAGTGGGAGAGTAAAACCTAATAATGTTTGTGTCACACACCTACCAGTATAGGGTTTTAAACCTCTTACTGGCTATGTATTGCTATCACATGTCTATACAGTTATTGCATGTGCCACATAGCTTAAATGTTGATAAGCTGACCAAACATATATGTGATTGTGAGTGACATATGCAACAGTGATATGATAGCGATACAGTAGGTAAAGTACTCGTGCCTGTCCGCATGAATGGGTGTCAGCCTCAACACAGCCACACTCTCTCAGGGACTCACACACATTGATACACTTGGCAGGGTCAGGAATGCGCTTCCTAACTAGTTAGTTTGCCACAGTACAGTAATGTGCAGGTATCACATGCACCACAGGGGTTATCTGGAGGTTATATGGGCAAAGGGTATGTGAAGGTGTCTGACATCAGTCAGCATTCTTCCGTATGCCAATGAGAGTTGTAGTGAGTGTGAATGTGGTCAAAAGCATCATACACCACACACACATACACAGGGTGCCAGTACTGACATGCATGTGTGCATTGCTTCATGGTTGTGTAATGGTTGACTGTGCCAGAAGGCTATACAAGGCTAGGTGAAGGGTATACATTGGCATCAGGCCACATGACAATGGTCTGCAGTGTGGCTCAGGGGTGTAGTGTCTAGACTGGCCCACACAGGTAGGTATTGTATTCACCATTCAGTCTCCTGGGTAACTATTGTGTGTGGCCATTGCTGTGCAATGCTTGCCATGTATGTGTTATTTAGTCCATGACATGGATGCTGTCTAGGATGTGCACACATCCTACATGCATGTACAGTGACATGTGGAACTGTACCTGGGGTGTCTGGCACATGTGTACACAAATTGTCATCAGCAGATGTGCCAGTCCTGACCTCATGTGGTGGGAACTGGTAATGGACAGCAGATTGACCCTGCACCTACATTGATAGCATGATACTGATATTCCCTCATGTCAGTGGCATCTGTCCATACAGGGCATATGTTTACGGCATGATATGGCCTTTGTGGGTCACATTTGATGGCACCACATGTGTTGCAGTCATCCAGTGGGGAACATATGGAAGGCACACTGTTTGCATGTATGTGCCTATTGTACTGATGGAGAGGGTGCCATGCCCTCTGTAGTCCACTGCAATCACACCATGGTTACTATCTGTGGGGTACTACCAACACAGCAGTTGTTGCCTAGGCAAGTGTGTTTGTGTATGAGACATGGGTTGAGAGCGTTCTCTGGGTAATACAAGGGTTGCTAACTTTGTTCACTAGGCCTTGATGTCACATGTAGGGGTATGGATTGCCACCCCAGCCTCTCATCTATTTCACATCTGTTATCCTTGTAAGATGGACATTGTGATATATAATAGGGCCACCAAATAAGGAATTTGCAAAACCCGCTCCACAATGAGTCCAGTTGTTACACACTCACAGCCACCTCCCTACAGGATACAAATGACAAACACAGACACACACACACACTCACACACACTTGCCATGTCTGGGATTAGAACTCCTACATAACTAGTTTATTACACTACAGCATTACACAGTTATATGACATGCCACAGAGATTACTGGAGTGCTCCTTCCTCAAAGGTGTATTTCACTGGGAATAACATCAGCAAGCTTGCCAAAGAAGGTCAGTTGAGGTTGTAGTCACTGTGAATGGCCCCAAAAGCATTGCACCCTACACAGACAAAGAAACACACACACAAATATCCACACTTGCCATGGGTGGGAATAGAACCCCTACCAAAGTACTATATTACACTACAGCATTACGCTGTTATAGGACTCACCATGGAGATTACTGGGCTACTCCTTTCCCAAAGGTGTATTTTGCTGGGAATGACATTGGCAGGCTTGCCAAAGTAGGGCAATGGAGGTTGTAGTGACTGTGAATGCCCTCAAAAGCATTGCACCATACACAGACAAAGAAACACACACACCCACACTTGCCATGTCTGGGAATAGAACCCCGATGAAACTACTATATCACAGTACAGTGTTATGCTGTTATAGGACATGCCATGGAGAGTACTGGGCAATTCTTTTCCCAAAGGTGTATTTCAAAGTGCATGACATCAGCAGCCTTGCCAAAGTAGGGCATTTGAATTGTAGTGAGTGTGACTAGCCTAAAAAGCATTGCTCCCTACACAGACACACACCATGTCTGGGAGTAGAACTTCTACTTAACTAGTTTATCACACTACAGCATCACACAGCTATAGGACATGCCACAGAGATTATTTGGCTGTTCTTTTCCCATAAGTAGGGCATTGGAATTGTAGTGAGTGTGACTAGCCTAAAAAGCATTGCTCTCTACACAGACACACACAGTTACCATGTCTTGGATTAGAACTCCTACCTAACTAGCTTATCACACCATAGCATTACAGAGTTACAGGATGTACCACAGAGATTACTAGGTTACTTTTTCCCCAAAGGTGTATTTCAAAGTGAATGACATCAGCAGCCTTGCCAAAGTAGGGCATTTGAATTGCAGTGAGTGTGACTAGCCTAAAAAGCATTGCTCCCTGCACAGACACACACAGTTGTCATGTTATGGATTAGAACTCCTACCCAACTAGTTTATCATACTATAACATTACGCAGTTATAAGACATGCCACTGAGATTACTGAGCTACTCTTTTCCAAAGGTGTATTTCAAAGTAAATGACATCAGCAGGCTTGTCATAGTAGGGCTATGGGGAGGCCAGTGTGTATAGATGGGCCATAACACATTCATCTGGAGGTAGACACACCAAACTCTGGCACACACAGGTTTATATTCTGCAGGTATGTGTATACAACAGCTAAATGACTACTGCCTTGTATAGTCATGTTGCACAGCTAGCACTTGCACCACAGAGTCTGTAATGCTGAAGGATACCAGTGGCTAATGTCTACGGTGAGTGACATTTGCACATCATGTGGTTGAAGCCATTTGGCTGTGTGCTGGATGGGACAGGCCTCATGATAGAAGGCTCTTTGTCACTGTCACTCTCTTCCACACATCTATGTATGTCTACATTTGGCATATTATAATGTGTTGTCCCTGGATATATGTGTGTATCCCTAGCCAATGTGTGTGCAAAGCATGACTGGTGCATACTGAGGAGTGTATGCACTAACATCTGCAACTGTTGTTGGCAGACATGGGCTTTATTTTGTTTAATTGTGTAAGCATGCCCAGTATGACCTTTCAGTATGTTGTTGTCTGACATTGCCTTTATTTCTCTGTGTGTGTGAGCATGCCCAGTATGCCCTTCTATACTGAATGAGTGGATCCATTCTAAGTAGTTTGTACTCCAGTCCAGACCTTTGTGTTCTACACCTACAGGCTGCAAACTGTTTCTGCAGGTTTTCTGTATATCAGTTGGCAATATGGGGTCACACTGTGCAAGGGATCGTGTGTACTGTAGGTGATTGTGTCTGTGCTGCTTCTGCTACATGGTGCTGATGTTAGCAGAGATATTCAGACATGTGTACTGTTATACACTGTTATGTTTTATGTCCTCAAGTATTGTCAGGTGGACAGTTTTGCTCACAGTGATGTCCTGGGAAAAACAGGGTGAATGCAGATGTGTCCAGTATTGTGGTCAAATGCCTACATATACCTGGAAAGTTATGCCATTCCAGAGGTGGAGCTGCAGACACTTGCTGCTGGGTCTGTGTATCCAGTTTAGCACCTTGGTACAGTACTGGCAGAGGATCCCATACCTGTACATCCATCGACATGACAGTATGGCCTTATCTTGCTGTGGCAATACATCACAGCTGTACAGATTCACACAGGTTACCCAGAGGCAGGGGTCATAAGTCAGGACATTACCCCTATTGTGGTGTATGGTTAGGTTTGTAGCCACCCATTTTTGTGTTTGCAGCCAGTGGTAGTATGTGCACACGGTTGTGTGTCGGACCTTGTACATTCCATGCTGCCCATGCACCCACCCCACCCCCTCTATTATTCTATCCTCTTCCATAAATTATGCATACATTCTCTGATACATTCCCTATAGTTATCACCTCATCACAGCTGTGCTTTGGTGTTGGTCCACAGTTCATGCAGTGGGACTTGGAGGACATGTTACTGTGGTTTGTCCACATGGCCTTGCATATGGCGTATGTGGAGTGTATTATGTTATTTGGGTGTCCATGACATAACATACATTGGCAGTACGGGTGAGACACAGGCCTTTCATCCCTGTCACCATTGCTATTTTGCCTTGCCATTAATCCATTAAGCCGTTATCTTAACAGCTTAGGTCATGGCTATAATTTAGCTTCTAGAAAACAACAAAGTCTAATGACTTCTCATCTTCTCTTTGTCGATGATTTAAAATTGTATAGCTCATCAGATGAGGAACTGAAAGCACAGCTGCAGGTTGTTAAAACTTTTTCAAATGATATTGGAATGTCATTTGTTCTTGGTAAATGTACAAAAGCAACCTTTAAAAATGAAAATTGCAGCACCAGGAAAACATCAGTTTGGGACAAGAGTGTGATATAAAAGACCTTGAGCAAGTGGGGGTGTATAAATACTTGGGAACTGATGAAGGATCAGCAATAAAACATGAACAAATGCGAATAAATCTTAGTAAGGAGTACTTTAGAAGACTTAAATTAATCCTGAAAACAGCATTGACACCTAGGAACAAGATCCAACCTATAAATCAATTTGCTCTTCCTGTCCTAACTTATAGTTTTGGAGTGATTGACTTGCCCCAAAAAGTGTTGGATAGATTGGGTATTAAAGCAAGAAGGATGCTTCATGCTCACCAAATGATTTATAAAAATCAGTGTATACCAAGATTATATATTCCCCGTTCTGAAGGCGGGATGGGCCTCCTTGAAATTCATTATATATATAGATCTGCAATCATGGGACTTCACACATATCTACTGACCTCACAAGATCCAAATGTGGTGAAAGTTTTGAAACATGAGGAGAATAAATCTAAGATGATATCTCTGCTTAATTTAGCCGAAACATATCGACGTCAAGCAGGAATGTAAATCAAACCAGAAGTGGATTAAAATCAGGCAGCAACTGAATGTGCTAAAAAAAAAAAAGAATATAAGGTGAAGGACCAGATGAGAAGGCAAAAAATGTGTAAAAAAACATAAATATAGTTGCAAGTATAGAAAACTTCTGGAAGAGCCTCATGTTGATCAAGAACAAACACAGGAATGGTTAAGGAGAGGTGAATTTACATCAAGAAATGAAAGGTTAATATTGGCAGCCCAAGACAGTGGGCTATGTACATGCTGGTTTACTAAGTCCATTGGACATGTGGGAGAAACAGACATATGTAGGTTTTGTGGAACTGAATTGGAAACAGTCACACACCTTATTGCTGGTTGCGGCTCTCTAATGGCAGAGGGACTGTATACTGAAAGGCGTAATAATGTGGTGAGATTGTTACACTGGAGACTGTGCAAACATTATGGTACTGAAGTGACTGAACAACACTGGAAACATGAGCCACAGAGAATCATAGAAAATGATGAAGTTTACATCACATGGGATCACCCAATACCAACAGTCCAAAAGATAGATGCTAGAAAACCAGATATAGTGGTCCAAGAAAAGAAGACAAAAGTAGCATTGATCATTGAAATCGCCACACCTAGTGACTAAAGTATCTTGGGTACAGAGAGACAGAAATGAGAGCCATGTAGAAGAAAGATACCCAGACAGTTCCAATAGTAGTAGGAGCAACTGGTCTTATAAAAAAGAAGTTACAATCGTATTTAGATATGTTACCAATTCATGTAACACCATACAAATTGCAGAAGGAGTCATTACTGGGTACATTCCTGGTGTTGCAAAGAGCACTTTTGGCTAACACCAAAGATTGAAACAATACTAATTTCATGAACTTTAATTGTACTTTGACTTAGGAATGGAGTCCATTCCTGTCATGGTATTAGAAACCCAAAAGACTTGGAGAAATTAAAAATGGCAGTACGGGTGAGACACAGGCCTTTTGCAGAGGCCTGTAGGCCATTTGGTGGTGATGCAGGCCATCTGTAGCAGGCCATTGCATTCTGTCAGTCCTACAGTCCCAGACTGTCATACAGTATTTTCCCCTAGGGTGACAAGGTAGGTTTGCTAGGTGTTCATGCCAATACTTTCTATCAGTATTGATCAGGTGGTGTGGATGCTGGCAGGTGGCTACTTACAACTAGGGACACACCTGCATGGGACACCTGTGCTGCATGCTGCATTCTTTCTCTATTGCCATACACAGGTCGGGGTCATATTGTACTCATTCTCAACAGCAGGGATATGACCAGAGAGGTACCTGTGGGTGGTGTTTGGGTGAGCTGGGTGCATGTGTGCTATGGACACTACTTGCATCTGACTCACAGATATGCATGGGTCATTCTAGTTATACTGGATTGTGCAATGACATCAATCATTTCCCAATACATCAGTCCTATCACCTTTGTGATCTGCAAGTGTTCGGCCAGACAACATCAGTATTCCCTACTACAAGCCCAGATAATGTGATGCATACCTGTATGTACAATTCAAAGGATGTGTCCATTTCATTGTTACACATTATATACTGCATGTCTGGGGTACTTTTCCCTGTGTACTGCTTGTATATCTAGCCCAACAGTCATGCCCTGTCCATCTTTCAGATGGTGACACAAATTACCACCATACATTTACAATGACTTACTGCTAGCATGTGTTAAACTGGGGGGAATTGTCTTTGGCACTGCAGTTGTGAGGACTTTGCCCTGTCATCAGCAGTAGTGGGCAATGGCCACCAGGTCAAACCTCAACGTGCATACACACTGACCACTCTCACACAATATGAAACACACACCAACCTAACACACGATTACCTGCATATTGTACACATGCTACAATCTATCCTGCTACCTTGGCCACCTCAGGTCATCTGTGCTCCACTGGTATTATACCTACACATACATGTTACTACATGTCTACATCAGATTGGAGAGGGGCACACCTGACTGTTACTACATTTCTACATAGGATTTGGGGGGGGGCACACCTAACTGTTACAATGTGTGTACATCGGATTGGGGGGCACACCAGACTGTTACTACATTTCTGAATAGGAATGGGGGGCAAACCTGACTGTTACTACATTTTTATGTAGGATTGGGGGGCACACCTGACTGTTTCTACATTTCTACACAGGATTGGGGGGGCACATCTGACACTTGTACACATTTGCTATGACTGTACTGGCATGTCAGGTACTCCATTTCATCCTGTATTCTAGCCTATCATGCTGACTAGAGGCATATCAGTGTACTACAGCTCTTAGGTTTGATTGACCTGAATATCAGTTGCTGACTTCCTACCCTTCATAACTAACATACCACTGCCTGACCTGCTGTAGTCTGTCTGTGTAGGCCTGGGGGGTGGTTACCCACAGCCATCATTCAGAGGCTTTAGCACAGCCTTTGTTTGCTTTTGTCTATACCTGTCCTGCTGGCAGAGACTGTTGTTGGGTATATGAACCTCCCTGACTGGCATGTGTGAGTCATATGGAAACATGTAGCCCAGCACATGTCCTGCAATGGGTTTTGTTGCCATGTGTTGTACTGGTGACTATGGTGACACCAGTATTTTTTTACAGATCTCATGTTGCCACTATAGGTGTCTACTATCTGCTGGCATCCCATTCAGCCATCCAATTTTCTTGCATGCTCACATCCATACCATAGATACAAGTAACAACACATACTACTCCATTTGGCAATTGGTAAGGAGAGTAACTTACCTTGTGGGTGTGCCAGTATTGATGATGGTGCTGAAGGGCTGCCTACATAGTACTCTCCCTATACATGGTTGAGCACAGGTAGTGTCATGTTTGGCATCCCTTTTACTGTATGTGCGAGTCAGAGAGTAGTGTCATTCCCTGGGTCCTTCCTGTGTCAGTGTATGTGCTATGCATTGCCTCTTTGCCAAGGCCAGGGCATACTGGACATGTCTCCTTCTGCCTACTGGGGCAGGCTCAGGTTGTTCCTCCTCTGAGTCACTCTGTGCCTGTGCAGGCCTTGGCAATGGTGGGGGGCTGTGTGGCCCTGCCCCATGCTGTCCCTGCTGCAGCTGTTTCCACAGGATCATATTGTGTAGCATGGCACATATGATGACAATCTGAGTACATGTAGCTGGGGAGAACTGCAAGGCTCTACCAGATGTGGCCAGGCACCAGAACCATGACTTGAGCATCCGAAACACATGCACTATTACAACTCTGGTCTGTGCGTGTGCCTCATTATGGAGTTCTTATTCAGGTGTATGAGCATTTTTGATGGGTGTCATCAGCCACGGCTCCAGTGCATAACCAGCATCCCCCACTAGGTGACTGTAAGGGATGTCCCCACTGGCAAATCTGTGGTACAGCTGCGTCAGATGCCAGATGTGGGAATCGTGATAGCTTCCAGGGCAGCCAGCACACACATGCATTATAATGCCCTGGGCATCCCACATGACCTGGCAGTTGATGGAGGAGAAGCCCTTGCGGTTGATGTAGACCCTACTCTGCTCACAAGGTGGTGCTTTGATGCGTATGTGCGTGCGGTGTGTAGCACCCACTCCTTCAGGGTATTCTGCTATTTGGTGGAAGAGATGCATATTGCTGGCCAATGCCTCATGAGTGTTGGGGAAATATATGTGCTCACTGGCATGTGCTGACATGGCATCCAGGAACTGGTGGAGTACCCTGGATGCTGATGCCTTTGAGATCCCCATTATATCTTCAGTTGGCCTTTGAAAAGTACCTGTAGCTAGTATTTATAGGCCTACACATACCTTGGTATCCACTGGGATGGGTTCCCCTCTGTTAGTTCTGTGTGTGAGGCGTGGCCGTCACTGCTCAACAATTTGCTCTAGGAGGTCCCTATCCACCCTATAGCACTCCACTATCTGCAGCTCATGTAGCTCCTGGTAGGTTACCCTGGGTCTGTACACTCTTCTCCATCTCCTCACTGTGGGTTGGTCGACAGCATTCTCATCCTCACCACCGTAAGCCTCTTCCACATGTTGATGTATGATAGCTATTGCAGCCCCTATCATTTTGTTGTTTTTGTTTGTTACAATTCCCCCACTTGTATACATCAGTGGTCTAGTGTATGTAGGAAAAAACAGAGGGAAAGGTGTTTGCATAGGTTATAGTGGTTTTCTGGGCTGGGCCGGTCTGCTGCCTGTGTAATTGGCTGATTCTGATTCATTCCACCTGCCAGCTATGCTAGTTCTCCTAGATTACCTTCCTACTGCTGTTTTCCCTTCTCATTGCCTTCCTGTTTCAGCCCAGGTAAATGCAGCATAAACACAGTGCTCAAATGTGCACAGAGATGCTATTTACATTTTTTTTTACTTTAAAACCAGGTGCGTGGCACGCACACCTGCTTAGGCAATGTAAAGAGTGATAGGCAGCCTCAGACACACACCCTTGCTTAGCTCTGCTAAGCTAAGGGCAAACCCGAGCCACAGGGCTCCAATACGCTTACAGTATGCCTGATACCCCCCCTCCATGATGTCAGCTAACTCCTAGGCTTGTACCAGATTATTCCTCCTCTTAACACTGTTGGGTGCTGACTAGCATGCAGGAGAAATCTGGGATTCACTTTTATTCCCCTCATTTGCATAGGATTGCCTGCTGTTGCATAGTTACAGGTCCCACACTGAGCCTCCCTCCTTAGCAACCACTATTCACTAGCCATGTTGTCTTCTGCCTGCCATTGAGTATAATGGCAAAATAGTGATTTTGCTTAGAATGCTTATTTTAGGGGTTTATTTTATTTTTCGCCTGATCCCGTTTGTGCACCGCTGCCCTATGCTTAAACAACTGAGATCAGCTAAAAAAAATAAAAGTATTTTTTTTTTTTTTGCAACTGTTTTCCATGCCAATGTCCATATATTTGGTCATTGGCATGGTTTCTACATAATATCCACCATTTATTTGGAGCTGGCATGGCTCCATTTTGTAGTTTGCAGAAATGTACTCGGTTACTAACCGAGTACATTTTTGCAGATTACACTAGTTCTGCACGGCCAGCTTCCATGTTCCTGGATCGCAAATTCATGTAATTTGCATGGATTTCACCTGAAAATGGGGTCATTTGCATACAAGAGCTGAGTCCGTGCAGGTCTAGTGCAGGAGCACTTGAGCACGTCCCTGCAGCTTATTCCTGGATGACACAGCAGACATTTTGCCTGCTGGAGCTCCTGCACTAGTCCTGCACACAGTGCTGGGTTTGCTGAATCTGGGGGATTGTTGTTTTTCTGGGGATAATTAAACATACTTGTTCTATGCTACTATTTAAATATATTTTGTTGTTATGGCGGAGGGATTTTGTAGACCTGGACCGTTGGTGTCTGATAACAATATTGTAGAGAATTGGAGAGTGTTTGAACAAGAATATGACATTTTTATACAGGTTGCTTTTTCTGATAAAGATGCACATACAAAAGCATTTATGCTTCTTAATTTAGCTTGCTCAGAAGTCATTGAGAGGAAACGTCCTTTTGTGTTTGCACCTGCCATGTACGCAGGGGAGGGGGAGAACTGCCATATTGTGACACAGGTTGAAACATGGAAAGACCTTGAGCATAAATTTAGAGAAAATTGTAACCCTGCAATAAATATTACAATGGAACGGCACATATTTTATGCAAGAAATCAAAATCCTGATGAAACTATAGCGGCATATATTACTGACTTGAGAAATAAAGCTAAAACGTGCAGATTTGGTGATTTACAATATGATTTATTAAAAGACAGGCTTGTGTGTGGTGTTAATAATGATGCAGTGGGAAAGATTTTGCTTTGAGACAGTGATTTTACATGAAGCAAAGCCATAGAGATTTGTCAAATATATGAGCAAACAGAAAAGCACACAGATATGCATGTGAATGAGAAAAACATGCTTGCAGTATCTGCAAGCTTGAATGTTGATAGTGTATGACAAAAAGCTAAAATGAAAAAGAAAAATAAACCAAAAGGTGTGGCAGTAGCCAACCTTAACTATAAACTGAATGGGGCCACAGCAAACAACCTCATTGTTAACTGTTGTAATTGTGGAGGCAGCCATGAACCTGAAGTAGTCAGGGACTTAGGGACACACATAAATAGCAATCTAGCCTTTGAACATCACAAGTTCACAGTAGTGAGGAAATCATTTTATGTTGTGCAACTTATAAACAAAGGTATGGCATCTAAGTCCAAGGAAGTAATTGTTCCTCTGTATTTGGCATTCATCAGACTTATCATTAAGTACAATGCCCCCTTTGGTATGTACCTAACCAGGCATATCCAACAACTGGAATGTCCACAGAGGTTCCTCACTAAGAGAATACAGGGAGTAAATAAAATGCCCTATGCAGACTGCCTCAAGGCTCTATCCCTGTGTTCCATCTCCTACAGGCTTTTGAGAAGAGATCTGTGCCTGACATACAGAGCATTGTCAAACTCTACTCTGATGGACCTCCTACATATCCGTAAAGCAAACAGCACCAGAATTACACATTCTAAAGACTTAAACCTTGCCTGTGATATAAATAGGGCCTGCTGGAGAGACAGGTATGTATCCCAGAGATTACCCCATCTCTAAAACAGGCTCCCCCATCCATGTGAAGCAGAGTTCCTCCCTAACCCAATTTGAGTGCAACCTGGACAATTTGATGGGGAATAAGTAAATTCACCCATGATAATGGACACAGGAAACTTGTAAATGGTTCACTTCCCAGGCCCTAGCTTGTAAATGTTTCATCTCCTAAGCCCCTGCTTTCACTTATCAAGGGTATCAGAACTTGTCAGAGATTTGGGATGCATGGCTAGGCTTAAAAAGGCCCTCGTGGTCGTTAGCCTGGTAAACACTTATAAAGCTCAGAATCTATGAATGATAAAAGTACTTAGCTTTTCAGCAGCAATGTCACAACTGTAAAAAGTTGAATAATTTCAAAAGGCTTTGTACATCTAAAGTGGCACATTCTTTTATTAAAAGAGAATATCCAAAGAAGCAAGTAGATCAGATAGAGAGCTGCAAGCAATCTTTTTATGCTGATGGTGTCTCTGTGATTGATGAAACAGTTTATCAGTTGGCAACCAAGAGCAAAATATTTTGTACTATACAGATTAATGGGAAATCTGTAGATCTTAAAGTAGACACTGAATCTAAATGCATTGTTATAGCAGCACAAATGTTTGCCAGAGTACAAGCTGGTGAGAAACTTGATTGTGCAAAGTGTGCAAAACTGGCTGCTTATGGTGATGAAGAGATTCAAACTGATGGAGCAATAGTTTTTACATGCCATTCTGCTGGAAACAGCTATGACTTGCAGTTTTACATAGTCAAAAGTCACGTGCAGTCACTGCTGGGCCTCAGAGACAGTTTGAGAATGGGAATTATTTCATTTAATAAAGAGGTTCACCATCTAAGCCTAAACAATGATAGTTTTACACAGACCGTTTTTTGTGAATATGCTGATATTTTCAAAGACGAGCTTGGTAGACTCCGAGTCGCATATTCCATGAAGTTAAATCATGAAGCAAGCCCAGTTGTCAGACCAGCACAAAAGATTCCAAAGCAATGCAGAGTAAAGTAAAAGTGAAACTAGACAAAATTATGAATTTGGGTGTAATTACTCTAGTAGAAGAACCAACTGAATGGGTATTCTCCATGGCCATAGCCCATAAGAAAAGCTCAGATGATATACAAATATATATGGCTTCATGAGATTTAAACAAAGCTCTTAAATGTGTATATCATCTAATGCTTACAGCAGAAGAAGTAGCCACTCTTATGGCAAATGCCACTATTTTTTCAGTCTTAGATGCAAAAATGTCCTTCTAGCAAATTTTGCTGGATCACAAATCTTCATAGTTGACCTCTTTCAGTACACCATTTGATAGATACATATTTTTGAGAATGCCATTTGGGATAAATTCTGCCAGTGAAGTATTTCAGCGTGCAATAGAACACATTTTTTCAGGTTATCCATGTGATATTATAGTAGACAATATTATTGAAGGGGGCAATAGTGAAGAAGAATATGACAGAAACCTAAGGAAAGTTCTAGACTGTGCACATGATATCAGTGTTAAACTGAATCCTCCGAAATGTAAATTCAAGCTGAAAGAAGTTACTTATGTGGGTTGTTTGTTTACCATTTCTGGCTTACAACAAGATCTGTCTAAGCAAGCAATAATTCTTGTGATTCCAGTTTCAGAAAATGTCACATCTTTACAATGTTTTATTGGTATGGTCAACTATTTAGGAAAGTTCACACAGACCTGAGTGAACTTTCAGCACCCTTATGTGAGTTGATACACAAAAATATTAACTGTTCCTGGTTGGAACAACACCAAAGGGCATTTGCTATTCTGAAACAGAAAATTGCCAGTCGACCCTCATTGAGATGTTATGATGTTCACAAAGCAGTAACTCTTTTGTGTGATACTTCAAAGTATGGTCTTGGTGCAGCATGTCTTCAGGGAGGCATACCAGTAGCCTATGCATCCAGAACTTTAATCCAAACAGAATGAATTATGCACAAATAGAGAAAGAGCTTTTGGTAGTAATGTTCACATGTTCAATGTTCATTGATGATATTTATGGCAGAGAGATACAAAGAGAGACTCATCATGAACCTCTAGTGACAATTTTGAAAAAAAACACTGCATACAGCCCCAACATACCTGCAATGCATAATGTTAAAATTGCAAAAGTGCAATTTCAATATAGTCTATACAAAAGGCAAATATCTATACCTTGCTGATAATTTGTCATAAGCACCCAGACAAACAACAGAACAGCATGAAAGCGAGAAAGCAGATTTTGAAGTCATGGAAGTTATACATTTTTGTCATCACATCTTGATGAATTCAGAAATCACACAGCTTCAGACCCAATTCGCCAAAAGCTGGAAAATGTTATCAGTCAAGGATGACCAATACGACAAACCAGTTTTCCACTAGATATATGGACATATTTTCCTTACATAGACAAACACATGATGGGAAAAAGAATCATCAAGAAAGTTCCTGAACTGGAAATTCCTAAAGCATTACAACAGGCATATATCAAAATTTGGCATTGTGGTCACCCACTGATTCTACCAAAACAAGGGCAAGAGGCATAGTATTTTGGCCTTATATATGAAAAGATATAGAGAGGGAAACTTTAGCATGTTGAATTTGCAATAGTACTAAATCGCACCAACAAAAACATCCACTTCAGCTAAACCAGATTCCTAAATTACCATGGTCGACATTGCTACTGATATTTTTGAATGAAATGGTCAGCATTACCTCGTGTTGGTAGACTATTATTTAGATTGCTTTGAAACTGACCTTCTTCCTAACTTTATGTCCAGCACAGTCATTACAAAGTTGAAGAGACATTTTTCTGTCCATGGTAGTCTGCACAATGTAATTCCTGATAATGGTGCACAGTTTGCAAGTCAACAGTTTAAGAAATTTGATGAAGCTTGTGACTTTGTCCATGTTACTAGTAGACCTGAGTATCCACAATCTCAATGGTTTAGCTGAGTGTGCAGTTCAAAGTGCTAAACATTTGTTGGATAAATCCAAGAGAGATGATACTGATGGTTTCCTTAATTTTATTAATCTCAGAAATATTCCTTGAGATAATTTGCTTGATTCACCTGCTCAGTGATTAATGTCCAGACAGACGAGAGCGGCTTTGGCAATCACTAAACAATTGTTAGTACCAAACGTAAACAACAACAAAATGGTCACGGCTCAACTTTTGAAAAAAACATCAGTCACAAAGTTGTACTATGATAAGTGCAGCACACCCCTTAGACCATTAAGACAAGGAGAGATTTTGAGAATGCAAACATCTAAAGGATATGACCAAGTAGGTATAGTCAAAATTTTTTGTGAAGGATCGAGATCTTACATCATGCAGTCTGAAGGAATTGATTTAAGAAGGAATTAAAGGCATATACTTCCAGTCTCCAAACCAGTGATGCAGCAGATTGTTTGTGTCAGAGACTCGATTTGTCAGAGCTACTCTACACTTGTTCAAATTCCAGAAGACAGTGCACCTTATTCAAGTAATCCTGATGTAACCCCTGAAGTTCCAGTTAAGAAAAAATCCCCAGAGACTGTCTCTGTTGCTAAACTCAGTCATGATTTCTATGTGACAAGATTGGGTAGACTTTCCAGACCCAATCTGAAATATACAGCGACTTGTACTTGAACTCATTTGTTGAAATATTGATTTAATATCTAGTATGTAAAATGTTTTGTTCTCCTATTGCATGTCGAACATATTAAAGAGGAAGGATGTAGATCGGTGTGTATCTTGAACCTAGTCAGCTACTGCAGCTAGATAGAATGTGCATATAAGCAACTGAGCATGTGCAAGATCAGTGCCATTTTGTACAGTCAGCCAGAGTGAATGCAGACATGAATGGAGATGTACATGCGAGTGTGTTTGAAGTAACAAGTCAGTCAGTGAGCTTAAGTACATATTCCAGTTCCAGTTCTTGAAGTGTTTATTTACAATAAATATCTTGAACCCACACACCACTTCATCATCTTTTGAATACACGTGACAAGTGACACTCTGGACCTTGGTCCACCTTCCTGGGTAGGGGCTTTCAACATTCTCACCAACTTCTCTCATCTATGGAAATGTGAGTCTACATATCCATTGTAGTTAGACTGCCCATCTAGTTATTAGGGGTCAATAAAGTCTTCAAACTTAGAATTATTTTATCCCATTTGTGGATACTGCCTTCAGGTTAGCCTGCCTAGGATTCTTGTGATAGGGAGATTTCTAATGATATCCACAGGAGGTTCCCATTAGCAGTCTATGAGGACTGCATTTTCTAACTGTTGGGCTCCTTGGGGCTTCCTTGTGGGAGGATAGTCATCTGTTGCAGACTGTGAGCGTTTGTTTTCCATCAACTCAGCCACCCCTTTTGGTGGACCATTTCACCTTGGTATGTTTGTTTGGTTCTGGAGATCATCCAAGGTGAGGTCCTGGCCTACATTTTTTCTTCACTTCTTTCTGAGTGCCTCACCATTCTATTTTGCAGGTGACTGAGTTTTTAGGTCTGTGGTTATCCCTTTCTACACTCAGACCATTCAGTTTCAAGGTCCATAACTGAAAACTTAATTTATAATGGTGAGTCTACAGTGAGTCTTTTTGTCTATGCTATTTCCATTCCCCCAAAAGAAGTCAGGATCTAGTGCAGATGTGATAACTTGCTCAGGTTCACAGTTGACCCATTAATCCTGTGTGCTTAGCTTTGGACCTTTCTGTTCAGGATGCATCTTTGTTACTATATATTCAGCTCTAGGCCTAGCATAGGCTCATTAGATGACTTTCAAGTAGGACAGACATATGCCTAGCCTGTAATATTACAAGTATCCCTCTTCTGCCTCCTGATTATTGGTGGTGTTTTTTTTCCCCTGTAAGTTTTTTATTTTCATGTATGAATTAATGTGTTCTGCTATGAATTCTACTCCCCAAGATCCCTTTCAGTGAAGGGTTGGCCCTTGAGGTTATTTCTGAGCTTGATATCTTGGGCTGGGCACTCTGAAGCAGACTGTGTCTATTGCACAATGGTATCACAAACTTACTGAGGATGTACTGCATATTATTCCATCTACACTGACAACTGTTCCTACTGGAGGAGCAAAACAGAAAGGGAATTCCTTTCCTATCATACATACTTTGTTGAAGTTTGGCAATCCAAGCGGTTATGCATTTCTTGCAGAATTTGGGGATGTAGTTTATCAGTCCTCAGCCAAAGGCTGGATTAGGAGTGGAAGGATCAGGGTTGTGCACCCTTCAGTAGTGGGTAACTCAATTCCTTTTCCTATCAGACAGATTTCTTACCTCCCATGTTCTGCAGGCGTCCTGTGAAAGACTGAAAGTTGTGGGTATTACGGGAGAATAAAATTTCTGCACTAACTTGTGAGGTAGATTCAGTGATAACAGTTGCTTTCTGACGTCTCCATCAGATCTATTTTGGAGTGCTTAAACTTTGTTCAATAGGCATGCCAGTCTGTTATGGAGTCCTGTGCCTGTGATGTGGGAGTTTATCAGACTGTGATCTTCTTTTCTTGTGCCTCCATTTACTTGTTAAGAGTCCAGGTAGGGTAATGTACTTTATTCTACTGTTTGGGAGATGTTGATCCAGCCAATTTTCATGACCGTTCCCCCATGTAATAGTAGGGGGTCTCCATGCCTATTCAGAAACTTCTTCTCCTAGTTCAATGTGGACACCAAAAATTGGGGTAAAGAAGGAGCCTTTCACTCCTGTGATTAGGTCAGACATCTAGGGGATAGGATCTCCTCAAAGGTAGGTGGTGTTTTAATGTACTCTATGTTCATATTCTGTCTCCTTAATTATAGTGTTCTGCAGTTCTGTTTGCCTCCTTTAGTGGATGGAATTGTGTCCTGTCTGCCATTGGACATATTGTCTACCTGCCTGAGCTGGAATATTGTGCCCTCTTTCTAGGAGTAGCTAGCTCCAATGTTTACTTGGCTAAACTTTTACAAGCTTGATCACCTCTACCCTTTCAGCTCAAACCGTTTCTTTCTCCTAAGTTCTTTGCTAGTAGTCAGTCTGCTTGCTGATCCTGCTTTGGTTCTCCTGCTACATCCAGCATGACAGTGTTTCTACTTGAGATTTCACCAGCAATAAGACCCCTCAGGGTAGGACATGAATGATACCTATAGCAGATATATTTTTACTGGATTAGTTAAAATATGAAGATAACCCTCCTTGATGAGTTTTGAAAACTTAAACCATCTTACCATAGCCCTCTCAACATTTCTCAGTGGTTGTGCAGTCCTTCTAGCTGGTCCTGTCTGCTGGATTTTCTTATACATTAAGCAATCGTGCAATTATAAATGACTTCTTAACAGGGGAAATGCTAAATATTCATTGTTGTTCTAGATCTTCAAGTATATATTTATTAGTTTCAAGGGAAAACTGCCAGAAACAAGGAAAAAACATACTTACGCATTTGATGTGTACCATCATAGTGCATCACTACATTTCATTCTTCCAGCCCTGAAGTGGGAAATTCCAGATAAAAATATACTGCATGATGATCATTGGAGAAGATAAACCCAATGACCTGCCATGGAGGATCATCTTCTTAAACCAACTGATAAAATAAGAACACGTTTGTAAAGTATGACAATGTTTCTGCTTCAGGTTTCTAGATAGAAACACATTGATGCATGGAATAGGATAATGTTAGTTAAAGTAAAGAGGTAAGTTAAATGGAAGGGCTCATACTTACAGTAAAAACGCTCAGTGTTTTAGCAGGACAGAAGTTAATGAAAATAATGAACATCAGTAAAGTTATACAAAAACATGACAGGAAGTTGGCACAGAAAATCATGTAATTATACTTCACAGCGATATTTATAGCCCTCAGATATGTTACATTTAAGTACACCAGACCATTTGGTTTAATAACATTAGACATTGAATATTTGATGCAATAAACTGGAAGACTACTGGCCTAAGTGTTTTATTTACTGTAGATTTCTGTACTTACAAGGTGACCTCCAAGTGAACCACTGAAAGGAAATGGAGGGGAATGTTCTTGTAAAAGTTCAGCAGAGATGAGAATTAATGCATATATTTTTATTGGCTACTGATCTCTCTGCAGCAAAAACAGTGTGATAAGATCATGTTATTTATTATATTTTTTGTATCATTTGTAATGTTAATTTATTTGAGTTTGATATTGCCTTTGTCCTTTATTAGTGTGCAGCACTGAGGAATCTCCAGGGAAAACAAAGGATTTATGTTTTCTTTTTGTACACATTTTGCTTGCCAGGCTCTTCAATGTAATTATTTCCATAATTTCTAAATGTGATTAAGCCAACAAATTTTAAAATAAATCCTGTAACAACACAGGATTTAAAACTACTTCAAAAGCAAGCACTCCTTCATTTAGGACATTCATTTTCAAAAAGCATGCCACCTATTGTAATAGAATGGTTTTCTCAAATGGGCTATTAAAGAAGGCTCAAGAAGTCAAGTTGATTTTATTTGGCCCTAATTAGAAAATTCTTTTACTATTTCTAGAAGCATGTTCCCTTACATATAATTATTCATTACAATCCTAATGAACCTGAACACAGCTGAATAAATATAACTTTTCTAATACAGCATGCTTTAAAACATATGCATAAAATCTTACATCTGTCCATAAGCAGTGCAATTATTTATAACTTCTCTGTACAGCAAATATTTATGTACAAAATAGAAACCCTTGAATCCTGCTAAAAGATTTTTTTTTATAAAAGTGTGTTAGATATACAGCAAAATTTACATTTGGACATGTCAAGTAACTTTATTATGAGATGAAGACACTGTCTGCAAGAAGTTTGTTCCAGGGGTATTTTGGATTACATCCTCATTTTATAACCGAATTGTTTGGTAAATCTATTGTGTTCACATTGTTATAGAGCTGCTCTCGCTCTCCCTCTCTCACTTTTTTTACCATTCTTTGCAGATCTGCAGCAGTTTTGTAAATGACAGTTATTTCTATTTTTTCCAAAATCAAAAGTTGCCTGACTGACTTTATTGACATCAACAGACAGTTTCTGGCAAATGAACTTTATATTTATATGAGACTCTACTTATCTTACTCTAGGTAACATTTTGTTGTCTTGCAAATTTAGTTGTGCCACTGTTAGGTTGCTATATATCAGTATGAGGTAGTGGTCTATGTTACTGCTTGCAATCATCATGTGAACTATAAAGGATACTCTATTCATTACTCAGAACTGAATTAGTACTTGTTTTGACACGTACATGTGTAATACATTTCTCTTTGCAAAAGGTGACTGTCATACTGAAAATAAACGTAGACAACACCTATGTATGGGGTTACTACATCTAGAAAAATGTAATCACTAAAATTTGCTATGAATTGTATGCAAAGGAAGTAATTTTGGTAAATGCATAGGGTTAACATAATTTAAATAAAATAAATATTAATGTAAAATATTATTAAATATATAGTATTATGTTAACCTATATTAATCAAAATTAAATTCATATAAAACTACTGCCATCATGCCTAATAGACTCGGGGATGATGATCATTCTAACAAGAGAAACCCAGCAAAGGTGAATTAAAAATGTTTTACATGAGTTGATCCCATAACGCAGGGATACGTCACTTCTGCAGGTATCAAGACCATCAAGGTCAGATAAAAATACTTAGAGCAAACGTATGAAGTTACCCTTATTCTGCTACAAGATAAAATGGAAAAGATAGGGCCTTACCTAGGTGCAGTGATGGGTATTAGATGAGATGTAGAAAATCTACAGTCTCATGAGTTGCAGAAGATCTATAATTCCTAATACCAGAGAGGGTGAATTTTTGTGTGGAAAAGGAGTAGTGCTGGTTACCATGAAATTCACTGGATTCAAGAGTCTTTTTTCCAGAGCAAACCCAGGAGCACTATCTTGTTGAGTGACTTGCTTAGATCTACAGTGTAGGCAAATAGTGGTTTTAGGATCAAGCCATGTACTCTTTATTATGGAAAACAGCATGCACGTGTGTGGTGAGGAAAAATTACAGTGGTGCAGTTAGCCACCCGGTGGTGTAATCCTTGGCTCTAGATGATTGTTACTGTTGAAGTGACATCCTGAAACATGACCTGAAGCTTTCAAAACTGCACATCAGTTATTAATACTCGAAAGACCAGAATCTAATATGCGCATCAACAAAACCTGCTGGAGAGACTGGTTTGTTTCCCAGACCTGCCCTGTCTCTGGAATAGACTTACCCTGCACATCAAACAGAGTACCTCGCTGACCCTCTTCAAGCACAGCCTTGATGACTGGATGGGAAACCACAAATTTGTCCAAAGTGTTCCATCTGTATCCCTCATTGACAGGGGTGATAGGTGATGACTGAGGTTTCTTTTTTGGGGATAAACTCTTGGCTAGGCTTGTAAGGGCCCCAAGACCATTAGTCTAGTAACCTCCTATGATCTTATGATCCTATGACACTGTCTAAACTTGGAAATGTTGATGGTAATGTGTTTTGTCTGTCTTGCTAGCTGTCTGGTAGAACATTCAGGACAAAGTTGATAAACTCACTTCACGTGTCATATTAATACATGCAGAGTTAATTCTTTGTTCTGGGTCTACTTTTCTATTTCTCTTTGGTCAGTTTTTGAAACATTCACCTTTATACTTATTATCTTTGTGGATCATGCAGCAATCAACAACTTTCTCATTTAAAAATGTATCATTAAGCAGAAGTTGCAATATTTCATATTATCTTATAACTTTCTTCCAGCAGTATTATCATAAATATAAATCCTATCTACTTCTCAGAGTGACTTAAACAAGTTATATTCAACAAGGCTAAAAATATCTATTCAAGTTACCTCCTCAAAAATATACTCTTGACTATTTACCTACGTATTGGACGTATGACAATATATATGTGTTGGCTCCCACACAACAACTTAGAGGAAAATAAATAAATAACTACTGCATTTCTGCATATATTTATCTGTCCTTGTACCATTGTGGCTTTCAGTACCACTAGCAGGGGAATAATAATAGGGGAACAACTTGATTATAGCTTTACTCACTTGAAATACTTCTGGGGATGCCTGTAATAAGTTGTACAAAATATAATATGTAGGTCTACACTTCTAGCAGAGAACAGCACTGTCATATTTTAAAAAAAAACTTCAAGCATGTACAGTTTAGTGAATACCTGACTTAAACCTGTTCTCATTGTAATTGAAATTGCATTAGACTGCAGAGTATCATCCTCTCTTAGTGCCACAATACAAAGGGAATGTTTGGACTTTCTCTGTTCCCATACCAATGGTACTGTACTCCTAAACAGACTTGCTAGCTAGCTACAAGCTAGTAATCATTTCTTTTCGTACCTAAATAATGTGATATCTGATAAATTGGTGGAACACATTCTGAATATATTATCTTACAAACCAGTGAAAATTAATTAGTACTTCATCTCAGTGTACTCAGGCTACATTTCCATTCTTCATGCCTCTTGCACTTATTTGGTATAGATATTCCTCTATGATGGAAGTATTCTCATCTTACTTTTACTTCTGCTATCGTACATTGTTAATCCATTGATCTTTCTCATCCATCCATCCATCCATCCATCCATCCATCCATCCATCCATCCATCTATCCATCCTTCCATCCCAGACCCCTTTTTCCCATTTTGCACATGGGTTCAGCATGTCACTTCAACAGTGACAATCATCTAGAGCCAAGGCTTACACCACCAGGTGGCTAGCCTTGTCATACCACACCACACACTTGCATGCACACTCACACCTATGGCCAATTTAGAACATCCAGTTCAACTAGTGCATGTCTTTGGAACATATGAGGAAATCTGGAGCATCCAGAGGAAACCCACATAGGCACAGAGAGGGCATGCAGACTCTGCACAGAAGTCACTCCAGCCAAAAATCAAACTGGGGAACCTCTTGCTATGAGGCGACAATGCTATTTGCTGTGCCACTGCACTGCCCTTTATCATCTACTTCTACTTTTCCTGTGTAGAGTAGCATTAGAATTGTTGTTTGGGTGCATTTACTTTGACAACACAGTAGATGCTTATAGTATTTGCTATAAAACAAGAAAATTCTGCTGAATGATCAACGTTTATATACAATAAAATTCTAAGACATTTTTTCTGAGTGCTTCTATTGAAATGGTATAAAGCAGAAATCTTATCTGAAGATTATTCATGCATGAGGAAAATGTTTATTACTGCTTGTGCAGTCTGTACATCATGTAGAGTTCATTTGCTAGTATTTATTAATACTGATTTATTTTATTTTTATAACCTTGTTTTGCTGCTTTTTATTGCATGGGAAACTTTTATATGTCTGTCCGTGTCTAAACAAATGTTTTTTATATGTCTTCAGTCAGTACAATAGCTATTATCAGTTCATATGGTGCAAACCCATTCGATTCTCAGCTAGATCATCTTCTGTGTGGAGGCATGCATGAATGAGCGTGCCTTTGTTGAAGGTTGTGCGTCAGGGCTGGTAACTCGGCACGTAAAAATCCACTACCAAACATTAGCAGACCGGAGTTCCACTGTGGCGACCCCTAACCGGGATAAGCCGAAAGACACAACAACATGGTGCAAAGATTTGGGGAGAGAACTAAGAAATAGCAGGTATTAAGTCAGCATTTAACAATATTTTACTTGTTTTGATTGTCTGATGTGTACTTCATAAAGTCCATTTGAGACTGATAAGTGTTTTAAACATTTATTTATTAGGTTTTATATGTCAAGTAGAAATGTTTAGGTTGTTTCCTATGGAAGTGCCTATTAAATAGTACTTAAATGTTTTATTGATCAATTAAGCAATTAGTCAAAAGCATATTTAAAGATAGGGGTGGAATCATTCATTTATTTAGTTACACATCAGAAGAAGTTATACGAAATGAAAACGCACTGTGTCCTGTAATTTGCGTTTATGTGTGGTACGTGTTTTGGAGTGCTGTGAGTCACATTAAAGTGTTTGAAGCACAACTAAGGAGTCGAGCCTCTTGTTACTTCTCGAGTGCCTTTTGGTTTTGGTTGGACTGTTTTTGGCACTTGTCCATGGTTTTGTTTTGAGTTCTTTGGTATGGAAGTGGAGGAGACATCAGCGACTTCTTTTTGTTCTGAGGTGGGAGGTGGCAACTCCGATAAGATAGACAGAATATCCTACCAGTTAACACAGCTAATCGAGCTGTTGACACCCACAGCCCATCCATCACCAACGTCATTGTCTGGAGTGCCAGGAAACCAGGAAGTTCTACTAAGGAGAGTGAACAGCGCGAACGGCGTGAAAGGTGTAGCTACAGGTGTGCTACTGGGAAACAACTATAAACCTTTTTTAGACAATATACCAGGCACCTCAGACCAGGATATTCCTTCTATCTTTAGGACATCTTCGAATGACGAAAATAATGGTGCAATGAGTCACCGAGATGATGGCAATGCAATACAAGGAAATAAACATAATGGACAGAGGTACAAAACTGATTTTGCTAGCATAATGCATTTGAAATATAGTTTCAATGGTAAAAAAATACCCCTATCTGAGGAAAGTGATGTAAATATTTCATATGACTATAATGTTAAAATGCTGGATGACTTACTGTTTAAATATAAAAATATTGAATTGGAAAATGTTTTTTTAAGGGAATGCTTGAGCTTAAAAATTGTGCCCAAAGGCTTACGAGTGTGCAAATACCCTAATAAAGCTAAGGAAGGTAGTGAGTTCCATTTTGAATTACTTACCGTTTATGACAATTGTGGGTTTGATATACTGAAAGCTATAATTAAAGAAAATGAGAGAGAAATGGAATGTTTACAGGGTAAAATAGAAAGTATTAACTCAAAAATAACTGAAGATTTGCTATTTACTATAGAGGGATGTCAAAGGAAATATTATGAAACATTACAAAGAATTGAAAAGAGTATTAGGAATGTGTACGAAAGGAAAATTAGAAAATTAGAAAGGGATATAAATGAATATAAGGAAAAAGTGTGCTACCCAAAACCTAGGGAATATCCCTATAGACAAAATTATATGTCTGAAAACGTTTGGGGCCAAAAAGAGCACCCCATGAGTGAGCCACAAGACACTAGGGAGGAGTTAGCTAATATTAATGATTATTCTGAGTTCCCACCATTAAGGAGATCAGAAAGAATAAAAAATAATTATCAAAAAAATAATTATCAAAAAAACTACCAATATGGGGGGAGGGGGGTGAACAACAACAACAAAGGTTTCCAACAGTGGTAGGAAGTGATAATAACAATTTTGAAAAAGATGATTCCCAAGAGTTAATTTCAGTACAAGGACATGTAAGTAAATATAAAGGCTATAATATATTTAATTATAGTAATAGAGAGCTTAGTGAAGTCCACTTTACACTCTTCTCTAAAGGACTTAAATTTGTCCCTAATACGAAGGCCGATGTTAGCAAGGTACTAATAGATTTAAAATTATTTTTAAGAAAGAAAAACTTTGAACTCCTGTTTCAAGGACAGGATTCTAATAGCCATAGAACAGAGGAGTTAAGGAAAAAGAGCATTTTTAACCCTCCCTTACACCCGCAACTAAAAAATTTTGAGGCCATTTTGGAAAAGAAGCTAAGGGGTGAGTTACCCAAGAACAAAATTTCTTTTAATCTTACCAAGGAAGAAAATAATCTATTAAGAGATATACGGAGGGATAAATCCATAAGAGTGATGAAACCCGATAAGGGAGGCGGTACTGTTATTATGGACCAAATCTTTTATGAAGCAAAAATGATGGAATTATTGGAAAATACAGAGAGATATGCTAGGGCTTCTTTAAATGAAATAAACATTGGTAATAAAAAAATATACTTAGCCCTTAATGAATTACTATTGGAAGGTTCAATAGATATCCAAACCTTCAAGTACCTACATGTTGAAAAACCTAAAGTCCCCACAATATTTGGAGTCCCAAAGGTTCACAAAAATGTAGAAAATCCCCCAATGAGACCAATAGTAGCCTCAGAAGGTTCTGTTACAGCACCCCTGGCGGATGGCTTGATGTTAAATTAAAAGACCTATCAATGGAGGGTAATGGTGTAGTGAAAGACTCATGGGACTTACTACAGAATTTAACACAGGATATGTTTGATAAGAATATTATCTTTATCACAATTGATATTGTGGATTTATTTTCTTCTATACCATATAGTGAAGGAATGAAATGGTTTGAAGAAGCATTAGTGAACTATGCAAAATTCAGTAAGAATGATTTTTACTTATTTTAACATTAATGGACCTAGTTCTCTGTAATAATTATATACATTATGAAGGCGAGTTCTTTAAACAAATCCAGGGGGTAGCTATGGGGGCAAGATGTGCTCCCATATATACCAACATTATTTTGTCAGCTTGGGAGGACAGATACATTATTAATTCTGAGTTCAAACACTGTTGGAAATTTTATAGGCGCTTTTTAGATGACATGTGTTTTTTATGGGTAGGCTCAGAAGATGAATTTGATATTTTTTTTAATTACATCTCTAGTTCAACCAATTTTCTGACATTTACCTATCAGAGTGATAGGAACATTTTAAAATATCTAGACATCTTGATAGGGAAAGGAGAAAATGGATTTTTTTCAAAGATTTATAGAAAAGAAACTTTTTCTAATTCATATTTATCATATAATAGTGCGCACCCCTACCACCAGAAAAAAGGAATAGTAAAGGGGCAATTCGTAAGAGGCAGCAGGATGACCTCGAATGAATTAGACTTTAATGATGAGTGTACATTACTGCGTAATATGTTTAGAGATAGAGGATACCCAATCAGTCTTATTGAGGTTATAGAAAAGGAGGTTAGAACAGGAAGAAATGACAAATTTAAACTTATCCTTGGAAATAGAACAAGATGGAATAATGAAGAATTAAAAGTTGATAAATACGAAGGTGAAAGCAACTTTGTGTTGGATTTTAGTGGTGAAGCAATAAAAATTAGAAAAATAATAGAGGAGGAATGGAATAGATTTAATGAAATTTCTGACCTTGAATGCTTGTTTGTACAGCCACTAAAATGGACCTATCGAAAGGGAAAGAGTTTAAAGGCAATCTTAGAAGGTAAAAAAGGTATGAATATAGCAAGGGAAGGAAAAGTTGGAACCTTTAAGTGTGGGAGATGTTCACAGTGCTCACATATTTGAACAAAAGGAACTATTTATATTAAAAGTAGAGATTTCCTGATCCAAAGTAAGTGTTTTGCAAATTGCGAAACTAGTGGTATAGTTTATATAGGGTTGTGTGACCATTGTGACGCATTCTATGTGGGGAAGTCAGAAAGAAAACTGAAAAATAGAATATATGAGCATTATTATGAAATGGGGAAAAAATGCACACACAATGCACTTTATAGACACAAAATCAGTTGCCAGGGGGCAAATTTTAACTTTTTTGTATTAGAAGTAGTGGAGAAAGATATAAGGGGTGGACTATGGGAAACTTCCATAGAATATAAAGAACTACTGTGGCAGCTGTACTTGGAAGCTAATAAACCCCCAGGACTAAATGACGCAGTTTCCCTTGCCCCAGTATTAAAGATGAGGGCAGCTAAATTATAGATACTTAAAAATTTTTTATGTATTAGTATAAGTTTGAATTGTGCTCATTCAATAGGTTGAGGATGTATGAATTTTTTATTATTTTTTTATATTTGTATTATACCAAGGAACTGTGCAATTTTTTAGTACCTGCAGGTAAATATTTATATTTGAACACTAGATGGTGCTAACTCCTGCTGATTATGAACTGTATTAAATTATTATTTATGTATTTTAATGTACTTATAATAGTATTTAGGTGTTAAGCTGTTTTTAGGTTTTATGTATATTTTGGTAGTTTTAAAATGCATTTTATAGATGTTGGTTTTATATGTCAAGTAGAAATGTTTAGGTTGTTTCCTATGGAAGTGCCTATTAAATAGTACTTAAATGTTTTATTGATCAATTAAGCAATTAGTCAAAAGCATATTTAAAGATAGGGGTGGAATCATTCATGTATTTAGTTACACATCAGAAGAAGTTATACGAAACGAAAACGCACTGTGTTCTGTAATTTGCGTTTATGTGTGGTACGTGTTTTGGAGTGCTGTGAGTCACATTAAAGTGTTTGAAGCACAACTAAGGAGTTGAGCCTCTTGTTACTTCTCGAGTGCCTTTTGGTTTTGGTTGGACTGTTTTCGGCACTTGTCCGTGGTTTTGATTTAACAATATTTTACTTGTTTTGATTGTCTGATGTGTACTTTATAAAGTCCATTTGAGACTGATAAGTGTTTTAAACATCATCACTTAATTACTCACAATGTTCTTTAATTGTTGATTTTTAATAGCTGTGTACTTATGCTGAAGAAGTTTGAAAGAGTGCATTTGAGATAAAGGTGTATAACAATAAAATACTTAGCAACTGTGTCTCTTCGTGATTTTCATGTATGTGGTTTATTGAGCTCTATATAATCCAGCCATATGTTGAAAAAAAAACAATTTATTCAATTGACCTACCATAGCTTTTTATTGCATTTTCCATGAAAACCTCTCAAGGTCCTCCTGACAAATTAATTCCTCCTTAAGAAGCTAGTAGCTACAGCATGCTATCGTCTTCCCAGCCTCTTTTACAGTACTAGTCCTTATATTTTAAACAACACACTCACATTCCACCTTCATGATGTACTTTCCCTTGCTATTGTTGCAATCTTTTACTATACCAATTACTCACTGCCTAAATAAAATATGGTAGAAAACAAAAGTAAAAAATGATACAGGAGATTGAGAAGGGGAACAGAAATTGCTAAGAGAAAAACTCGAAAATCACCTTGGCAGGATGAATGAGAAAAGAAGGATAGCAGCACCCCTCGTATTTATTTTATTTTATTTTGCATTTGTTAACTGGGATAGTCCACTGGACAAGGGTCCGTTTTCAGTAGAGGCCTGGGGAGAAAAGCTCCCGACAGAACAATAACATGTAATACAAATTAATACAAAGTTTGCAAAAGAAAAGCTCATGACAGAACAATAACATGTAATACAAATTAATACAAAGTTTGCAAAAGAAAAGCTCATGACAGAACAATAACATGTAATACAAATTAATACAAAGTTTGCAAAGAAAATTAACATTCATAAAATGCAGGGAGTTATAAATCAGGTACTATGTATGGACATATCAGGAATAGTTAGTAAAAACAGAGTTATAGTACTGTAATATCAGATTCATTAGTCTAAAAAGATAAACATCCTTGTTGTACAGACGTGTATAACATATGTTTAATAGATAATATTAGTGTCTAGATCAGACACATAAATACATTTTTGTTATGTTGTATGTTTATAATTAATTTTATAACCTAGACCTAACCATTGGGTGAGAATAGTATGGTGGAGATGTAACACAGCACTAGGTCTAACCTGGTAAAGTGCATGAGCATAGCCAGTTATTGATGAAATCCATTTTTAATGATTTTTTGAAATGGGTGAAGGAAGCAATAGTAGGTATGTGACTGGGTAGAGTGTTCCAGATATAACATCCCTAGAAACACAAAATATTTAGCAGAAAGGCTCAGACAGCAAGTAGTCAAAATGTCGATAAACAATAAACAGATAGGAATGAAAAAGTAAAAGAGGATATACTAGAAGAATTGAAAGATTATTTTGAAAAACTATACAGAGGAGAGAGTGACGGGAACAGAGATAGATAATGAGGCTGAAAAGGACCTAGATGAACTTCAGCTGGATGGGTTATCTAAGAAGGGGAAAGAGAAGAATGTTTGAAGGAAATAGTTTCTAGGCATACATCCTTATCAGGTCTTCTGTCCTTAAATGTCCCCCCCCGACTCCATTTGTGTCCCAAGTGCATACAACATCTATATTATGCACTGTATCTAAGGTGTGCATACGCCCCAAAGGGGGTAGACTTGGGGGAGATTAGGCACTACTATGATTCATGGACAATCCCTGCTATAGCTGAGACTCTTAGATGTAACCAAGTGATGTGCATTCAATGATTCAAGTGGAAATGGCTGCAACACTCTGAAGATGATAAGTGTACAACATGCATTCTAGGATGACTTGCAACAAGTGCCCAATGACATTACCTATCAGGAAAGAAAACAGACAATGTTAATGCACAAAGCCTCCATGAGACGCATATTAACTGCCCTCTAATTTGCCTGCTGAGATAATGCTTTCCATAGTCCTGGGAGGATAAGGATGCAGGGAGCTTGGACATAGACTTTCCCAATTCAGACTGAGACCTCTGGAGAGAAGACTTCACTGTAACATTTGGCAATACAGACTGCAAAGTTCAATCATGAGTTTTGCCCTGATCATGGACAACAATAATCTTCAGTTTAAGCCCTTGGGATACCTCATTAGGCTTCATGTACATTGTTCCATAATTTAATACTTTCCCTGCCATCCATCACATCAAATCCCATCTCCACAAGGAAACCCAGTGAATAATAAAAAAATCACATGATTGTGTCTTGATAACACAGCTGGAAGATTGCTCCCCAAACCTTCCAATGCACCTGGATACCATTTTTACATCCCATGACCATACCCCATCTTATAATCTCCTTTCACTTTGACCCCTATCTTGTCATATGACCATGCCTAGTGTTATTGTGTTGCAGTCCTCTGTCATGTCCCCAACCAGCTAAGTGGTTCTGAGTTGGGTATGATGATGCTGGTTGCACAGTGTGGCCAGTACATGCACTGCTCTGCATAGCCTGGAAGTGGTAATGCATGCATCTTTTTATTCTGTATTGGCTGTGTCATGAAGTATATGTGTGGATCAGATGTTATCTCTTTTCCAGTGCTGCAATGCATTGTCCTCACCTCTACCTCTTTTGTGGTACTGCTGCATCTTCATTACCTGCCTCATAGAATCATAGACTCATAGATACATAAAAAACACAAGACAACTTGGTTTTGTGGCCATTTATGTCTTGCCAGTACTCGCCATAGACCTTACCTTATTTTTAAAATGAGCAATAGGTCAGACATGCTATGGGCAAATTTGTGAACACCTATCTAATTGTTTCACTCCTTTTTAAAAAAAGACAGGAAGTGTCATTGATTGAACTGGAATGAAGGTTTGTTCCAGAGAAGCGGTACTCTTTGCATGATAAAGCTGACTCTCCACTATGACTTTTTCATGTACTGAAGCTGGTTCAGATCTCTAGTCTTAGTGTTACCAAAATTCTCTGATTTGTGAAGATATAAGAGGTTTTGGACTGCTTGATCCCTAATGGCCCAAAAAGCAAGGAAAAGATCACCCCTATGATCTCTGTAGGACACAGAGAACAATCCTTCAGCCTCTTTTGGTAACTGACATCTTTTAAACTCAGGATATTTTTTGTTAGCAGCCTCCAAGGTTTCAACAACTGCCTTATATGTCACCAAAAGGGGTACTAAAAGGAGCATTCCCTTCCCTAACCAGTGTATGCAGCCCAAAGATGATCCTTGCCCAGCATGACTACAATGTCGGCAGTTCTAACCAAAGCACATTACACTCTGATAACATGCATTTTTTGCACACCTTCTGACAAATTGTCTTGATGTCCTGTCCTCATTAGTTATTGTCCCTGAATCATGAAAGTTGATAGAATCCCTGAATGATGTTCAATTTGTCTGCTATAGTAGTTTACATCCAAGTTCTAGCTAGCAACACCTTCCCAGAAAGCACTTTTAGTGCACTTATCAAATTTATTCAGGAACTTCTATCCTTTTTATCATTTTACTGGTTATTTTTTTCTTATTCCATGTCAAAGCATTACGATGGGGGTTAGGGTCTGGTATCGTAGCTAAGGTGTTTACTTCACAGACACACAGTATAAGATTTGATTCTTACCTTGGGAAGCATGGCTAGGCTTGAAAAGGTCCCCTGGGATCATTAGCATAGCAATTGTCTATATTGGGGATTGGGTCCTGGTATCATGGCAAAGTTGTTTACCTCACAGATACAAGGTACTGACTCTTTTTCTCACATTTGAAAGGGAAATAGGCTAGGCTTAAAATGGCCCACAAAGGCAGCTAGTCTAGTACTTACCTATGAACCTATGAATCTATAACTTCTCTTTTATGCAGTTAGGCATCTGTTTTCTTTTCTTTTCGAAATCCTGAGTACCTCAGCATACAATTTTCTTCTATTGACCCCAGCTATACAGACACACATGCATATACACACATTCTACCTCACTGTCACTGTCTTCTCTGTATACTTTCATCTTGAATTTTCCATTCACCCATCATTCACCATTGCTAGCATGCTTGTTGATAGGTGTATCTTATACTGAGAGATTTAATACAACAACCCACAATTCCACTTGAGGACAATACAGTTCAGTAAGGTTCCTTAGCATCTCCCTGTCTATAGGTAGTACATCCTCCCATTTCTATGAGTGGCCATGATGTGCAACATTGCAGGCACTGTCTTGTATGGCAAATATTAACAGATGGTGAGCTATAGCGGCTACTACTACAAGTATCAATCCCCTCATATATACCACGATCATCTGTGTAAAAACTAGGTATATCCACAGAACAATGCACCTTTTTTATACATTCCTGAACTGGCCCAACAATTAGGGTTTTCTCATTTACATATTCTGTGTTGTTTATCTGCATAGAACTCCTTAGTGCCATGATATTATGCATTCATTATCATGTACTGCATACTGTCCTATTTTGCTGCTTGTGTAACCACACTATTTTCTGAATTGCCCGCATTTCATATGGTCCCAATACCCATGTCAGTTTGAGTATAGTATTTCCCTAAATGACTATGAATCTTTATTAATATGTGTCACAACAAACATGTAAGTCCCCTGGATAACTAGATATGAATTCAAAATATGTCATATGATTATGTTATGGAGATAAAGAAGAGATTAAAAGGAAAATACTTGGTGGACAGAGTGCTACAAGCATGTTTAGAAGTTCAGGAGATTGTCTGGCCGATATATAAGTTGAAAGAAGATTAAACAAAGGCAGATGATTATCCATGGTGGCTTTAGAAGTAGCCAAGAAAAGAAGTTAACAAGAGGCAATTGCGAAAGACAAAAATAAGTTACACTGAATGTAGACTTCCAGAAACTAGGCAGATGGAAAATGATCCAAATATAAATGGGCAGTGCAAAGAAGTAGATGCAGGTCAAAGAATGAAGAAGATAAGAAACCTCTTCAAGAACATTGGTGATGTAAAAATGGTCATGTTAAAAATAAAGATGGAAAGGACCTAGCTGAAGACAGCTTTAAGAGGAGGCAGGAATATACAAAATAACTATATAAAAAGGACTCTAGCATCAGATGTTCTCTGGTCTAGAGGCAGACTTCATCTAAAGAAGTGTCAAATGATCTTAATAAAGCCTTGCTAAAAGTAAAAGTGCAGTAAGTAATTGAATTCCAGTACACTGTTTTAAATCATGCAAAATAATCTTAATGCTTTGTGGGTTGCTAGCAAGTTCAGAAAATGCAATATTGGCTATTTGGTTGGAAATAGTCAATTTATATTCAAAGCCCCAAATAGGGTAGTGCTGCCAGTGTAGTGCTTCAGACAGTGCAAGCTAGACTTCACCAATATATTGGTCAAGAACTTTAAGATGTAAGAGCTGTACTTAGAAGGAGAGGCATCAGAGGTCAAACTACCAACATCTGCTGGATAACAGATTAAGCAGCAGACTACCAGAAAAAGCATTTACTTTTACTTTACTGGCTTCTCTAAAGACTTTTGTTGTGTGGCCTGTAACAAACATTGGAAAGGGTGGGAGGTTGGCATACTGATTAAGATGTTTACCTTACAGACACAAGGTGCAGGGTTTGATTCTCACATGGGGTAATTGACTAGGCTCAAAATGGCCCATAAGGGCAGTTAGCCTAGTACTAACCTATGAACCTATGAAAGTTCTTAAATATAAATGGGGATACCAAATTGAATTACTTGCCTCCTAGGGGAAATATTTGATCACTAGGAAGACATAACTTAAACCAAACGTGGTATAATGTATTGGTTATAGACTGAACATGAATTGAGAAAGTGGTGTATATTGTTGCCCTGCTAATTTGTTTTATGTATTGTATTTGTCATGTCAAGTAGTGGGTTAGATGAATTAAATTATTTATTCAGAACTGCATAAATAAATATTAACAACCTCAGATATGCTGATGATATCACTCTGAATGCTGAAAGTAAAGTAGCCTTAAATAGCATGTTGAAAACCTGGTTTGTTGCTGTACATTGAAAATAAATAATAGCATTATTTCATCTAGATCTATAAATTCTTTACAAATAGATGGGGGTGAATGGGAGGCATTGACACATCTCATTTTCTTGCACTCTTAAATATCTACAGATGGCGACAGCAGTCATGAAATTAAAAGTCACTTGCTGCACTAGAGGAAAGCTACAATAGACATAGGTAAGATATTAAATAGCAAAGGCATTAGAATGTCATCAACGTTTTGTATATTCAAAGCTTTGGTTTTCCAGTAATAAATATTGCAATGAGACCTTGGCTATGCATAAGGTTGTACACTGGAAAATTGGTGCTTTATGAGTATTGGTTTTAGAAGAACCTTTTGAAATCAAATCAGTAAGTACTTAATGAAATAAATCCAGTCTGTTCAATGGAAGGTCTGACAAGAAAAATAAAACAAAAAATATTTTGGCAACAAATGTAACAACAAGGTTCACTGAAGAAGGCACTGATGCTGTGAAAGACTGGAGGTACTAGAGGAAGAAGGTGACAAAGTCTGAGATGAATCAAGCTTATTGCTAAAATAGTGAACCTGAACTGAGAAGAACGTAGAGAAGCAGTTGTGGACAGACAGGCGTGGTGAGTCAGACTCAAATAATCTATTTATGTATTTATTTATTTATTTTTTACATTTGACACAAATCCTTTTCCAGTGGAGGCCCAGGAAGAATAGCTCAAAATTAACAAACACACAAAATACAAAATTGAGAAAAGTACAGAATTGACTAAAGTACAAAATTGACTTAAGTACCAATAACATTTGCATTGTACATATCTTAAACAATGTTTTAGTATTTTACATTGATATATACATTTCAACTTAGTTTAATAGTGACATTGTTGAAAATCAGAAATATACATAAATTCCATACAGGCGGTTGAAGGGTTACTACTATGCAGTCAAAGGAATGTGCATGAATTACATAACAACAACAGCAACTGTATGCTAACATTAACCCTAAGTTTTAGTGTGTGTTATGTCACCACCATAGACTGGTCACAGCTAAAACATCAGTATTTAAAATATGTCTACATTACTCACACCATCACATAAAAATGGTCACGTTTTCCAAATAAAAAGTAATAAAAATCTAGTTGATTCAAAAATTCAAGACGCTACAATGCAGGTAACCTATAGCTGTGGTGGTGCAGTGGTTAGTCTTGTCACCTCTCAGCAAGAGGTTCTCCCATTCGATTCTCGGCTGGAGTGCCTTCTGTGTGGAGTCTGCATGTCCTCCCTGCTGCCGAGTGACATTTAAAGACATGCAGGTAGGTGTGTGTGTAAATGGGTGCGCCTTCTTTGAAGGTTGGGCTTTAGGCTGGCAACTCGGCACTGTAAAAATCCACTGCCAATCATTAGCGGACCGGAGTTCCACTGTGGCGACCCCTAACCGGGAAAAGCCAAAAGACATTACTTTTACTTACAATGCAGGTAACCTGGCACTTATCAAATGCACGATACATTCAACAACCTAAATGTTTCCATATCTATATTCTTCTTCTTCTTTTGGCTTTTCCCAGTTAGGGGTCGTCACATTGGATCATCTGTCCGCTCATGATTGGCAGTGGAGTTTTACAGTGTCGAGTTGCCAGCCCGGTGCCCGACCTTCCACAGAAGGCACACACACACGCACACACTCACACCTAGGGCCAATTATCTATATTACTTCATTGAAATTGCAATTCAGTGAAATACTATTCAACTAACATAAAACAGCACATTTTCATTTAAGCGAATGTTCACACCCACAAATGTATTACATAGGGAAAAGGCGGTATTTGACCAATATTTCCACCATAACACACACTTCAGTATATCAAACTCACACAGGTGAGGGTCCATCCCCCTACTTATATATACCAACTCCGAGATTGCACTACAGTGGGGAAAAGGACAACATATTCATGAATGGGAACATTTGCTTAAATGAATGTTTGCTGTTTTATGTTTATTGAGTAGCAGTTTGGTCAATTGCTTTTTCACTGAAGGAATATAGACCCAGTGATTCCATATCCCTTAAAAGCAGTAAAAGTCATGCTAAGCACTATATAGGTAAATAGAATAAAAATTAGAAAACAAATAATTTAAATATAAACTGTAATTGATGCAAAAAAGAGTAGCAGCACACACATATATATATTTATACACATATATATATATATATATATATATATATGTATATGTATATATATATATATATATATATATATATATATATATATATATATATATATATAGATATAGATATAAATATATATACATTTTCTCTTAAATAAAAAATTGAAATACAAAGCAATACAACGTTATTTACTGAAAGTCACAAAAATGAAATCTGGAACAATTCTTGGTCATCAAAAAATCTGCCCAAACTGAAAAAAGGTATCCTGCTCATCCTGAAAAATATAAAGAGCTGCAGACACTGTCAATTTATTAATGAAAGAAAAAGAGAAAAAAATATAAAACACTGCACTGAAACAATCCTGATGTTTGTTCAAAAGAAATATCCATCTGTGTGGACAAAAAAACTTGGAATGTGCAATAAGCACATAAATTGACATTTTGCAAACACAGTAATAATAAATTTTGGGATGTACAAATTCTCTTTTGTTTTTCAAGACACCTACCCCCAGATTCAGCAAGCCTTGCACAGTGTGCAGGACTAGTGCAGGAGCTCCAGTAGGCAGTATGTCTGCCGTGTGATCCAGGAATAAGCTGTAGGGACGTGCAAGAGTGCTCCTGCACTAGTCCTGCATGGACTCAGCCCCTGTATGCAAATTACCCCATTTGCAGGAGAAATCCATGCAAATGAGGTGAATTTGTGATCCAGGAAGTTGGAAGCCGGCCATGCAGGACTAGCGTAATCTGCAGAAATGTACTTTGCCAGTAACCGGTTTTCTGCAAACTACAAAATGGAGCCATGACAGCACCATATAAATGGTGGATATTATGTAGAAAGCATGCCAATGGCCAAATATAAGGCCATTGGCATTGAAAACAGTTGCTAAAATAACAAAATCAACTTTTATTTTTTTTAGCCGATCTCGGCTGTTTAAGCATAGGGCAGTGGCGTGCAAACGGGATTGGGTGAAAAATAAGAAAAAAAAAACTAAAATCAACATTCTAACCAAAAATCACTATTTTGCCATTATACTCAATGGCAGGCAGAAGACAACATGGCTAGTGACTAGTGATTGCTAAGGGGGGAGGCTCAGTGTGGGACCTGTAACTATGCATCAGCAGGCAATCTTATGCAAATGAGGGGAATGATACTGAATCCCAGATTTCCCCTGCATGCTAGTCAGCACCCAACAGTGTAAGAGTAGGAATAGCTTGGTGCAAGGCTAGGAGTTAGCTGACATCATGGGGGGCATGTCAGGCATACTGTAAGTGGATTAGAGCCCGATGGCTCGGGTTTGCATTTAACTTAGCAGAGCTAAGCAAGGGGGTGTGTCTGAGGCTGCCTAGCACTCTTTACATTGCCTATGCGGGTGTGTATGCCACACACCAGGTTTTGAAGGTGGTTTTGAGCAGCTTTAAGCAGGTTTGCATGGGTTTGCGTGAAGCTAAGCGGTGCTAAGCTATGGGTAAATGTATGGGCGCTTACACAAGGTAGGCATCGCCTACCAGTGCACAAATCAGCTTAGCTGTTATACTGGAGCAATGTTAATACCTGCTAAGCATGGCTTAGCCCTGGTAACCAATTCTCACCACCCAGTCTGATAACATAACAGGGTACTAACATCTGCAATACGTGTATGTAATGTCATGTACAATACATGTGCCTATGTGCTGTCATTACAGTAGCAAGGGGTGTGAGTGTCATGTGTGGGACACAGACATATATGTGGCCTGTACAGCACTGTTATCCATGTGAATGTGTTACATACAGGGGCATTAGGCCAGGGTATGTGTTGTCACACTGGCATGTAGTGTATCATGGCAGTACTATGGTTGACAGTGCTTACCCAGGCAAGAGCAGAGTGCTAAATGTAGTACTGACAACAGGCACACCTGCAGGCATAGCTGGATACTGAGGCCTCCCTGTTGTAACCCTGGTGTGTGAGCTGTGTCACAGTATATACCCCTTACTGGGTAATGATCTGACATATGGAATGTAACTGTAGACTACCATCTGTACAGCACATTAGTGAGAGCTTCTGACATGTAGTTATGGCATACATATTGTTGTCAAATGTCTTTCTGTCAACACACTCATCCCACTGCATAGCTACTTGCCAAGCTGATGACTGTCAGTCCCTGTACAGATGTGCAGATGGCAGGTATCTAGCTGGGATATGTACAGGCAACCTAAGCTTGATTGACACTGACATGTTTGCCCAGCTGTGTAAGAACTGGCACATATAGGAGATGACACCCTGTACGCACCACATGCCATGGGTACCACCACTACACTACCACAGTCAACAGAACTTGCTTGGGTACATCTCTCCATCACAGACACTAACCATGTGTTGTAATGCATCTTGGATGCATGTCAACTTGATCACTGCAGTGGCCATGTGCAGAAGGCACCTGGAGGATTTGCTGATACATGTCATTCTCACCCTGAGGGTCACCACAGTAGTGACTGTTGATAGATTGTCTGCTGCCACCTGGCAAGTGGCAGGATACCAATGTATACAGAACCCCTACACAACCCATCTCTCCTTGGACAATAGCTCAGTACATGGCTATGACCACCTGCAGCAATGAACCCTTGTAGTGACACATAGCAGCGATAGGCCCTGGTATCTCAGATGTGTGTCTGCCTGTTATTTGTCTATTAATGTGTATATGAAGGTATGTCACACTACGTATTGTCCATATACACACATTACATCCACCATTAGCATATTGTACATGTCTGGGGATGTTCTGCATCTAACATGTAACCTGGGAAACACCTCACCCTAAATGCTGCGTGGTGTATGCAATGTCAGCCACACACTTCAGTATCACTACATAGCTAGGTAGGGGTCTAGTCCCAGTGTTGCCAAGTAACAGTGTGTGTGTATATGGATGAGTTTACATCAGGTTGTAGGGTATACATGCCTCAGCGGCAGGTCACCTGTCCATGTAGCACACGCAATAACCATTTTAGTAACCTGTGACATGTGTTCAACTGTACCCCAGATATGTCACAGCCATGTTGTCACCACAGTGCCATACCCTGTTGTGGAATATGAATGCAGACCATCCTCATGCTGACATATGTACACCTACAACACAAATGGGTAATGTTATGGAGACCACAACCAACCAGTGTTACTAACAGCTATAATGCATCATTGCTGGATGGCTACACTACCTGCTATATATGCATTACACTTTACTCCTTACAACATGTTACACTGCAGTACTGTGGTACACTGTAGTGCAGTCATCATGTGCATCAGAACCATATTAGCCTGTCCCTGCATTGATGGTATGGATGACAGGGATGTGGCATAGGTATCATCACATGCACAGGGTGTGATGTTGGTTTCCCAGAGACCAAGGGTGGACCATACATTTCACACCATGTGTGTAGGTGAGAGGTGTACTGCATTGAGCTGGGCATGGTGCTGTGGTGTGTGTAGGTATGGGGTTGCCCAAAGTGTGTTTGTATAGTGTGTGGGTAGGCATGCACACAGTTCTGCCATGTGGCTGCCCTACACAGGTGTTTATGGACAGCTGCAGATCATACTTGGCAGGATGTGCAGTTCACTTCCTCCGGCCATGGACACATTGACTGTGCCTGCCAGGGGCTCCATGGGCATGTCCAGGTACAGGCCTCGATGTGCTACTCTCACCTGCTGATGACAAATGTCTGCTGGTACCAGACACCTCCTGGGACTGGCCAGGACCATGTGCACGTGACCTGCTGTGATGTGGTGTGGACAGCACCCTCACAGCACTGCCGGGGCTGGTAATGCCACTACAGGAGCCCCTTGGTGTCCTAGCATGTCCAAGTTGACTGCCAGCTGTTGGTGTCACTGGCCCACGTCCATGCAGCCATCGCTGCATCCCCACCACACATTGAAGCATGAACACACCACGGCCAATGAGGGCCATTATCTCACCATCTCTCCATGAGATCAGTATAAGCAAGGATGGCACCAGACAGTTCATGGATGTTGTCACTTACAGATGCAAGAGAAGCCCTCTGCAGCCTCAAGCCCTGTCTGGTGTAATGTTCTATACATGCCTGCACCACCATGACAGCCTGAAACATGTGCCTGCTGGTACCAGCTATGTCACCTCGGCCAGGAGCATGATGTCCAGCAGCCCCTGGGACATCCGCCTATGTGGTGCCCTGCTGGACATCCGGCTATGCCTGCTGCAACCGGACACAGTAGGCATGGTTACCACACTTTCCTGTGCACTGCCACCAAACACCAGCTGTCCCTCCGCTATGGCCACTGGTGATGGGGTATATATAGGCAATGAAACTGTGTGCAGGGTTGCGGTGGCTAAAAGGGGGATGTAAAATGTCGGCCCCTGACAACCCCACCTGTGCCTCAACAGTACTATCATCATTTTTGGTGTCTGTATGGACACCAACATCAGCTTGCATGCAGGAGGGACCCTGACCCACCTCGCCACCTGGGAGGAATCAATAAACACACTTTAAAACCTGTACAGCATTGCCTAACAGTGCACACACACACACACACACACACACACACACACACACACACACACACACACACACACACATCCATAAGACCTACCAGTCCATGACTTTACAGACAGTCCCACGTGTATGTCCATGTGGTAACCCATCCTGCATCACACTTGTTAACATACACACATTGATACCACTCATTAACATAAAAGTCCTCTAAATGCCTGCACAAGTGGTCACACCACAAGACCTGTTACTACATTACTTGCCTGACCTGTGTGTAGTGGTTTTACATGGCCTCACTGCTGTCATTCGGTATGCACCCTCTGTATGTCCAGACATCATGAGTATGATCCCTATATGTGTGGGCTACTATGTTCTATCCATAATATCACGCACTGGTGTGGCATGTGTAGGTAATACTCAGTACATGCCAAATATGCTGCTCATTCAGCCTATCATGTGACAACTGTAATATTTGGAGATACTCCCTGGTGTTGACTAGTACTTCCCCAATGCATCTGTAGTGCTGCATACGTGTGTTGTAGGTCACCTCTCTGCTGAATGCAATATTAAGGGTGTACCTGGTGTCTACCTTCCTCTCGATGCCTGTTCCATGCTACAGATCATATTATACTATCAGCTCTCCTGTGATTACACACATGACAGGTATTCCTGGTGTGCAATGTGGCAATCCATGTCCATGTACTGCATGGTCCCAAAAGGCAGCACTGCTGTATGAACACCCCACAATCTCACATGTGCATACCTGGCCCCACACATACACATACACATGCACACATGCATCCTACATGCATCAACCTCCCTCCACTTTACCAGAGTGACCCTACATACAAACTAACTAACCACCAGGACGCACACACACACACACACACACACACACACACACACACACACACACACACACACACACACACACGTGAGGGTGCACAATGATAGTACACACAGTCCACATATTAGCTTTCTGTCAACATGCAGAACCTATTGTACACACCAGCATGCAGTTCAGCTATAATCGATCCCATGCTAGCAACAGTATACATGTGTGTGATGCATGTGCTGTGTCACTAGGTGACGCCCCTTCCCCTGGATACCACTGCACCCATGTACACAGTATTGTTGTGCACCTGTTCTGCACCCTGCCATGTACTGTGCACCACAGCTCACAGGTGTACAACCCATTGTGGAATGTGTAGTACTGTGTCAGTAATGTCAGCTTTAATGCTTACAGCCCCTATGTTTTTCAGCAACACATACCTTGGATAATATGTGGACAGATGTCATTTGTGAATGCCTGATGCCTGCTTTACAGCTCTCAACATCAGCGGACCATGTATGACCAATCCAGTACTCTTACACTAACAACCATCAGAACATACCATGGCTATGGAGATTGTACACACCCTTCCTGATATGACGCACCCATCCGTGATTTGCATTTGGACCACATCACTGCATATCTTAACAGTACATGTGCCTGATATATGACATATGTCCTGTACTTTCACATGCAGTGTCTACGGAATGTGTTAGGTGTGTGGATGCTGACCGCGATGCATACACTCTCTGTGGGCATATGTGTGCTATGATGGTTTGTCGCATCTCTTGTTGTGTGTACTACAACAGTCACTACTCCTGGTGGGGGTATACCAGCGTGGGACATCTGCAATTGCCATTTTATGTTCAGTCTGCCCTACACATCTTCCCCTACTCTGCATGATTGCAAGGTCTACTCATGTGCACATCCCTTGGTGTTCACACACTGCCGTCACTATTGCTGTGTGGGTAGGGTTACATCTGCCACAGGTCCTGAACCTGACTATGTGCAGATACTGCCATTCTTAGCATCCTTACGATCCCTGTGGCAGTGCACTCGTGTGTCATGCTGACACCCCCCCTCCTTCAGGCTTTTTGCAGATGCATGACAAGTAAGCCCTACACATGTGTGTCACTTTGCAGTGTCCCATGCACTGAACACCACATGTTATAGCATAGTCCCAGCTGATAATGTGGACTACTGTAATGCCTTATGCCATAGTGTATCTCTGCAGCAGTTGCCATTGTCCTACAAGTATATACACTGGTGTTGCACTGTATATGGGTGTTGTTCCAAACATGTCCCTACTGTAGGCCATGTCTCACACCATTATGTTACTCCCTGTGGACACATTCCACAATGACAGGATGTTAGTTATCATGCAGGTGTCTGACATACCCTTCCAATACCACATCATGGTCAGCCCTATGATGCCATGCATTTCACAGCAGCAATACATGCACATGTACAGCATGCATTCTGGGTAGGTGTGTTAGATGTGTGTATGGAATACACCATCGCCATTACATGCCTGGTGTGTTGGCAAGCATTTACATAAACCATACTCACTGGCTACAGGCATCTGCCTTAGCGGTATCCCACAGGGAGCTACATAAGAGGGTGAGAGATTCAATATCAGTGGCCACACCTGTGGCAGTGCTACAGGGTGGGTGCAGTATTACAATACATCAACAGCACGTGTCCACAATAATACCACATATGGACATCTGTTTATCACTACTATGCAGCAACACAATATACCTATAACATGTCAGATATGCATGCTCTACCTGTACCGATGTGGATGTATATGCAACAGTGATCTACTGATGTGCCCTATGGCCTTACCTGCATGCTCTTGGACGGTGTGTGGGTGGCACCCACCTCCAAAAAGGTGTCCGTCGGTTGGTGGGTGGCTGGACGGGCAGGTGCCACGAGGCTGGCCGGAGCTATTTCACACATGTCAGGGTGAGATTGATGGCATGGCCCCTCCTCTTGCAAGGTGATCCCCCTGCACTGCAGCAGCATGCTGACGGGCATTGCAAAGAAGGTCAGAACAATGATGCTGGACCTGCTCATAACTGCGGTTTTGCAGTCCGACATCATTGACCCTGTGGACTAGGTCATTCCACAAGGCGGTCCACTCCTGCTGGTCATGGGTGGCCCAGCCAAACAGCACAGGGTAGTGCTGGATTAAATATGTGAGCAGCGCTTCATTTTCGGCAGCTGAATATGATGGTAGCCTTGCATGTGACATCTCCGCTGAAAGACATAAAGATGGAAGCAGGTCTCATCAACTCATACAGCAAGGTTACCACAGTTCTTAATAAACATCTCTGTCAGCCCTCCCACCATAGCAGCAACAACAAACTGTACACACAACTCATTAGGTATGGCTACAGCTTACCTACCAGTGGGACAGATATTGCATTGTACCACACTTTCTGCTATGTGTTTGTAGCCATGTTCCCTGTGTGGACACTATCATTGCTGGCCTGTTACAGACTATTCACCTGCATGCCATTGTCAGGGTCACAATGGTTCCATATATGCCTGTGGTATGGCTGCTTTGTGATTGCTGCACATCTGACATTCTGTGTTATTGGAGATATCTATGCATGCTGTTGGACATGTTTCAGGATTGTGTAGACTATTACTACCGACATATGTTCTATAACAGTGACACAATAGCATGTATTTGTACTATTAGTCCAGCAGAACCACCTCTCCAAACCCATCTACCCATGTTATCTGGCCACATCATATGTGTGTCCCACCCTGGGGCCTCCTCATGTACTGGTCCAGCAATACAATCAGGTGGAACCAACCTAGGGGAAGTTGTCCCCCCTGGGGGTACACACAGACATGTTCCTGTCCCCTGAGGTCAGGTCCAGGGTCTCTTCCATAACGGGCTCCACAGACACATGTGGGATGTGCTACATCACTCTGAGGCACCCAGTACACATTCACAGGGAAGACATGCTCCTCCTGCTCAGCCTCCAGGCCAGGCACCATCAGGACGTGGACTGCTGTTGTGAGTAACAGTGGGTGGGAGGCTTGTTTCCATTTTGACCATATTAGGGCCCATGGGGCATCCACATCACAGACTACACACACCATCCAGGGTGTTTACCCACCACATGTGTCACATACCACCCCTGTAGACTGTCCTTTATATCTACCAACCCTGACCACCTCCACAACTATACCTGCCATACTTCCCCATATTTCCATTCCATACTTCACAGATGAGGGCAATGTGGTCCCAACAAGGGGTTAACATGTGACATACCCATCCATGTTGCACACACTGCCATCTGTAGATATCCTTGTGCATTGCTATGTGTGCTGTTTCCTCACACATAGCATGCAGCACTGTGGTAGTAATACGGGGGACATGTATTTACATACATATATGTTTGTGTGCGTTTGTATATACGTAGACATGTACATATAGATATATATCTCTATATGTGTAGATACATGTGATGTTGTATATATGTGCTCATATATATGTCTGCACATGGGTATCTGTATATTTGTGGACATACATGTGTATATATATATATATATATATATATATATATATATATATATATATATATATATATATATACATTATATATGTGTACATATGCACACATATGCATACCTATATGTGGGGTACATTCAGACATCAGGTCCACAATCTCACAACACCATCCTGCACAACTGCACTGTTCTGCCTTGCTAAAACACAGACAGGTGCCACATATGGCTTCCACTTTCACTTTCTCTATCTCTCTCTCTCTCTCTCTCTCTCGGTCTCTCTCCAGTAAATGGATTCAGCTGCTTTGAACAGATTGGAGCATGGCTTCTGTAGGTGATGCAAATGATCAGGTGATGGCCTCTGCACCAATCAGTGTCCTCCACTTGCTACCTGCATGCAGCATGCTGTGTAGCATTTCCAATTACCACTGTCATGGCAACCACCTACTATAAATCCCTACATCATGTGGATGTGGTCCCTTTGCCTTTCTTGCGTGATGGACATCCTTCCTGTGTGTGGGCATTAGTGTTACAGACAGCAGGTAGCAATACCTCTTACAAGAGAACCTGCACACTCAGGGCAGCTACATATTTGTAGGAGGTTCCAGAACCACATACAGAGTGTGAGTAGAGTGTTGTATGTATTGTATAGCACTGGTGATGCAGGGTTTGCATGTAAAAACAGTTTAACTTGGAATGCAGTCTGTCTGCATAGCTCTCAACTGTGGGCATATCCTCTTGATGGCCAGAGGTATGTCTATTATGTTTTGTCTGTCCACCACACAGGTCTTTTGTCAGATATTTCACTGGCAGTGTGTGTGTTGAGTGCTATCAGTACATGGCTACATCCATTTCTGTTTCTAACTTCATATTCCTGACTAAGGGTATGTTGCAGACTATTCTGTAACACCAGCAACTTGCTTAGTGTATAACAACAGTTTTCCACATATGGGCCTGTGTTCCAGCCTCTGTCCTCCACCTACATACCAGGCTTTGCACATATGACATGCTGTCAGCGGTTGTTCTGTAGTGGGCTGTGAGTATTTCATGCTGCCATTCCTGCCATCGATCCACTGCTGTTGTGTCCCCCACACATATAGTGGGGTTGGGGCTATATATGTGTGGGCTTCACCTACACAATACATGTGTGCCCTTATGCAGTCCAGAGGCCAGTGTATGTAACAGTGGTATATGGACCTGTATTACTGAGTCTTGGTGGATGCACCATATCTAACCTAGGCTGTTACAACATGTGGGGGTATCAGGGGTAAGCTGCCTTAAGGTATCTGGATGTACATTACCATACAATCCACCTTGGGTAAATGCAGGCCTACTGCCTCCTGCCATACAGACTATTCTGTTTGTCAATGTGCTTGTGATGGTGTCAGTTATGCCTTGTTATGTAACAGTTGCATCCCATTGTGTCAACTGAGGTCTTTACTCCCTAGGGATTGTGTACAGAGTGTATATAGGGGCTGCAGAACTATACATTTGCATTACTTACTGTTAATTGTTTGGTATCCTCTTGCCAAGTCTGTCCTTACTATTGTACTACTTGAGGGATTTGGCCTGGACAGCAAAATTTGTAAACCTTTCCAGACTACTGTATTAGTATAACTGTTTCACAGTTGCATTACTCTGTTTATATGGATGCCAGTGTTTAAACAGCTATATGACATGGCATATACAACTGTAATAGTACACAAATAAAGCTTTCCCATGTATGCAAACCAGTGTTTGGTGTTATATCCTTTGACCTCTTTGTGGGTATATGTTGCAGGCAACAATTGTCATTTGAATGGGTGGCTCATACAGTGTCCAGTTGGGAAGGTGGTAACTGTAGGCATAGTGGCTGTTCCATATTGTGTCACCTTCTACATATGTATATGTGTATGTGTAGTTACATATCTATCTATCTATATCTATATCTATATATACGTATCTGCATATATGTGTCTGTGTATATGTATCATAGGGATGGTGATTGCTTCCACACTGTACATTCCCGATGGGAGCCAGCCTGTATTGCATGATATGTTACTGATACCAGCCTGACATCATACAGATGGGATGGAGTACGGTTAACATCTTGTGCCCATGTCGTGTCATGTCAGGTCCTGGTTATGGGAACTGCAACAGTCGGTAGTGTATTGCAGGGCAGAGGTGTTTGGCTGTGGGGTGGGGATACCTATTTGTACAAGACATATGTTGTTTGGGGCCTCTCAACCCCATTAACGGTGCATGTGGACATATATGTTTTTGTTATATTCCCATTGTTATCTACAGATGTATGTCCGTATATACTTATGTAGATATATATATATATATATATATCTGCTTACATATATATATATATATATATATATATATATATATATATATATATATATATATATATATATATATATATATATAGATATATATACACACACACGCACACATGCACACATACTTCTACATGTTGGAATACATTCCCTGTACTGTTGAATGACTGGGCTATATGATATGTTTGTGAAAACATGAGGGTTATATGTGTCTGACATGGCTTAGTGGTAAATCCCTTTGGCTATGGTGTGCAGGGTCCTAGGTTTGAGCTTTGCAGAGGCTGTTTATTTTGTTGCTGGGCAGAACAAGGGTCATTGGATACAGGGTAATTAAGGCTCTTTTAAGCAGTTGTAAGCAGGTTTGCACAGGTTTGTGCAGAGGTAAGCAACCTTAACTTCTGGTTACAGTTTCTTATACTCCTTTAGCTTCTAAACTGCTTAATCTGTGTAGGCATTTCTTACCCCTGTGCAAACAGGCTTAAACTCACTTACTACTGCTTAAAAGTCCTTACTCCCACTTACCCCATGCTAATTTCTTTAAAAGAAAAGAAAAAAAGGGTTGATAGGAAAGTGGTGAAAAAGGGGTACAAAGAGGGAAAGACAGTAGGGAAAATAGCTAGGGATGTGCAGGAAGGGTGTAGAGAAGGCCCATAGCTGCCCATTTCTTCTACAGCAACAGCTGGGCACATACACTGAATTCTGAGGTAGATTTGAACACTCACACCCCTGGGAGAGGGGTGAGGACACCAATAGTAAGTTGTGATGCCAATTAGACCAGATTACAGGTGTCCAGTGGACACATGTGCAAAATGGACAGCTATGTATGGGGCGAGATTCTTTTTGGGAACAGATTACCCTTTTTTTTTTCAAGTGAGAGTGGGATGTTGGGGAGGGATAGTAGGTATATTTGGGGAGTTAGGTTGGGTAGGTTAACAGACAAGACAAACAAGATGCATATAGGGGCAGTATATGACACATGTGGGGGGTAAACACCTTGATGGGGAGGGGTGTTGGGAAATCGGAAGCCCATGAGCCCCCTAGTGGAAACAGTGGGACTGACGTCCCCACCCATGGGCAGTCACCACTGCACCTTCACAGCCACAAAGGTGGCTGTGCTGGGGGCTGAGTTGCAGAGCCAGGCTGACCCTCTAGTCATGCCACATGGCCCTTGTGCGGGCGTTGCAGGTCATCAAACTGCTGACTGAGCTCGCTACACACCACGACCCAGACCGGGCAATGGGTGACAGGTTCCTGTCTGTGCCCACTCTCAGGGGGGTGTGAGCCCCATCCCCTGAGGTGGTTCCACCTGATGGTGGTGCAGGACCAATGGTCAAGGAGGTCCCGGGTTGGGCCCCAGACATGCTGGTGCCCGGTGCCACGGCCAGCTGAGGTGGGACAGGTGGGTCTGCTGGGACCGGCCTTCCTAAACATGCTATAGGGTTTAGATTTTATCATCATATATGGGTTAGTAATAGTCAACACATTCCAGGGTTAGGTATAACAGCATGCATAGATATTCTCATTAACCCAGACACCAGATATGGAACAGTTACATAGCAAATGGAACACATGCATATATGGGACCACAGTGCTAATAACAACATCATGCAGGTACATTGATGACACCATGCCATCAATGTTGGAACAATTCAATATAGCACATGCATGGAAACAAATTTAAATATAGTGTGGGCGACAGTGATGAGTAATACCTTATTATAATGGGTATAGTTCCCCATACTAAAGGGGTGGCGTAAGCCACAAAACTATGGGCTAGGCTTGTAAATGCCCTCGGGCAGATAGCCTAGTATGAACCTATGAACCTATGAACCTATAAACCAATAGGACATAATCAGTACAGTGGAGTCATTACATACTGGTTGAGGTGGGTATGTAATTTATTGTTGGAAATATGGTGTGGGGGAGAGAAAGATGTCAATTAACAACTAGTATATTCCTGTAGTCCACATTACTTTCCTAGTCAGTGCTGTTATCTGTACCTTACAATTATTACTACACTACCCTATAGCCTTAGTTTGGACAGCGATATGGCTGTCGTCATCATTATACATGAACTGATTTTACCTGCAGTGTACACCTCTTACCTTGTATATCTGTGGAGAGAATGTTTGTTAACATTAACTGTTTCTACACATACTCCCAGATTCTGGATTGATGTTGTGCACATAGCTGTCCATCTCTTTCTGCACAGACTCTGACCATGTCTTGACCACATGCAGGTGTACCGGGACATATCTAGACTATTGCCCTCTTCAACCTTTAGTGACTTACCACACACATATACATGCTTTCCTACACAGTTATATTATGTAGCACAGTGTGGGTGACAGTGATCAGTCATACTTTATTATTCAGAGCAACTGCAACATTCACAATTCCATACAATACCAGCGTAAACAGTACCAGTACAGTGTATCAATATTTTTATTTCTCGGCACAGTGTTTGTATCTGATGTACCTGTGGGAGCAATGTTTGTTAGCATTACTTGAATGTTGCCACACAAAGTTCCAGATTACACATTAGTATTATGCACATACATCTCACTTTGTTACTGTACACACTCTGGTCACAGGGTTACAGCATGGGGGTGTAGAGAGGACATTCTTGGCTTATTACTCATAACAGTTTCAGGAGCTGCTAGAGTGACAGGTTTGTTGTCATAGATGTGTGACAAATAGTTGTTTTTCCTGTTTGCTGCCTAAACATCTGGGATCATTCCACAGACTTCCCAGGGGGACAGGGTGACAGGCAGCAGATATGGGCTCATATACTGGACATTCTGGTTTTATCTGTACAGTTGTACGGTATGATTCTGTATGCAGCCTATTTCCACTCACAGGATTCAGACCATGGCTGTGCCTGCTACAACTTAAACACTGTCCATCAGAGTTGTGTGTGCTATACAAATATTGCTGTATATCTCCTATCTGCTTTCTGTCTTATAAGTCTCCTGTGGTTTTGCATTCTGAACTTGTATTACAGCACTCTTATGCAGGATTTCCTAGACAGTTATATTTTGTAGGACAGTGAGGGTGACAGTGATAAGTAATACCTTATTATTCTGAGTAACTGCATCAGTCACAATGCCATACGATTCCAAAGTAAACAGTACTAGTACATGGTATCATTCTTGTATTTCTGGGCACAGTGTTGGTATCTGACAGACCTGTGGGAGGAATGTTTGTTAGCACTACCTGAATGTTGCCACACACAGTACCAGATTCCACATTACTATTATGCACATACATCTCACTCTGTTACTGGAAACACTCTGGCCACAGCTTGACAACATGGGGATGTAAATGGGACATACGTGGCTTCTTACTCTCATAAGGTTTTGGGGAGTTGCTAGTGTGCCAGTTTTGTTCTCATAGATGTGTTCAATCAGCTTTATTTCCTGTTTTTGCCTATATGTCTGGGATCATCTCACTGATTTCACAGGGAGACAGGTTGACAGGCAACAGATATGGGCCACTTTACTGGACATTCTGGACATATCTATACAGTTGTGGGGTATGATTCTGTATGCAGACTACTACCACTGCCAGGATTCGAACCATGGCTGTGTGTGCTAAAAATTAAACAGTTCACATCTCAGTTGCATGTGCTATTCAGATTTTGCTCTCTGCCTTTTCTCTGTTTTCTATGTGTCTCAGTTGTACTTAATGGCCTCTGGGGATTACACCAGTCATATACAGCCATTCCTACACATTATATTTACAGTGCACAGTGTGGGTAACAGTGCTTAATACAACAGTACTATTACATGATTGCAAATCTACATTACCATATGATACCAGAGTATACACATGCAGTCCAGCTGTTAGACCTTTATTGTCAGGCTAGTATGCTTTCATTTACATACAAACTATATGAGACTCTTCCTGCGATATTCTCCAGTGTATACAGTACTTGCCTTACACAATACAGGTTTTATACACGCAAAAAAATTACTAATACTTTTAGATTTATTTCCTATGACAGTACATGCAAGAGTATTACTGACCTGCTTCATGTTGCAGCCTCTCCAGGTGACTTCCATGGGTTTCCTGGTTCATGGCCTGCTCACTTGCAGCTGTCGAGGACATAAGAGGAATATTTAGCCATACCTATCCATGATATACATGAGCTGGCTATTATTACACACATAGTGGAGTGATACACACAGCTGGGACAGCCCCTGCTGTTCTAGCCTCTTAAATCCACTGCTCCAAGAGGTCCCCCTTACACTGCTTCAAGTTGGCATAGTGATGCCTGACCTGTTCACCAGTTCAGGGTATGTCAGTGGCACTGGTGAGGTCACGGGCGAGATGGTCCCAAGCTTCTGTCTTATATTGGGAACCCTGGTACTGGCCCTGCAGTAGTCTCTGCTCATGGTCTTTGATAAGGAGTCCTGCCATGACTCTGGACTCCTGGATGCACCAGTACTGTGCCCAGAAATGCACACCTTCTCCCCTTACTACCATTGTGTCTGCAAGGTGAAGCTACAACCAGCTATGAGACGTATTCCCACCTGTTGGGTTTAAGTAGGGCCAGTTTCCTGGACTTTTCCATGATTGGCCAGTTTTGAAAAGGCTAGGCTATGGGCAAACCTGCTTACCTAAGGTTGGCATTGTTTAAACAGGTATAACACTAGGCACATTGAGTTAGCTGGCCTACACATTGCTTACACCTCCTAAGCCAGACTGTGCAATGCTTAGCATTCCTTATATTAGACTTTGCATTATATTTTCTTTTTGGCATTGATCCATTATTCATTACATCTTATATATATATGCCTGTTATCCATGATTCATGTGTACATACACTGTATGGGGTCCTTGTCTTTTATTGTGGACTTCATTAATCTATTACACTTACACCTCACATCTGGGCATACTGCTGTACTCCAGTTCACATATTTATGTTATGTAGTGGGTTATGGAACATATGACTGTATACGGATTCCTTTCACAGGTTCGGTTTGATTTTACTATAATGAGGACTTGTTTGGTGATACCTCTTTTTCTGCACTGCAGTGATGGCTTGGTGGTTAACTACTGTGAATAAAATGTATAGGGTCCTGGGTTCAAAACCTGCAAGGCTGTTTCTTTTGTTGATGGGCAGAACAAGGGCTGTTGGATACAGAGTGATTAAGGCACTTTTAAGCAGTTGCAAGTGGGTTTGTGTGGTTTTGCGTGAGGGTAAGCAATGCTAACCTCCGGTTAAATATGCTTACAGAGAGATAGCTTCTAAATTGCTTAACCTGTGTGTGCATTGCTTACCCCTGCACAAATGGGCTTTAACTCACTTACTAGTGCTTAAATATGCTTACTACTGCTTATTGGTGCTTACACTTGCTTACTAGTACTTACTCTCGCTTATAATTGCACTGATTTAGACAGTAATGTCTAATGGTTCTTGGGAAGGTGGGGGGTTTGGAAGCTGTATGGAGTTATCATTCATTACACATTTTACCTTCCATTTGTATCCATGATTCCTGTGTACATCTACTGTATGGGGCACATGTGCTTATCTGGGGACTTTTTGCAAAATTATGACACTGACAGCTCACATCTGCATTTAATGCAGTAGTCCAGTTCACAAATATATGTTATTTAGTAGGTTATATAGCAAAACAATATCCGCGGTGGTGGTGCTGCGGTAGCGTTGTCGCCTCCCAGCAAGACGTTGTCCCGTTTGATTCTCAGCTAGAGCATTATCTGTGGAGACATGCATGAATGGGCATACCTTCATTGAAGGTTGTGCGTTAGGGCCGGCAACTCAGTACGTAAAAATCAACTGCCAATCATTAGCGGACCGGAGTTCCACTGTGGCGACCCCTAACTGGGAAAAGCCGAAAGGCACAACAACAACATATAGCAAAACAATGTTCTTTAAGTGATTTCACATGGAAAATGGATTGTACTGCAGTGGGACTCGAACCGGGAATGCCTGCTCATAAGGTGAATGCTCTGCCCACTACCCTATTGCTATACTGCTTCATTTGCATATATCTTCCTTGTTATCCTCTTCAGCCATTTAAGCTGCATTAACTGTAGCTAAGCAATGGGCACACCCGTGCACCTATGGTTAGCTTTAATCGGTTTCTTAATAAAAAAACAAGGGTTTGTTCATTTTATTTGTATTTACTCTTGCCGTTTTACACGCAGGGGAATGTTGCTGGGAATATGCAGACACCTATGAGCTATCTCGCTCATTTCTATGGCCTTTCTGCTGTTCTTCATTGTGGGGGCATGCATATTCTGAGAGCTCTGCTCTCAGACATGCCCCCTGCACTCTTACATGCTCCATGTAAGATTAAGAGCTCAGGCAGCGTGCCTTCATTAATATGCATGGCACCCTGCTGTCCTGCTCCTAAATGACCACTTCTGTGCAGGACTAAGCTAGTCCTGCATGAAAGAATAGTAAATCCGGTGGAATGTTTCTAATTACAATGTTTTAGAACTTAGTGGTTTTAAGAAGAAAGTTTGTATAACCCTGTTTTGCATAATAATCTCAATGCTTTTGTCAAGGTTTGTGAAAGAGATGTACACAATTCATTTAGTCAGAAAAGACATTGAAAGTGGTTGAATTTATCCCCTATTGAACATTAACTGTTAAAAGAATTTAGTAGTAATAGAAACATCAAAATTATGAAAGCCATAAGAGGACAGGTTTGGTAGAGACAGAACATGATATATATATATATATATATATATATATATATATATATATATATATATATATATATATATATATATACACAAAATTGAAGATACTTTAGCTGCCGATAATATTTACCAAATTATTTCTGGAAGAGATGTGTACATCAAGTTCAAAAACATCAATTTGTATTTGTTAGATTTATTGGAACAATATTGCACCACATGTATAGAATTTCATGATTGTTGAGCATCCCTGCTTTAGAAAATTGTTTTGGATTCCCTAAGATTCATAAAGATGGACTCTTTGAGTGAACACTTTTTAACAAGGGGATATGGTAAGATGTGCTTAGATAAAGCTAAGAAGTAGACTTTGACTAACAGAAGCATGATAGCCAAGCCATTCTATTCTTGTGGGGATATGAATACATTAGTTACATGCTCAAGCAATGGCCCCACTAACTTCAAAGTGAGATTTGCCACTAGGTATACCAATGATGTGAAATTTGTTTGTGACATTATACATAAGAAATGGAAGGTTTTGACTGTTGACAAGAAAATAGCAAACATTGTTGGAGATGCAGTAGGTTTTCTTTTTAAGAACTGAAATAATTTAAAAGATTTGCTTTGCAATACTAGCCAGCCACCTTCTCGCATAAGTGATTGACTGAGTACATTTGCTTGTTACTCTTGTAGAGCTTGTTTTGCTATTTCTAAACTGCAGATGTTTCAAAATCCATGGTATAAATTTACATTTAAACCCAGCAGATATGCAGATTGTCAAACAGCACATGTTGTCTCTTTAGCTACTTGTGACGGATGCACTTGTTTTTATGTGGCTAAGACAGATAAAAAGTTGAAGGATAGAATATTAAGACAATTATATGACATTAGATCTATGGACTTAAGGAATGCACTAGCCAAACATATCAAGGAAAATAATGGGCATAAGTTTTTGTTTAGCAGATTACAATGTATTTATGAAATTATTACTGGAGGTGATTTGATTACTCATACTGAGAAGGCTGAATTACTATGGATATTGAGATTACAAGCTGATAAATATCCAGGGTTAAATGAAAATGTATGCTTAAAACTGGCCCTTAAAGGGTGTAAGCTGAATCATTGAATATGATTAGTTGTTTGTGTTTAAACTTAGTTTGATTGGCTGAAGCATTTTTTAAAAAAAGAGGCTTTGTGATGGTACTTTGAATTGATCTGATGAAGCATTTATTCAACTTGAGAACATATCTGTTTTTAACCGTTTAAAGTGGATATTATGAGCTAAGGTAACCTTGCTGGTGTTTATTCTATTTATTTTCAGCAAAAGTACATGGCAAAGAGCTCCAAAAATAATAGATGCACAATATAAACACAGTTTAAACAAACTCTGAAGAACGTTGTACAAAAGCAATAATGATTGAAAAATCTACAGGAAATATCACACAGAGATAGAAGATTTAGTTCTAATAATTGATATTAGGGTACATTACAGAAAATCACTAAGGCAGGAAATTATCAGTATAAATACAACATCAGTAAGCAGCAGAGAGTAACAAATCTTGGAGAGCTAAAGTAATGTAATTTAATAGGTATCAATACTCATGCTAATATGTAAGGTGATAAAGCAGTAACGCCTACATTATTCATGGAAGGAGCATAATTAACTAATTTCAGTAAGACATAAAAAGCTAGTTGGGAAAATAGTTTAGTAATTAAGATGAGGCAATTTGTAGTATTTGTATATTTTTGTCTAGGATATTTAGAAAACTTGCAGATTCTAAAATGATTTAGTTATAGTCTAGAGTTGATTATAAAAGCAGAAAGATATTTGTTGGACTGATGGCAGAGGGAATGCTTGTATGAGTCCCAGTGTGAGTTGCTGAATTTTTAGATTTTTATAAGGTATTACTCCTTTAATCAAAATTTCCTTTGGGTCTGTATAATTTTCTTGTATTGCTGATGTCTGGTGTGATTGAAGGATGGTATAATATTTTATGTGCCATCATTAGCTACATGTATGATATCTGGTGTGGTAGTTCTAGTTTGAAGTTGCATGCCTTTTTAATTTTTTTTCAAAGACTCTTTAAATACTGTTATAAAGTGCAGACTTACATTTTGTAGATTATTTTATTTGTATATTAAGTTCATTTGCTATTAAGTGTTAATTCTTATGCCCCTGTAGATTACTATCTATACTTCTCTTTTTCAGCAAAACATGTATAATTATAAATAGACTTTCTGCCTTAAATTTGTCACTTTTTTTTTTTTTTTTTTTACAAATGCCAAAGTTAGTGGCACTCAAAGATCACTGTCTCAAAGCTATGGACTGACACATATAGTAGTTCTCGTGGGTTGCCACTCACACTCATGCTCACTACATGTTTGGTCAAGGTATAACAGCCTTGAAGAGAAAGTACAGCTACCACACCCCATCTGAACACAGTGGGAAACTCAAATGCAAGGCAAGTGAAGCACTCATGGGGAGAGACTGGGAGGGGAAGGGAACATAGATTAGGATTTCCAGTAGTGTTTAAGAGTGGTATTTAGGCTTAGTGTGGGTGACAGTTTTAGGATTAGGGAGTGGGAGGGGAATTAAGGTTAGACTATTTTAAGTTTTGGGAGTAAATGTGGACTTTAGGTTTAGGGAATGGGAAAGAAGTTTTAGGTTTAGAGAGCAGAAGCAAAGTTTTAGGATTAGGGCATGATCATTACTTTAGGAAGGAAGGAGTGGACTTATAGGTATAGAGAGCAAATGAGATTAAGGAGTGGGAGGAGAGTGATATGGTTAGGGTTAGGTTTAGTGAACAGGTGGGAGTTTTAGGGTTAGTGTTAGGACTCTAGTATGGCTATGTAGTTCAGCAAGATTGGCTGGTGGGCCAGCTAGTTAATTAATCAGGATTGTATTAGCGAGAGTTAATGCACTTGTCATTTAGTGCAAATGGCAGCAAACAAGTGTGTCACAAGCTACTAGGATATAAGCACTTGTAGAAGACCCTTACTACTGTGAACATTGTTAAGTGTCCAAAGACAAGTCGTAGAATTAAAATTATTTGATATTTTGTAGGATTTTATTCAAGCATGCTTCCCCTCTTCTTGTCTGCACACTACACAAAATGTAGTAGTAGTTAGAGTAACAGGAAGCAGGAATGCAGAATGTACATTCTGGTAGTACTTTCAAGTAGCATTATTAATGTAGCAAAACAGTGCATACACTTTTGGAAAAGATTCAGAGAGTACGGTGGAACATTAATAGGATGTTTATTACAAATATGGCATCTTGTTTCATGTCTAGGCAGCATCTGATGTACACATGCTAACAATACAGAGGAATGAATGCTCTCCTTGATTTATTTTCCCCCTCCAATGCAGTTTTTCCACAATAAGATGCATGCAGCAGTGGTCTCACTTAAAATTTAGAGAAGTAAGAAATGCGACTGTTTAATACTAACCTGCAGAACTGAAATGATTATCATTCAGTAGTTAGAACAGTATATGGTAAAGCAAATTCTTTGCATACAGAGATGTTTAAAGACTCATATTTCTATTGAAGAAAAATGTCTTTTCTAAACTTTTTATCCTTCCTAGATTCATATGCTGTGTATTTAGAAATATATCGATTTTTTAATCAGGTTAATGCTAATTTTGACTTGCTTTTTTGTCTATATTGTTAATGTGTTTCCTAAACCATTTCAGTAATTCAAATGCCTCACAGGTTCTTTTACAAGGATTCAGTAATATTATGTTTTTATGCGCACATTATTTAAAATTCTTTGACAGATTCAGCTCTATTTGGCAAAAGGTTGTGACTCATGGTGGAATTAATATTGTGTGATATGTTTTTAAAATTCATAATGACTAGTCAAACATCTTTTCATAAAAAAAAAACTCTCTGTACTTCAGATAAGGAAAAGATTAATTCATTTAATCCTTAGCAGCAATTTTGGTACAAAGCATTTTTTTAGTTTTAAACAAGAAACATCTTTATTAAATTATCACTTAGGACATAGGGAGTCATACATTTATACACATAAAAACAAATAATATTGACATAATCTTAGTTGCAAGCATTACACATCACAGACCATATTGATATAATTTTAGTTGCAAACTTTATGCATCACTTATAATCTAACCAATCATTGTCAGCGAGACATTACACAGCTCATTTAAATTCTGCCTTCTTTTAAACCTCATTGCTCCCTTGTATGTATTAATCTGTCAGTTTCCATTTTTTTCTATGTGATATGCTCCTACCCTTTTCTAAAGATTCCAATTCCAGATGCTTCATCTGTGTTACTATATACAGTACTTATAGAACAGGGGATTTAGACTTTCAGGGGAATTTATAAAGCCTACATGGTCTTTTTTATCATGTAGGCATTGTGCCACTCTGCTTACATGAAAGTAAGTAGGTTTGCGATCCAGTAAGTACTGCTGGGTGTCATGCATGCACGCAACAACACAGGAAGTTCTGTGGCATGCAAATCACCTCATAAGCAGTTGAATATCATGCAAATGAGGCAGGTAGAGTGATCCAGCAAGCAGTTAAGTAGCCCTGCAGACCCTGTGTCAGAGTCTGCAGTGTACATGGAAAAATTCCGTGGACAGGATTGTAGACAGACAAAAGAGGCGGTAAAAATGTAGATAGATGGACAGAAATTACATACCACAAACAGATATGTGTGAAAATATCCTCTGTGTGTCTCAAAAGTTACAGAAAATATGTTAAATATATATTTTTTTAATAATCTGGGCATGTTTGCATGCTGCGCTGCAGTGCACAAACATGAATTAAAAAAATTTAAAAAAATGTGAAAATAACAAAATTAATATTATGAGACAGAAACCTATTACAAGATCCTGCGTGGAGTATCTACAATGGTGCATGGGTGCTGTTGCTAACATGGTAGGGCTTGGAAGCATGTATTTTCCAGGTTTTGAGCATGGATCCCTAGGCAAATGAGGTGGAGTTATTGAATAACATAATGGGATAATCATGTCCGCATATCCCCTTCGTGTAGGCAGAGAACCATGTTGGCGCCTATACAAGAAGTAGCTTACATCATGAAAGGGTGTGTCCAATAACTACTAAGCTGATTGGAGCTTATCTGCACCTGTTTGTAGAGAGTGCTGCTGTCCTGAATGTGGAAGTCTGGGGGATGTGTCCACTGATTGCTAAGCTTTGTTTACCTGTGGGGCGCATGTTTGTGCAGTGTGCTGGATTTCTGAGAGCATCTAAAAGGCAATGATGCATTAATTAGTTTTGAACCTTGTTTAACTTAAATTAGGGCCATTAAATGATGTTAATGATATACTTGGCAGGTGCAATGCATCACAGGTAGCGAATCACAGAAGTAGCCCCTACAGTAGAGCAACTATAAAGTATGCATACACCCTACAATCTGATTTTTTCTCCCATACTCTGGCCCATTGGAGTACAGACTTGGGCATTTTAACTGAAAGAATGTTAGGGGTTGCGGCAGATCTGCTACATCTGTATGTACTAGATGATGAAGTCAATGCTGCTGCTGACAATAGGCCTAGGCAGAGAAGAGGAAGAGTGTTCAGTCCCAGGGTAACCTTCCAGGAGCTACATGAGTTAGAGACTGTAGAGCAGTACAGTGTAGACAGGGACATACTACAAGAACTCATTGAGCTCTGCCGCCCTTAACTCAGACCCATAGCCAACAGAGGGGAATCCATCCCAGTGGAAACAAAGGTATGTGTAGCCCTTAGGGTACTAGCTACAGGTACTTTCCAAAGACTAACTGAGTACATGATGGGGGTCTCACAAGCATCAGCATTCAGGGTATTCCACCAGTTCCTTTATGCCATACTACCACATGCCAGTAATCACATCCATTTTCTCCTCACCCCTGAGGTGGGGGCCAGCACTACGCAACACTTCTACCATATAGCACACTACCCTGAGGTACTGGGTACCATAGATTGCACTCATGTACACATCAAGGCACAACCTGGTAAAGAGGGTAGAATCTACATCAACTGCAAGGGGTACCACCCCATCAACTGCCAGGTCATGTGCAATGCCCAGGCCATTATCATGAAGGTGTGTGCTCGCAGCCCTGGCAATTATCATGGCTCCCATAGCTGGCATTCATCACAACTGTACCAGATGTTTGCTAAGGGGGACATCCCACACGGCCATTTACTGGGGGATGCTGGCTACTCACTAGAACCATGGATGATAACACTCATCAAAAATGCACTCACACTCACAATAGAACACCATGATGAGACATAAGCACAAACTAAGAACATCATGGAGTATTTGTTTGAGCTGCTGAAGCCATGCTTCCAGTGCCTCAATATATCTGGTGGAGCCCTGCAGTACTCTCCAGCCACATGTACACAAATGTTCACAGTATGTGCCATGCTACACAATATGATTCTGCAGAAGCAGCTGCAGCAGGATCAGCAAAGGGAAGGGATACACAGCCCCCACCAGTGCCTAGGTCACCACAGCCACAGTCACAGGAGGACTCGGAGGAGGAGCCCCCCGATGATGTCCCTGTGGGTAGACATAGGCATGCCAAGTATGCCCTGGCATTAGCTAAGAGACAATGCATAGCACATTCACTGACAATGTAGAGCCCTAGGGACTGACACCTTACTCCTACTCACATACATATATTAAAATAGCTGATGCCAGGCAGTCCACACAACCTGTACCTATCCATCTATTGGTTGTGTACTGCTTGCATCACACAGAATCAGCCCTGAACTATAGGTCTGTCAACTGCTGCATTCGCAAGGTAAGTCTCTAATCTACGCACTAGTTGTAAGGATTACTATAATATGGTATCTTATGTATGGATCTGTTGCTGTTATGCAGGGAAATATAGTGGGCTATTTGGATAGATGCAACATTCACATAAGACTACAGATACTCGGTCCAGTAGTATCTGTTTCTTAATAGTCACTAGGCCTCATGGTTGGAATATTCATGACATCAGGCAAGGGAGATGTTAAACAGTGGGCATACATGATATTTGGACTACTGTCTACCCAAGTTGATCATGTGCTGTTGTTCCCCCACCTCCAACACAGCAATGTACCCATATAACCACTTTAACAGAAAATCAGCTTTGGTATATCAGTGGACCAGGCAGTCTCAGGGTAACATAGATATCACTCACACATTGTATGTCTCTCTTCATGTAGGATAACAATGTACATATTTATGCTGTTGACTGATGAATGGCTCCTCTCTGTCTGGTGACCTGTGTGGCTAAGTGGACTAGGGAAACTAGCATGGGGGATGGTGTTGATGGTTTTAATTTGAATTACTCACATCTTTTGCATGTGAGATAGTGATATTTTTGTGTTTTCACATACTGCCATACCTCTCAACCTCTTAGTCTGAGAAATCTGGACAGACCCAGAAAGATTCGGGGATGAAGGCCCAAACATAGGGACAGATTATAAATATTGTTCCCATAAATCTAGAAAGTTGCTGGAAGTAAAGGTGTTGCATTATTACATATTTTCTGAAGGATATAAAGTCTAAAACACAAATGTTTGTTTGTAGTTAGTATAATGTAGTGACGTCAATATTCAATAATTCACCAAAAGATCACAAATGTATGAGGAACAGACCAAACATATGAGGCAACACTCTGGAAATTCTGTGAAAATCAGGAGAGCTGAGAGGTATGCAGACTGTCAGTCTGTTGGTGGTGTAATGTTAGCAACCTCAGTCACAGATAAAGTACAGCATGCAGCTGGGGAATTCTGTGGACATTTTGAGTGAAGTGTAGTACTGCAGAAACAGGGGCAGATGTTAATGTCTGCAACATATAAAATCCCAGATTGGAGTACAGGTATGTGTGACCTGGAGGCACTTTACACATACTGACTGTCTCACTGGGCATGCCCAGACACTTAGCTAACATAAGAGCAATTCTGTTGCCCCTTCATCAAACTGCCCTGTTATGTATAAATGTCTATATGTACAGACATATACGTATACATATTCATCTGGCATCATCTCTCTCTCACGTGCATAATATATCTATCTATATGTAGTGTCAAATAAGTATACACCAGTATATATAGCTATACATATTAAAATGATACATACACTCCCCCCATATATCTACATAGCATGTATACATAGCACACACACACACACACACACACACACACACACACACACACACACACACACACACACACACACACACACACACACACACACACACACACACACACACACACACACACACACACACCTACTTATGTATATATATATATATATATATATATATATATATATATATATATATATACATACACACATATACATCACTGTTATATACAGAAATATGTGTGTAAATGTCTGTATTGTCTGACATACCCTAATAATGGTGAGTAAATCTGCACTATCACACAGCCATACTGTTGCTCAAAGGATCCAAACTAAGGGCACAACGGTATATAATCCACTTACATACAGACCCCTGCGTCTGCTGGATGTCAGCACGTAGACAGGCACAGGTGAGCAGTTGGTGTAATGTATAATTTGTCAATGCACATATGGACAGGGCATGTTGTCCTTACCTACAGAGGTTTGCCTATGTTACAGCAAGCAGCCATATATGGCCATACTGATAACTGTACACATCTAGCTAGGATAAAAACAGTTATCTCACTGCTAGGATACTAGATGCAGATAATACTATGAAGCAATATCATTCTTCAGGCCACAGATGCTGTTCAACACAAGCCTAGTTTGTGTAAATGCACAAGTACTGTGCCTACAGTCACATGTACAACAGGCTTAATCTGTGGCACGTGCAATAAGTACTGTGATCTGTAGTGTCTAAGACTAGATAGGTAGGGTTTCTAATTTTACTCTATCCCACTTGGTGTGTATGAGTGTGTGTGTGTGTGTGTGTGTGTGTGTGTGTGTGTGTGTGTGTGTGTGTGTGTGTGTGTGTTTGTGTATTCTCCTGAAAAACAACAGACATGCTCTCATGCACTATCCACCTGCAATGCACATTTTGGGCTTGTAACTTGCTGCTGGCTTCCGACATGCTGCTGGCTTCCAAACTGCTCTCTTCTACAAGGCCTGATGATATCAGCCACCTTAAGACTACCAGTTGACAGTGCAACTTAGACATAATCCATGGTGCATGCGATAAGTACTGTGATCTATAGTGTATAAGACTAGATAGGTTGGGGTTCTAATCTCACTCCAGCCCACTTGGTGTGTGTATATATATATATCCATATGGCATAACCTAGACATAAGTAGTGTTTTGCAATGTTTTATTTGTAGCGGGTGATGTGGCCCCCATAAGGACTGACCACAACAAAGCCTTCTTATGTCATCAAGCATAATATGTCCTAAACTGATAGTACTAACAGACATGAGGTGTGTTGCGTGCAGACATGAGGTGTGTTGCATTCAACATGTACTGTAATCTGTAGTATGTACCATTACATAGGTAAGTGTTCACATCTACATACAACCAACTTGCAATACATATGTGCCTTGGTGTGTCCTGTACACAGTGATTGGAAGTGGTGCTAGAATCAACATAGCCATGTTTGTGTGTGAGCCTGTTAGAGCACTGTACATCATGTTATGGAACCACAGGATGTTGGAATTGAACTAGAGTAATGGCTATATAGCCCTCACAATCATAGACATCATCATACTCACAGTTACAACATTTGCACATATTGCCCCAGTCCAAGAGGAACACAGGCAGACACCCTGTGTTGAGATGATGGTTACCCAGCCAATCAGACAGATGGCATGTGCTGAGGTGCACTGAGGTGCTCTGTGTGCCATTAGGCAGGGTTCTGTTCCAAGGGTGTGTTTCAGTCTGTTAGACAAATCTCTCCCACAAGCATGCTGGAGGGACAGGTTCATAACCCAGAGACTGCCCATGCTCTGGAATAGACTTCCCATACATGTCAAGTAGAGCATCTCACTGGCCTTCTTCAAGAGAAATCTTGATGAGTGGATGGGAAATAGAAAGTTCACACTGGGGGATCACTCCAGTGACTCTACTTGATAGAAGCACTGGGAACTAACATCAGGTGGCACAATGCCATGGCACTTCTATGAGCTAGGCTTGTAAAAGCTCCAGGGCCATTAGTCGAGTACAAACCTATGACCCTACGAACCTATGTAGTATAACGTCACATACTAGGTTAATGTTCTTACAGTGAGTCATCCATCTACTATGCTATATAACCAATACAACATCATGCAATATAAGGTGCACAAATGTATGTGGTGCACTCATGACAAATGCCAGCATACAGTATCTGTCGTAGCCACTACAAGTGGCATAGTGAACAAAGGCTGCATTACACAAGTACATGTTAACTAATGTAGCTATCCTGTGCATCAGACACACAGCTTAATTTCCCTGCATCGATGGGGAGGATGACAAGGATGTGGCACAGGTATCATTACTTGCACAGGGTGTTGTGTGGGAGTGCAAGAGGCCTATGCTGGCCCAAATGGTAGACAGCATGTGTGTGAGTCAAGAGGGGAGCACATGTGCATGTTGGACAGCTTTGGACTGTACATGATAGAGATGACAGTTCATCATCTCCGGCCATGAACACAGAAACTGACTCTGCCAGGAGTTGCATTGTAACCTCTATGCCCAAAGTCAGAAGCGGTGATAGTACCTGATGGTGACTGCTGTCTGCTGGGACCGTGTCCCCTACAGAACCACGCAGGACCACGAGCCTATAGTCTTCCACATTGAGGTGTGGACAGCACACTCCCCTCTGTATAGCTGGATGTACTGCCACTATGGGAGCGTGAGTGTGCATGGCCATGTGGACTCTCAACAGATGGAGTTGCTAACCTATATCCACAGTTCTGACACTTAACTCCTCCCACACATTCCAGCTCAGACAATGTGCGGTCCAAGACAGTGTCTTAACCCACCATCTGTTGACTGCATTAGTGAACTGATCAAGGGTGTCCCCAATGTGGTGTAGGCAGACACGGATGTCAGACTGTGCTTATCCATAACCCTAAGCATACATCTGGCGTTCTGTTCAGAATGTGCCTGTGCCTCCATGAAGGCCCAAAACATATGCTGAGTGACCCATGTTGTGACACCTGCAACAGGTGGAGAATGGACAGCAGACCTCCTACGAATGCCCCTGTCAATACTCCTGTGTGGGACCTTACAAGTTCTCTGGCTATGGCCACTGTCTACACTCACTGGAGCCATAGTTGCCACACTTTCCTGTTCAATGTCCCCACCCTCTGACTGTCCAATAGATGTGACCTCCAGGGACAGGGTATGTGTAGGCATACAGACTGTGTGTGGTGATAATGGGGGCAGAAGAGGGATGTCTACCTCTGGGACAGATTCAGCCACCAACACCCCAACCTGTGCTTCACTGTGGCCACCATCATCATCAGAGTCCGAAGAGATACTAACATCAAGCAGACAGACACCAACCCCCATGGTCACCTTCAATAAGAAAGAAAAATACAGCACATTAATACCTGCACTATTATGTATGAAAAGACTGATAACAATGAAGACCCACAAATGGATTAGCAGTCGAACAGCTTTCTTCTCCGCTGTTGTCCACAAAACACTTAATTGGTACAAAATACAAATTCAACTCTGGACCTTTATAATGATCACTTAAAGTAAATCAGTAAAATATGACCAGTAATATTTACCTTTTAATTAATCAGTATGACACTATACTTGAATAAAACAACACATACAAACCCAGTACATCTCTCTTAACAAATACATGGACATGCACATTTCACTGCCTAATGTATTTACCTTCAACCTGTTGCATTTTAAAAGGCATTTTAGATAACTTGCCTAGGTTCCTTATCTGCTCTTAACTGTAATTGCAAAAGTGCATCTGTTTGTTGAACTACACTCCTTTGACAACCCATTCTAGAAAATTTAGGTACCTGTTCCAGACTGGAACTTAAAAACATCCTACACTGTTTACACACAATTATGTTTATATAGGGCATTATTCTGGCCTTTGACCATACTAGAATATAATTGTTCCTTAACAAAACAAGTGTCATGCTTACCAGGAGCAGGATCACAGCTTAGGGCAATACATGATGGACCTGTGAAAAGTAGAGGGTGGGGTAATGTCAGTACCAATGCATGTTGCAGCACAGCAAGGTAATACATCCATATATCTCAAATTACAGTAGCTACTGTGTTACTTGTCCTATTGGTCAAAATCTGAGTATGAGTATATAACTGTGGTTAACCTCCCCCCAAAGAACAAAGACTTGACACTCACATAAATGTATCTACAGTCTGACTGCTACAGTATTACAATGTTGATTATAGTAAGCTTACTTGCACACTCCTCAGCTGTGGAAACTGTGGCACCCACCTCCATGATATATTGTGTGATGGATGCTTGGGAACTGCTCTGTGTGCCTAGTTATGCCAGGAATTCCTGAGTGGCCAAGAGTGATTGTTCCACTGCAGGCCCTCCACCGGTAATAGCATGATCTCTGGCTACATCTGCTGCCCTTCATCATGCAGAATTTATTATGTCAGCTGGGCGGTGTTGAACCTGCTCATATGTCCTGCCCTGCTGGTCCATGGCATTCACATCATGGAGAAGGTCTGCCCACAATGCAGCCCACTGTTTCCTGCTTTGTCTCCCCGTGGATAGTAGGATATGATGATTTTGTCTTACTGCTTGGAGTATAATTGCACTCTCCACATCTGAGAAGGGTGCATGGTGTCTATGGCACATAATTCCTGAAAGACAACAAAAGGGGAACACATTACAGGATCACATATGTGGACATACATGATATACAGATACAGCAAAGCCAAAATCGTTAGTACTAATCACTGCTTGCTCGCACATGTTATACTCAACAATGGGCAAACAAATAAAGTGTGTGGATACAACTCAGATAGTAGTAATAGTCAGGTATTCCCATGAGTGCCATGACAGCTACTGCTACATTATCATACATCCAACACTCAGGTCTACTATGGTGTGTCCCTTATGGGCAACCCCTCAATAATATGTCATACGAACAATGCCACACAAATAGCAGTGTGCTATTACAACCACTATAAAGGGACAGTCCAGTGAGACCAGTGTGCCACAGTGATAAAAAACAATGCACCCTTGATGTTTTGTATGTCCTGTGTAGGTGTAATACAACAGGAGAACACTGACATGTAATTATCACAGGTCTAAGACAGGCTTAATGCTGTAATCACTATTGCCCGTAAGTCTATTCACCCATCTGCAACCTGTTGTACACATAAACATTTAAATACCTGATGGAGTGCAGTACTTCTCTGTTGATATGTGGTGATAGTATAGTTGTCACAGTGGATGCTCTATGTGAGGGAGGTCTCATACAGAATGGTTTCCTATAGCCACCTGCTTGTCTTTTTAACATGCTTCCCAGCAGCGGGTGATTAGCTCTATACTAATTTGTGGTTGTGAAATGCTAATTGCAGCCAATACAGCTGATTTACACTATCATCAGCCAATGACATGCAACCATTGTGGAATATATAAGGCCTTCGTGTAGATGTAGATTTCTGACATGTTGTGCTGGACATTACTGGGGTGAGGAGACTACATTGTTGCAGAGGGTAGGTCTGCAGCAGACACTATTACATAGAGATGGGTGTGCTACATGCTGCAGCTACTGCTGCAGGTAATAGACATATATAGTGAGTGTGAACACTTTGGAGGACAACAATCTGCAGCAGTGCCTGTGAGAGCTGTGTCAGCCTAGTTGTAGACCCAGGCCCAGAGTAACAGTACCCTCTACACTCCAATGAAGGCATGTGTTTAAGGTAAGTATAATAACAGAGGACTAGGCAACATGTTTGGTGTGTCCTTGGGCAAGATAGAGTTTATATATATATATGTATGTATATATATATATATATATATATATATATATATATATATATATATATATATATATATATATATATATATATATATATATATATATATATATATATATATATATATATATATATGGTCTATATTAAATCAGAGAATGTTTAAAATAGTAAATGCTGATTTTTTTCCCAGGGAAATCACTGGGTCATTTTCAGGGCTTTACCATTTCTTCCACTTTGGTGCAATCTCAGATTTGGTATATTTAAGTAGGGGGTGTGGGGGGCATACGAGAGGTTCGGGGGTGAAGCCCCCCCCCCCCTTTATGTAGTGTTTTGAACTTTTTTTTTTGTGGAACAGTGATTTTTTTTTCCCTGGGAAAAATCTTTGCTCCATGTCTTCGGGATTTCAAGCTTTCACTTTTAAAGGGTCAGTAAATCAGCATTCACTAGTTTAAGCATTCACTAATTTAATATAGACCACACACACACACACACACACACACACACACACACACACACACACACATATATATATATATATATATATATATATATATATGAATTAATATGTCCACCATTTAGTCATCTGCCAGGCCATGTATGACAGTCTGATAGTAATTTGCAGCATGTATGAGGGCAGTCCTTATTACAAGCAAGGACTTCAAAAGTGCATATATTCGTTGTTCAGCTGTGGTAATCTGCACTATGAATCTGAAAAGATTGTGTGGTGCACTCTGATGTTAGTGACCCTCATTCACAGTACCTGAGTTGATATTCTCTGTGAATGCATATTACTGCAAGATGTGACAATTTATGCACATATACATTTGCTATAGGGATACATGAAGTGTATTTCTACCTGCAGGTCTGTGGCTACCATCAGTTAAAAACAGTCAATTAATTTGACATGCATTGTGTGGATAAAGAGTGCATGGCTCTGTCATTAATTGCTGGCTTCACAATACTGCAAAAGCAGTGCTACACACCACTTGATTTGAATCCAGGACTGTGTGCGGCAAAACTGTGCTGTTTAGGAGGCATTTAACAGACTGAGCTGCTGAGTCTCTTCTGCAACAGGTGTATTTGCAAGACATATGTGCACATCTACAGACTGTGACAATCATGTTTAAAATCCATCATTATATGCAAGGCTTTATATGGATGTATTTCTATACCAGGGTCCCAGTTGCACATGTATTTTGCTATTAATGCTGTAGCAAGTGTCATTCTACATGTTGCTGATAAAAGGGTACATGTACCTGCTATCAGAGGCCTCACTTACATACGTTATTATGTCTTTGACTTTGTAGATGTGTACTATTCACCAGAGTTCCAGGAACACTCCCATGTTTTTTCATTCAGTTTTATTCAATTTTGGGCAGCATGGCATGCAGCACAGATATGCTGAAATGCGCTTAATGACTGTAACTGGCAATTACTATGTCATTTTTAGAGCACCTATTTCAAGTAAGAGTTGTGTTATGTGGCAGGTTAATACACTGGTCTACAGCTGTGATGGTCTTGGGTTCAGAACATGGGACAGGTGTTTATTTTATAAATGTGTAATATAATTTTATGCTCGACACAGTGCACCATGTAGCATCATGCTAAAAGCTATAAAGAAAAGAAAAATGGGGAGATAGGAAAGTGGTGGAATGGGGTACAAGCAGGGAGAAAAACATAGTGGAAGGCAGGTAGGGTTGTGCAGGAAAGGTGTAGTAAAGAACCATAGTTATCCATTTCTTGTACAGCAACAACTGTGCACTTTGATAGAATATGTACATGGATTTGAACTCTAACCCACAGAGAGAGGGGTGAGGACAATATAACTGCATTGTCAAGCCAATTGTACCAAATTACTTGTGTCCAGTGGACATGTGGGAAAAATGGGGAGCTATCTATGGGCCAATATTTTTTTTGGGGACAGGTGCCCATTTTTTAAGGTGTGAATGGAATGTTGGAGAAGGGACACAAGTACAGGTGGGAAAGGTAAATTGGGTAGGTATAGATACATTTGGAGACAGACAAGACAGCAGACAGGGGCAGTATGTGACACATGTTGGGGTGAGCACCTTGGAGAGGTAGGGTGTTGTGGAGTCCAAGTCCCATGTGCCTCCAGATGGCAGCAGAGTGACTCACATCCCCACCCATCGGACTGTCGGCACTGTTCCATCATTGCCCCAAGTGTGGCAGTGCTGGAACTTGGGCACCAGGGCGAGGCTGCCCCACCAGATCGGCAAGCATGCCTTCAATCCAGCGTTGGTGGCAGTCAAACCCATGGTAAACTATCCTTCATTCCAAGACTGGCAGTTTATCCCAGGTGATGACTCCCCTACATCCACAACTCACAGACAGGGGCCTGGCCTTGTCCCGTGGGGTGGTACTACTCAATGCCAGAGGTAGTGCAAGGGCAGCAGAGAGGGCACCACTGGTCTGGGTCCCAGACATGTTGGGACCCAGTGCCATGGTAGGTTGAGGCAAGGTATGGAGATCAGCCAGAACCGGCTACATTGATGTGCTGTGGTAATTGAGGTATAGCAATAAGTTGAGGTTAGTTATGAACAAATCATTGTTAAAATTAACAACATGGAACATAACTTTAATTAACCCAGATATATAACAATGTATATTATGTGTGACACAGCATGAAACAACAGAACAGGCAGTATGTTAACAGCATGCCAATAACAGTTAAAGCATAAGGCCAACAAAACAGTTAATTTAACAAGATACATTAATATGAAAGCATAATGACACATAACAATAATAAATCACATAAGGCCAACCAAATGGTTAATTTAACAAGATATGTTAATATGAAAGCATAATAACACATAGCAATAATAAACTACATTTCCCAAAATATAGTTATTGTAACAGCATATGTTAATTATAAGACATACTAATAAATAATGATAAATGCATGAAGATAAGGGGTGGGGAAAGGGAAAAAAAAAACATTCCATTAGTGACATTGCAGAATATATCCCTGAAAACAGTGCTAATATTTACTTTAAGTGTATATTGTCAGTTTTGTGTACAGTAACTACAAGTCTCCTATAGGTGATGTAGCATGTACATACCTTTCAAGCTGTTTGCATGGGACAGTATGGCCAAGCAATAAGAAATGCAGGTATACAATTAGACAGAGCAGCTGCACATCGTGTATACTTATATAACTACCAAGGTGTTCTGTACGCAGATTTGGTAATACTTTGCATTCCAGATAAGCATTTCTGTGGCAACCTGTGACAGACAGATTACACAATAGTACATACAGTATGAGAAATCATGACACTTGAGAGGCATGTTTGTGTACAGTACATAAACTAGACAATCATCATGTCTTTGTTGCAAGGCATGGGAATAGAACCAAATAGCTGTGACTGCAGGGAACATATTCATATAATATAATAATTGACAGCAGCAATATAGTACAAACATGCAAGGAATACAGCTATACTGGAAGAAGACAGGTTTATTTATGCATCAACAATGCTGGTGAACATGTTATTCTAATTGATTTTAAAATTCTGTGAAATCTAAATACAGTATTTGCTCATAACATGGTCTACCTCACTAATATACCTTTTGTTCCTGGGCAGAGAGAAAATGGGAACATTATGTGACTGATAGTGGGCTGGAGATAACCTTGAACCATACTATGAGTTGAGCAATACAAGTTACAGGACATTCTTTTTGTATTCTAGAACTAATACTGTGTTATAATTGCAGTGACAGTGGACTCACATGCATGGAATACAACTATAATGATTATATTAATACAGCTTTATTTTAGAATCAACTCTGCTGGTGAACAATTTCAATTGATACTACTTTTAAATATCTGTGAAGTCCACACACAATATCTGCTCATAACATGGGCCACCTGACTCATATACTTTGTTCCTGGGGTGGGATTAAATGAGAGCATTATGTGACAGGTAATAGCCTGAAGAAAACCTTGACCCATACTATAGGTTTAAACATACATGTTGCACGACATTCTTATAGGCTCATAGGTAGGTACTAGGCTATCGGCCCAGGGGCCTAAGTAAGCCTAGCCAACAAAGTTTCCTGGCTTATGCCAACCCAAGAAAGTTAATTTCCTGTGCCCCTGTCGAGCAGAGCCACAGTCATGATCCCCGGGATGTATTTCCTATTTCCCATCCACTCAACAAAATGTTTCTTGAAGAGTGTTAATGAGGAACTTTGCTTGACATAGATGGGTAGCTTTTTCCAGGGTATGGGAAGTCTCTGGGATAGGAATCAATCCCTCCAGCATGTCCTGTTTATTATGGTGACAAGGTTTAGGTCCCTAGAGCATGTAGCTCAGAGGGATTGGGATTTCTTTAGGTTTAGCATGTCCAACAGCTCTGGGTTTGACATAGCTTTATATGTTTGCATTCTCGAACTATTACCATGTTATAATTGACTGAACTGACAGTAGAACACACATGCAAGGAATATACCATACTGCATGTATTGAAGCAGTTTTATTTTAGTAACAACAAAGCTGGTAAACATTTTGTTTTAATATTGTTTTAAAATATCTGTGAAGTACAAACACAATATCTGCCCATGGAGTGGGCTACCTCACCCTTATAACTTTCTTACCTGAAGTAAGAGGTACAGAGAGCATTATGTGAATGATATTGTCCTGGAGACAGCCTTAGACAGTACTATGAGTTATGCAATGCAGTTTGCAGGTCATTAGTTTTGCATTCTACAACTATTACAGTGTTACACTTGACTGCAGCAACCTTACCATAGACAATCAATGCATACAGCTGTACTGCAATGGTTATGACAACACAATCCTGCTGAACACCATTTTGTTTATTTTGTTTTTGGTATTGTTTATTGTTTATTGAAGTTCAGTTGTTATTGCTCATGTATTGCACTATAGCTCTAATTGCCCATTTATTGCACTACAGTTCTACTTGCCCATTTATTGCACAACAGTTTTCTAGTGTATACATTATTGCAGTAAATGCTTTACTCTTTCTTGCTTATTGCACTACAGTTAGCATATTAAATCCTTACTAACCACGCTCACGGTGCAGCCTTGCCAGGTGCTTGGCATGGGACTCGACACTGCAAGCCTTCTCAGCTGCAGCTGTTGGGAGAGAAGCACACCATTATGTATACCAGTTTTGCAAACTTTCAGCTTGCATTTTGGTAAGACAGAGGAAGACATACTTATGTTCTTGTGTGGCATTCCTATCTCTAGCTTCTTGGACAGAGGTGTCAAGGGTTCCCTTCTTTCTCCTTTTCAGTTTGTCATAATGGTGTTGACACTGCTCACCTGTGTGGGCAAAACCAGTAACACTGGTGAGTTCCCTGGCCAAATGGTCCCAGGCCATTGCCTAACACTCCCAGCCCTGGAATCAACTCTACATCAGCCGATCTGCATGGTTTTGTATCAGGAGCCCAACCTTGACCTTGGACTCCTGAATACCCCACTTTTGCACCAGAAAGGGCATACCTTTGCCAACTCCGCCCGCCATACCAACAGTTGAATGAATTCCAATGAATGATACAGAATCTCCATGCATTGGGCTTAATATAGGCTGTTTTCCTGCCCTTACACGTCATTGAGCAACATTCAAAAAAGCCCCATGTTGGTTAGCACCACAAAAACAACTAAGCAGTGCTGAGCAGTGCGAAAACTTGACATTGCTAGCCATTAACATGTTTATGCACTGCTTAGCATGAATGAGCAGTGTTTAGCAGAGTGCAGCAGTGCTAAATTTCACAATATTTTTATTAAATTATAGAAAAAGTAGTACATGAATTTGCAGACATACTCTCCCTGTTATGGATTCAAACCCAGGGCCTACTACACGTAAGTCTGTAACTCTACCCATGTGGCTAGTTGGATGGTATAAAAACTGGTATGCCTTCACATATACTATTAGGCTACCTGTTAGCATTGCTGAGCACAGTGCCATGCAGCGCAAACATGTTTAAACACACCTATAAATAAATAATTAATTACATCCAATTTCTATTTTTAGATGTCTGGCAGGTGTCAGCGATGTATGTATAAGCTCTGCTCAGCTCTGCACTATGAAACCGGAAATTTAAAAAAAATTATAAAAAAATGCATAAAAAGTTAATTATGATAATTAATTACATCCAGTTTCTATTTTTAGATGTCTGGCAGGTGTCAGCAGATTATATATGAACACAGCTTTAGCATTGTTGCACTCTGCCCCACGCAAACATATGTTCATAGGTGTTTACTAGACTAATGACCACAAGGTCCTTTTTAAGCCTAGCCATGCATCCCAAATCTCTGACGAGTTCTGATTCCCTTGATAAGTGTAAGCATGGGCCTAGGACATGAACCATTTACAGGTTAACTGTTTGCAACAGAGACAAATTTGCCAAAGCAGTGATGAATTTCTGGTCTCCCATCCAATTGTCCAAGTTGCACTTGAATTGTATTAGGGAGGAACTCTGCTTCACATGGACGGGGAGCCTGTTCTATTGATGGGGTAGTCTCTGTGATCAATACCTATCTCTCCAGCAGGTCCTTTTTATATCACAGGTAAGGCTTAAGTCTTTAGAATGGGTAATTCTGGTACTGTCTCTTTTGTGAATCTGCAGGAGGCCGATCAGAGTGGGATCTGAGAATGCCCTGTATGCCAGGCATAGGTCTCTCTCAAAAGCCTGTAGGAGACAGAATACAGGGATAGGGCCTTGAGGTGGTCTGCATAGGACATATTATTTATGCCCTGTATTCTTTTAGTGAGGAACCTCTGTAGACATTCCAGTTTGGATATGCCTGGAAAGGTACATACCAAAGGGGGCATCGTACTCAATGATAGGTCTGATGAATGCTGAATAAAGTAGAACAATGACTTCCTTGGACTTAGATACCATACCTTTGTTTATAAGTTGTGCAACATAGAATGATTTTCTCACCACTGTAGACCTGTGATGATCAAAGGCTAGATTACTATCTATGTGTATCCCTAAGTCCCTGACTACTGGATCAACTCTAAGGGGTGTGTTGTCAATATAATAGTTACCAGGGATGGATGACTTCCCAAAAGATACTATTATGCATTTAGTTTTAGTTCATGAGTCTGACACCAGTTGTTTGTCTGTATCATCCCCTCCTGGAGAACATTTCTGTCAGTTTGAAATTCAATAACAGCTACTAATTTACAATCATCTGTAAATTTATTCAGCCAGAGACCACTGACATTGGCCTTGACTTCTGAGAAGTAAATGCCAAAAAGGAGTGGTCCAAGGACTAATCACTGAGAGACTCCACTTCTGACTGGCCTCTTTGTAGAGGTGGACTCCCCATTTCTAACTTCCTTGATCCTGTCTGTGAGCCAGTTGGCTATCCACTGGGGGACATACGGGTTTGTACTGAACCTCTTGAGTTTTATTATTAACAACATGGATCATCATCACCATCCTAGGCAGACAGATACCAGATCCCCTTTGAATGACACCAGAAGCTTAGCCAATTGTTGAAATTTATAAATATTTTTCCTTGTACTGAGGTATCATTCTTTGTGAAGGTAAGATGCTACTCAGGGCTAGGATCATACCTGCCTTGGTTACATGATCAGAGTGCACTTCTATGTCTCTTTTCATGTAGTCGAGGGAGGTACATCTCAGGTCATTCACACCAACATGGACAATGACAAAGTCATATTTGTACTTGTTATGGAGTGACCTGAGTGCCTGCGTGATCTGGCGGATTTGGGCACCCGACAAGCAGCTGACAGTAACCTTCTCTTTGTCCAACCTGGTGAGTGGGACATTAGTATGCCTGACTATGGAGTCCCCTATTACAAGTGTGTTAGGTATGATGTTATGCCTTATGAGCTGTGGTTGTGTGGCACACTGGTTTTGGAGGTTATGTGTTGGTTGCAGTATGTTTGTTGGTGGAGGTTGCTTGCGTGTCTGCTTTGGAGGTCTCTGTTGTTTCCGCAGATTTTTATTTAGAGCCTCCAAGTATGTCTTTGTGTATCTATGTGTGGGATTTGCAGTTGCAGGTGTGGTGGGTCTATGTGTGGTGAGTGAGTTGTTGCAGGTTGTTACTTTCTCCTCTTGACTGTCTATTCTAGTTGTGGCTGGAGAGAGCTTTGCCTCAAGTTTGGCTGTGTAAGTGCATCTTTCACAGATTTTGGTGTCATGTGGTGAAAGGAGAGGGTGGTCTGTGTACATGAGGCAGTTGTGACATTGCCTCAGGATGCCCAGATTCATCAGATGAACAGGAGAATACAGTGGGAACTAACCTTTGGACATGCCTGAATGGATTGAGGAACTTTTTTCTTGTTGAGCTGGTGGGGGAGAGTAATTTGACTGTTCCCTACAAACAAATGTTGGGGATCGAGTACTATAGTTTATTTGTGCTTCTGTCTCTTTTTTGAGCAAGTGCTAGTACGAAAGTGAAGATTTGAGTGCTAAAACTGAAAGAACTGACTAGTACTAAGGGAAAAACTGAAGAGCAGTCTCTGTGGAGCCGGGGATAGTTTAACACTAGCTAACCGCCACTGCGCTATGCACAAAACCGCACAAATGTGTTTTTTATATCAGAAAGATAAAAGAGATAGAAATTAGCCCAAAATGGCCAATAAATCTACAATTTCTGGGTTGAAACCGCTCCTCCAAGGACAGGTAGACTGTTCAAAGCTCCCCACTCTCTCCGGTGAACAGAGTAACTCCCCTCTATCCAAGTAAGGATATGGGCAACACAGAAGCTTAAACACAGTCCAGGTACCAGCGAATATCTGAAACTGGACTTTTCTAGCTTTGAAAGGCGGGAAATAGGAATATTTTTTTTTTGTTTGTTTTTTTTTTCAAAAATATAGCAGATACAACAGAAAAAAACACTTTTAAGGTATAGAAATAGCTATCGTACTTGAGTGTGAAGCCAAATACAATTAAATAATGCAATATACAACAAAAACAACTTTTGTAAAGTGTAGGCAGTAAATAAGTACAAATGCAGTTGAAAACAAGCTCCTAGAGTATCAGTAAATGCCAGAAACCAAGCGATTAGGTGGAATTAACAATGAACAGTAAGAAAAACCAGAAAAAGGTACTTAAACACTCCAAAGTCTCTCTCTTCTCTCTCTGGGCTGTAGGACTCTGCAGGACACCTGGCAGGATCTTGCTGAGCTGATACAAGTGCATAAAATGTGCAAATGCATTTTTTATATTATAAAGATAAAAGAGATATAAATTAGCCCAAAATGGCCAATAAAATTACAATTTCTGGACTGAAACCACTCCTCCAAGGACAGGTAGCTGTTCAAAGCTCCCCAGTCTCACTGGTGAGCGGAGTATCTTCCTTCTATCCAAGTAAGGATATGGGCAACACAGAAGCTTAAACACAGTCCAGGTACCAGCAAATATCTGAAACCAGACTTTTCTAGCTTAGGAAGGCGGGAAATAGGAAGATTTTTGTTTTTGTTTCTTTTTTTTTTTTTTTTTTGCATTTCAGATACTGATATAGCTATTGATATCAGTAACAATGTTCTGGCTGATACCATATTACCATATTTAAAAAAAATGAAATGTGAGGAATTTGGATAGAATAATATGTAAATAAATTATATATATTTATCTTTTAGCAACCCATATGCATTCAAATAACACTAAAATGAGAGTTCTTAACTGCCAGTTAAGTGATGTTTAAAAATAAAAATAGTGAACTTTTTAAAATGATTTGCTTTAGACTTTACTGGAAAAAATGGTTGCATAATCCACTGCATAAAGTGTCTAGGCAGAGACTATTGAAGTTTGACCCATATTAACATTAGATATAAGAGAAAACCAGCATCACCCTCCATCTACCTTTGCCATGTTTATATCTAATAATTTAGGAATACATGATTCAATATCTGTTGTTTTTAGCAGGTAGAAGATCATTCCATGAAACAAGAATATTAGATCTAATGTTGGAGGAAACACAGTTTAAATCTAAAATACAACAAAACATTAAGAATAAGTCAGACAGACATAGCTAGTATAAATCCACATTCACCATACAGAGCCAAAACAGCATCCTCTTTGAAATTGTTTCCAACACCAAGCTTCTTGGCATCATTATTGATGAAGAACTAAAATTTGACACCCACATATATGCCGTGGTGGTGCAGCGGTGCCATTGTTGCCTCAGAGCAAGAGGTTCTCCCGTTCGATTCTCGGCTGGAGTGTGGGGAGTGCCTTCTGTGTGGAGTCTGCATGTCCTCCCTGCAGTTTGGTGGGCGTTTGAAAGACATGCGTAAATGGGCGTGCCATCGCTGAAGGTTGAATGTCGAGCTGGCACCTCAGTGTTTGTGAAAATCTACTGCCAATCATTAGCGGACCGGAGTTCTGCTGTGGTGACCCCTAACTGGGAAAAGACAACAGCAACAGTAACATTCATCAAGAGTCAAGAAAGTCCACCAAAAGTTAGATATCATCTACAGGCACAACTACTTCCTAAGCCCCTCTACCCATCAAATTCTTGAATCCACCTTCCTACTCCCCTCCTTGATGTATGGTGCCCCTCTTTTTACCAATCTCCATCTTGGCCTTCAGTCCAAACTTGAATCCTGCTACCACAAGATCTCAAAATTTGCAAACAATTAAAAAAACTCATCCCACCACTGCTACACCCTCCTCATCCTCAACTAGCTTGAACTACCCAACTACCTCAGTTACCTAAAACTCACCAATGCCCACAAGCTCATCTTTAAACCTGCCAACTGCCCAGCTCTCGCTACTTCCTTAAAACCTTACATTCCCAACTGCTCACTCAGATCCAAAAACCAAAATCTCCTTCAGGTCCACAAACCTGCATGACCTCCTGGCCATCTACTTTTGTCCCACTCTTTAGCTAAACAGTGGAACTCTTTCCCCACACACCTATGCAACCTACCTAACCATACAAATTTCAAATCTCAGCTACTCTCTCATCTTTCTTCTAAATGGGAATGCCCTTGCCACGCTCCAAATTAACC